>NC_031998.1:37615558-37663956 GCF_001879085.1 Nicotiana attenuata
ACATTGGCTTTCCCCGGATGATATAAGATGGTGATATCATAGTCTTTAAGGAGCTCTAACCACCTCTTCTGCCTCAAGTTTAGCTCCTTCTGCTTGAACAAATACTGCAGACTCTTGTGACCTGTAAACACCTCACATGACACGCCATACAGATAATGCCTCCAAATCTTCAGCGCGTGAAATAACTCCAAATCATGAACTGGGTAATTCTTCTCATGAATCTTCAACTACCGCGAAGCATAAGCAATGACCTTGCCATCCTGCATCAACACCGCACCAAGTCCAATACGAGATGCGTCACAATAAACTGTATATGGCCCTGAACCCGCCGTGGGCAAAACCAGCACTGGCGTCGTAGTCAAGGCTATCTTGAGCTTCTGAAAGCTCGCCTCACACTCGTCCGACCACCTGAACTAGGCACCCTTCTGTGTCAACCTGGTCATCGGGGCTGCAATAGATGAAAACCCCTCCACAAACCGACGGTAGTAGCCTGCCAAACCCAAGAAACTCCGGATCTCTGTAGCTGATGTGGGTCGAGGCCAGTTCTTGAGTGCCTCTATCTTCTTCGGATCCACCTGAATACCCTCTGCTGAAACAATGTGACCCAGGAATGCAACTGAACTCAACCAGAACTCACACTTCGAAAACTTAGAATACAACTGATTATCTTTCAAAGTCTAAAGAACCACTCTCAAATGCTGCTCATGCTCCTCCCGGCTGCGGGAATAAATCAAAATATCATCAATGAAGACGATCACAAAGGAATCCAAATAAGGCCTGAACACTCGATTTATCAAATGCATGAAAGCTGCTGGGGCATTTGTCAATCCGAATGACATCACCAAGGAGTCATAATGCCCGTACCGAGTGCGGAAAGCTATCTTAGGGACATCGGATGCCCTAATCCTCAACTGATGGTAGCCAGATCTCAAGTCGATCTTAGAAAACACTTGGGCCCCCTGAAGCTGGTCAAACAAATCATCAATCCGCGGCAATTGGTACTTATTCTTGATTGTGAACTTGTTCAATTGCCGGTAATCTATACACATCCTCATCGATCTTTCCTTCTTCTTAACAAACAACACCGGCGCACCCCAAGGCGAGACACTAGGCCTAATAAAGCCCTTATCAAGCAAGTCTTGCAACTGCTCCTTCAATTCTTTCAACTCAGGCGGGGCCATACGATACGGCAGAATAGAAACGGGCTGAGTGCCCGGAGCCAAATCAATGCAAAAGTCAATATCCCTGTCGGGTGGCATACCCGGCAGGTCTGAAGGAAAAACCTCAGGAAACTCACGAACAACAGGCACATAATCCATGGAAGGGACCTCAGCACTAGAATCACGAACACATGCCAAATAGGCCAAACACCCCTTCTCGACCACATGCTGAGCCTTCACATATGAGATAACACTACGGGTAGAATGACCAGGAGTCCCTCTCCACTCTAAACGAGGCAACCCCGGCAAGGCTAAGGTCACAGTCTTGGCATGACAATCCAAGATAGCGTGGTAAGGTGAAAACCAATCCATCCCCAATATGACATATAAACCATATCCAAAGTAACAAATCTACTCGAGTCTCAAGACCCCAATCATAACTATACAGGAACGATGGACACGATCTACCATAATAGAATCACCCACTGTGTAGACAGATATATATGAGCACTTAGAGAATCACTAGGCATGGCCAGATATGATGCAAAATAAGATGACACATAGGAGTATGTAGATCTAGGATCAAATAGAACTGAAACATCTCTACTACAAACCAGAACAGTACCTGTGATAACTGCATCGGAAGCCTCAACCTCAGGCCTGGCTGGAAGAGCATAGTATCGAGGCTGGGCCCCACCACTCTGGACTACATCTCTGGGACGACCTGCTACTGACTGGCCTCTACCTCTAGCGGCCTGACCTCCACCTCTAATACCTGTACCTCCACCTCTAGCACCTCTACCTCTACCTCTGGCTGGCTGAGCGGGCTGGGGAACACTCGGTGCCTGAACCATGGCACGGGAACCCTGATACTGAGAGCTGCTCGATGCTCGAGGGCAAAATCTTGAAATATGACCCTTATCTCCACAAGTATAACAAGCCCTCGGCTGCTGACACTACTGACCCTGACGACCTAAATGACCACCCCAAAAACTCTGGAGCGGCGGTGCATTGATAGGAGCTGGTGGTGCACTGTAGGACTACTGATCAGAATACTGTATATGAGAACCACGGCCACCTAAAGCACCCTGAGAAACCTAAAAGTGGTGACTGAAAAGTCCCAGGAGGATGGCCTCTACCAAAAGAATCCCTGCCTCCAGACGAGGCACCACTGAATCTGCCTGAATGACGAGGCCTCTTGTCAGACCCCTGACCACCCCCCTGGGATAAAACCATCTCAACCCTTCTGGCCACATTGACCGCATCCTGAAAGGAAATCTCGCTCCCCGTCTCCTTGGCCATCTGAAGTCGAATAGGCTGAATGAGTCCCTCAATGAACCTCCTCACTCACTCTCTCTCTCAGTGGGAAGTATAATAAGAGCATGACAGGCCAAATCAATAAACCTGGTCTCGTACTGAGTAACAGTCATAGAACCCTGCTGGAGACGCTCAAACTGCCTCCGATAGCTCTCCCTCTGAGTGATAGGAAGAAACTTCTCCAAAAACAGCTGAGAAAACTGATCCCAAGTCAAAGCTGGTGATCCAGCTGGTCTAGCCAAACAATAATCTCTCCACCAAGTCTTGGCAGATCCAGATAAGCGAAAAGCAGCAAAGTCAACCCTATTGGTTTCCACTATCCCCATGTTCCTGAGAACCTCATGACAGCTGTCGAAATAATCCTGGGGATCTTCAGAAGATGCACCGCTGAAAGTGGTAGTGAAGAGATTGGTGAACCTATCCAATCTCCACAAGGCATCAGCAGACATAGCTGCTCCATCACCGGTCTGCTACCACACCGGGCTGAACTGCTCCAACTGGCTGAGCTGCTGGAGTTTGAAACTGGGGAGCAATCTGCTTCGGAGTGCGGATAGCAGGAGTCTGGGCTCCTCCTCTAGCCTGAGAGATGGCTGGTGCCACAGGAAGCAAGCATGCCCGGGTGACACTCTCTATAAAGCCCACTAGACGAACCAGAGCATCCTGGAGTACTGGGGTAGCAATGAACCCCTCTAGGGCCTGAGCTGGACCTACCGGAACTGCCTGGGCCGGAACCTCATCATCAAACTCAACCTAAGGCTCTGCCGCTAGTGCTGCTGCTCTAGGCTGAGCTCTGTCCCTGCCTCGGCCTCTAGCACGGCCTCGGCCTCGCCTTCTGCCCCTCGTGGGAGCTGCTGCTGGGGGCTCGGGCTGCTGATCAGTGGATGAGGAAGTGCGTGTTCTCGCCATTTGCGAAAGAACAGAGTAGAGTTTCAATTAGTATTTGAGAAACCCAATCGCACGACATGAGAGAATAGATGTGAAGTTTTTCCTAACTCTGTAGCCTCTGCGGGATAAATACAGACGTCTCCGTACCGGTCCCTCAAACTCTACTAAGCTTGTCCGTGAATTGTGAGACCTAAGTAACCTAGGGCTCTAATACCAACTTGTCACCACACGGATTTCCCACCCTCGGTAGCCGTGATGGCGCCTACTAGTGAAAGCTAGGCAAGCCAATTATTTCAACTATTTACCTTTTTCCCATTTTTAATCCTTTAACAGTTATGAATCAACATTATATAATCAACAGAATTGAATAAGCGGAAGAACAAATTATAATCATTTAAAAGTTACCAATCCAATTCCTTAAACATAGACTACCCAGAACTGGTGTCACAATTTCACAGACTGTCTAGGATTACTACAAATAAGGGTTCGAAAGATAAATACAACGCTACCTCTGAAATACATGAAACAGAATGAAGAAATAGAAGGAGACGCCAAGGCCTACGGACGCCTGTAGGACTACCTCGGGTCTCCAAATGGACTAAAGGCCCAAAGCTAAGGTCCGTATGCTCCAATACCAGGATTTGCACAAAAGAGTGCAGAGTGTAGTATCAGTACAACCGATACCATGTGCTGGTAAGTGCCTAGTCTAACCTCGGCGAAGTAGTGACGAGGCTAGGACCACTACCAAATAAATCTGTGCAGTTAAATCATATACAACGGAGAATAAAGGCAAAACTTTACAATTAAAGATAGGAAGGGGGAATCATGCTGCGGGGAATAACAAGTATCAATAGAAAGCCAACAGTTGAATGTAGAGAAACCATAACTCAGTTATCAATAAGAAAATCAGGAAATCAAAGACTAGTGCACGACATCACCCTTCGTGCTTTTAACCTCGTCCTCACCATAAGATCAATATAATCGGCACGACATCACCCTTCCCGCTTTAACACTCTCTCACAAATATCTGCACGGCATCACCCTTTGTGCTTTACACTCTTCCTTACCATAGCAACAATCACGAAGCAATTTGGGCAAGGGAATCAATAACATCACAACAAAATCAAGTAACAATAGAAAATCAGTAAATAAACGTAAAGAACACCATAACTCAATTACCAGCAAGAATCAGGAAAATCAAGGACAAGTGCACGGTATCACCCTTCGTGCTTTTACTATCATCCGAACCAAAGAATCAATATAATCGGCACGGCATCACCCTTCGTGTTTTTACCTCACATAATCATGGCACGGAATGATCCTTCGTACATTATCACTCATATAAAGGCACGGAATTATACATCGTGCGGCACGGCATCACCCTTCGTGCATTAACACTCTCTTACAAATATCATGCACGGCATCACCCTTCATGCTTTAACACTCTTCCTTACCCAAACAACAATCACAAAGCAATAAGGGCAAGGGAATCAATAAAATCACAATAAAATCCCGGCAAGGGAACAATAGTACAACAATCATATCCCAGCAAGGGAAAACAATATCAAAAGCAATAACGTCCCGGCAAGGGAGATAACATTAAAAGCAACAACATCCCGGCAAGGGAGATAATATCATAATCTTCTTCTCTTTTTCACATTTACTTCACAACTCAATTCACAACTTGAGCCAATGCTCTGAAATGCTTAATTGCCAATAATACTTCGACAAATTATTTTACAACTTGAGCCAACACTCTTCAATGTTCAATTACCAATATTACTTCCACAAGCCTTGTTCAACATTAGAAATCATCACATAAGGCATGAACAATACAAAATGGAGTCACATTAATCATAGTATAAGACTCACGGGCATGCATGACACCAACGTATAGATACTCGTCACCATGCCTATACGTCGTACTCAACAATTGACACATAGCAGAAAAGACACGACTCCTAATCCCTCAAGCTAAGTGTAACGACCCGACCGGTCATTTTGAGCTCTAGCGCGTCGTGCAGCAGTTTGAGGCCATGAGCAACTCCACTTCAGGTATTATGACTTGTACACATGGTCGAAATTGAATTTCGGTAAGTTTGGAGTTGATTTGGAAAGAGAATTCTCATTTCGAAAGCTTTAAGTTGAAAGAATTGACTAACATTGGATTTTTTAGTAAACGACCTCGGAATCAGGATTTGAAGGTTCCAGCAGGTTCGTACGATGATTTCAGACTTGGGCGTATGTCCGGATCGAGTTTCGGAAGACCCGGGAACATTTCGGCACCTATTGTTGAAGTAAGCATTTTTGTAAGAATTTCATAAGTTTGGGTTGAAGTGTATTTCAGTGTTATCAATGTCCGTTTGGGATTTTGAGTCTGGGAATAGCTCCGTATGGTGATTCTGGTGTTGGGAGCACGATCGGAAGTGAATTCGGAGGTCCGTGGGTCATTTTGGAGACATTTGGCTAAATATAGAAAATTGAAGGTTATTGAGTAGTTTGACCGGAAGTGGACTTTTTGATACCGGGGTCGAATTTCGATTTCGGAAGTTGAAGTAGGTCCGTAATGTCGAATATGACTTGTGTGCAAAATTTGAGGTCAATCGGACGTGATTTGATAGGTTTCGGCATCGAATATAGAAGCTTGAAATTCTTAAGTTCACTAAGCTTGGATTGGAGTGCGATTCATGGTTTTAGCATTGTTTGATGTGATTTGAGGCCTCAAGTAGGTCCATGTTATGTAATGAGACTAGTTGGTGTGATTAGATGGGGTCCCGGGGGCCTCGGGTGTGTTCCGGGGTGGTTTCGGATCATTTCGGGCTGTTTTGCAATAGCTGATGCTGGTATCTGGTGTTGTTCTTCGCGTTTGCGAGGATACTCTCGCGCTCTCGTCGAAGGATTTGGCTTCAGGGACTTTGTTCTTCGCGTTCGCAAAGGTAACCTCGCCTTCTCGAAGAACGAAATCTCTGTTGCACAGGTCTGACTTTGGAGGCTCATATCTCGCAATCTATAAAGAATTTGGAGATGATCCAAAAACAATAGTTGTAGCTCTTTGTGTCTAGTTTTCAGGAAGGTAAATTAATTAGCATTTGGATTTGTGTACCAATAGATATTGCTGATACACTACAGGCTGTCCGGGAAGATGAAGAGGAAATTTTTGTTGCACAGGGCTAACTTTGGCAGCTTATATCTCAAAATCTATAAGGTATTGGGAAATTTCAAAAACACAGAAGTTGTAGATCTTGGTGTCTAGTTTTTAGAACATTAAACCATTTGTTATTTGGAGTTTTGTACTAAAAGTTATGGCCATTATACTAGAGGCTATCTGAGAAGAGTTTGAAAAATGGTTTTTGGGAATTTTCTTCTTCGCAAACGCGACCGGGGCCTAGCGAACGCAAAGAGGAGTCGTCTGGGCAGTGTATAAGTGTAAAGAAATGGGTTTGGCTCATTTCATCTCATTTCCTCCATGGGAGCCGACCTAGGAGCGATTTTGGAGCTCCATTTTCATCATCCATGTCAAGGTAAGTGATTCCCACCTATTGCAAGTTAACTACTTTGATTATATCTAGATTTTTAACATGGAAAATCATGGGAAATTAGTGAAAATTGGGGTTTTGAAGAAAAACCTAGAAAATTGATATTCTTGGAATTTGACCACGATTTTGGGTATGAAATTGAGAGTAAATTATATATTTGAGTTCGTGGAGTTATGGGTAAGCTTAATCTTCGAAAATTTTTGGAATCCGGGCACGTGGACCCAAGGGCATTTTTGTTAACTTTTCGATCGGGGTTATGAATTGTTATAAATTGGATTAATGTGAGTAGTTTTCGTATATTAATGGAATTGCATAATCATTGGCTAGTTTTGGAGCATTTAGCATCGATTCAAGTTTTCGGAAGGGTGTGGAATGCCGGTTATGGATCTTCGGAGCGAGGTGAGTCTCCTTTCTAACCTTGTAAGAGGGAATTGTCCCCATAGGTGAAATAATTGGTTATGTGCTCCTATTTGTGGGGGCTACGTACGCACGAGGTGACGAGAGTCCGTGCGTAGCTACTAATATGTGTAAGTCCGGGTAGTCTAGGACCCAAAAAGCATGCTATACTTGGAATATCTGTGATCTTATTGACAATTGAATTTCTTAAATCCTATCGAATTGGTAAATGAATTTCTAAGAAGATTAAACTTCATTTTTTTGGAATTGTTAAAAGAGAATTGGCTTTTCCTTGGATAATTGTTCCCTGATAAATTCTGATTGACTGATTGTCGTGTTTATTTATTTTTGACCGCGTCGCATGTATGATTCGTGAGCGGGGTAATAGATGCATCTATGGTTCGGGCCGCTCGACCCTCGGCAGTGCATATTTTAAATATTGTTGGATCGGGCCGTACGAACTCGGCATGAGTTGCACATGCTTGTATTGCTTGCCTTGATATTTTGTTGATACTAATATCTACTCTCCCCGACTTGAGATAATTGTTAATTAATGGATTGTGAATCCGGAGACTTTAAATGAAAAAGAACTTTCACTTGTTTAGTGACTCATTTAAATTTTACTGTTGTTCTTAATAAATCCGTGAGTCATCGCATTAATAATATTATACTAGGCCTTTAGTAAGTGTCGAAGTTGCCCTCTCGTCTCTACTTCTTCGAGATTAGGCGGGATACTTACTGAGTACACGTTGTTTTAGTACTCATACTACACTTCTGTGCATTTTTGTTGCACAGGCACATGCACCTCTAGTGGCCTAGTGGGCATAGCAGCATGGTTGACAAGGAGACTAGGTGAGTTGCATTTCCTCGAGGTGACCCGCAGCTAGTATAGTCTCTCTCTGGATTCTATTTATTTTTGTCCAATTGTATTCCGGAGAGCTGTTGTACTTTATTCGATTTTCTTAGAAATTGCTCATGCACTTGTGACACCGGGTTCTGGGATGGTTATGAAGTATTTTGTATTAATTGCTTATCATTTAATTTGAATTGAAGTGATTATCTTTTTAATTGGTAAATTTGAAGGAAAATCATAGTTTTCACGAGTTTTAAACTGAGAATTTAATTAAGTAATTTGGGTTGGCTTGCCTGACAGTGGTGTCCGGCGCCATCACGACCTTTAGTGGAATTTGGGTCGTGACAACATGGTATCAGAGCACTACGTTCCCGTAGGTCTCATGAGTCATGAGCAAGTCTAGTAGATTCTCGCGGATCGGTACAGAGACGTCTGTACTTATCCTCGGGAGGCTGCAGGACTGTTAGGAGTACTTCCCTTCTTGATTCCTCATCGTGCGATTTGATTCCTTGAGGCTTATGCCCTTGATTTCTTCCTACTCAATCTGACGCGACGCAAATTGCTGGCTATAAGTCGAGAATTTAAGAATTTGTAATGGTACTACGGATTTGGTACGGGATCTTTCTCCCTGCATAGTTGTCTGAGCTGTTATCGTCGCCTTGTGGAAGGATAGTCTATCGTTTCGGCTCAGTAGCGGTGCTTCTAAGAGCTCTGAGGCTAGGCACAAGTTGCCATGATGCTATGAACGATTGTTCCACAGTATTGATATGATGGTAGGATGTTTGTCTACGTGTCGGGGCAGCGAATGACTTGAAGGGAGGTTTACTCAGTGCATGATCTAGAGGTTTGGTATTTTATTCCCGGCAGGGGAAGGGCAATCGGACTAAGAATTGTCAGATGTGGGCTGATGGAGTAACGAGACTTGGTACTTGCGAGCGTGGTGGAGTTTTCTTCTATGATGAGGTGTCGTTGTCCTAATTGAACGTACTAAGTTCGCCGGTGTTATGATCTATTACAATTCGCGTTTGGGGTAAGATATTGTAAAATAGTATTGAAGATGCGGCTGTCAGATATCGCGGGGTGTGGTAGTGCAAGATTGAATCAGTGTTCCTAACGTTGACGGTTCAAGGAAGATGATCTTCGGAAAGGTTTAAAGTTAGCAGCAATTGTGGGTTCAAGTGACACAAAGATAGACTCTATTTAAGGCAACAACTGAGCAACAAATGATGAGGAAGGACATGTGAGGAGTGTCAGGCGGTGGTTAAAATTTCTAGAAGGCTAGGTATAAGAAGCAAAGGTTGAGTAGTCAACTAAATGGGTGAGTTTCGCCAAAGTGGGACAGTTGGGGTGATTTGGGAATTTTAGTGATTGGTGATTTGGGCCTACGGATTAATTTGGAGTATGGGCTATTAGGTGGCAGGAGATTTGATATAACAGAAAGGAGCTGCTTGAAATGAAGAAGGATACAACCTAACTTTGAACTAGAAGGATGTTGCCGCGCACTTAATTGATGTCCATGAGAGGTGAATGGACTCGTGCAGCTAGAGAGTGAGCTTGGACTCAGGATGGATCATTAATGTCGTGGGGATTGCACCCCGTGTAGCAGAGTTGGAAGACGTCGGCACGTAAATCCCACAGGTGGTTTATCTCCAGTGAGCGGATCGGCAGTTGCATGGTTGGCGAAGCTTCTGCGGAAAATTCTATGGGTTTTACAGCAAGGAGATCGGTCGTGCGAATGTGGTTGATGATTCAGAGTATAACAAGAGGGTTTTATAGAAAGATTCCGAGAATCTTGGCGGTTGATTGCGCAAGGTTATGTCAACAAGAGATAAAGAATCCCGGTGAATTCCAGAACTTGTGTTATAATGGCTTCAGGCTAAGTGGGAGAGTTCCACCGCCTATGATTAAGGATTGCCTGGTTAACTACTTGCGAGGTTTCTGGTTATTAGCATATTGATGGGTCACTCCAGCTACGGAAAGGACATGAGCGGTGATTTGATCAAAGGAATTGTTAACGGTGTGCTATGGTTGGCCTTATTGGCCCATGTTCAGACTTGGGGAAGTGATTCTGCCGGGTGCTTCGTCGAGAGGGTATTCATGTGCTAGAAGATTTATGGAGTTGATTATATCCGGGGCCAAGTCAGAGCGGGTGGCTCTCAACAACGGTCCAAGTGGATTCAAAGGGGTAAAGTGTGGTGCCTAATGGCTTCGAGCCTATAGATACAGTTAAGAATCAAGCCTTGTAGCAGCTTATGAGGAGGTGCCCAAGAGGTCCTATGATGTTTTGACCTGCATGGTACCAATTGGGAGGTATGAAATAGTTCGTGGGATTTGAGACAGCATGGTCTCGTGAGTCAAGGTCACTCGAGATGAGTGCGGATGGAGTATGCTATGTTGAATGGAGTTATTATTATTTCTAAGGCGATCGAGGATAAATTGGAAGAAGATAGATTGATTAGCCATAGTTGAATTGGCATATTGGTGGCCTAAGACCACTACTTAGAGATTTGGCGTATTCTACGGTTATGAGAATTCACCTGTGTGTCGCAATGGTTCTCGTGAAGTGAACTAAGTGAAAAGTTTTTATATGATGAAGTGTTAATCTATTAGTGGTTCTGGAGTTATGATGAAAATCGTGTTCTATCGTACATTGGCGTGTTGGGTGCAGTGAGCGGTATGGAATTTGAAGTGAGGATCAAGGTTACAATTCGGTGCTGACGAGAATGTCACGAGCTCGGATGAGCAGGAAAGTAGTTTCGATGTTTAAAGTATGTTGGTATTGTCTTCAGCGTCACCTGAGATTGGTGTTTGTGGAAAAAGGCTTTGCATCCTGGTTAAGGGTTTTTGATCGTTTTTTAGCGCTAGCGCGGCCGTTGAGTTGGGTGTACAGATCTGTTATCTGCTATGGAAGGTTGTGGGAGCGTGCCCACGAAAAGGTTGTATTAGTGTGGCATGTAGTCACTTGATCGATTGAAGAGTTAAATCAAGTATGAAATTGTAGTGATGTCGTTAAATTAAGAATTGATGCCTGGAGGGCGCACGGTTATTTGGGTTGTGGACTGTGGAGGATTACTCCGGTTATGATGGTTGTCCTTATGTGTTATGAGGAACAAGGGGAGTATTTATGGACCTTTGAAAGGTTATTAGCCTAGTTCGGTGCGATCAGAACCAGCTTGAGTTCTGTGGAGAGATTTAAATGTGAATATGGGCTCTATTTTAGGCCAGATGTGTTTCAGTGATGCGCTCCTTATGGAAGGGCGGTCAGGGTGTTATTCCGTCGTCAGTTATTTCATGTAATAATATATTGTGTCGTGTGAGTTGTGAGACGGCTTGGGAAATTGCTTATGTGTTGAGGTTCCGCGTAGAGATGATGTTATATGAGCAAGATGGCTCTTGAGATTCAGATCGTATATCGCACCTCAGTTGTGCTTGAGTTTGTAGCTTATGGCACTATATGTCCCCTCAGGGATGGTATTATGCACTTAGCGTGCTTGTGACCGATATTCGGTATCTTGTTGTAAGGAGCAATTCAGCTCGATGTGTATCTCCTTATGTGAGTTTTATGTGCGGATCGGGTTGCACGCCGCGACAGTGTGATGTTGAGTATAGTTCCCTATATCTATTTTTGTGTGTTTTGCTTCCCATTTTCTAAGGAAAGTTCATATTAGTTGCGTGAGTTGAGTAGTCCCTTCCAGAGTTTATTTTCCTTATGTATCACGTTCGAGCTTGTGGCCTATTGGCACGTTGTGGCATCATATGGGACTTTTGATCATAACTGGGGTAGCTTATTTCCTGAAGAGTTCGTACTGGGTGAGACGAGATTATTGGATCTAGGATCAGTGCAGTCGGATTATATGAAGTATATTAAAGAGCAAAGATCATTATTTGGTTCAGAATGAGGTAATGGTTCTTGTTAGAAGTATAGACTCAATGATTTGTTGACTCGGCAGTTGGTTATGATTTTCTACACATCTCTTCCGTCGTGGCAGTATTGCAAGAGTTGGAACAAGACTTATATATCATAAGGTGCATTGTGAGCATCAGATTCGAGGAATGTCGGTTATTATGATCAGAGAATGTTATTATGGTCTTGTGAATGATGTGGTGCATGGTGAGAATTCAGCAAAGGCATGCCGTCATGTTCTGGTACCTCGTATAGTGATTTATACGGTGTTCATATATTGGAAGCAGGCCTCGCAGAGAATTTCGGATGTTGGAATTGGGCTCTAAGCTTATTGCTTGAATAATGGGAAATATCTTCAGAATTGATCGAGCTAATGTGCTCAACTGGGTTGTAGTAGCACGGGTAGGTGCACGAGGTGTTAAATAGTGATTTCGGACAACTCCAGCGCAGTTCTTAGCACGTTCGAGGACGAACGTATGTTTAAGTGGGAGAGAATGTAACGACCCGACCGGTTGTTTTGAGCTCTAGCGCGTCGTGCAGCAGTTTGAGGCGTATGAGCAGCTCCACTTCAGGTATTATGGCTTGTACGCATGGTCGGAATTGAATTTCGGGAAGTTTGGAGTTGATTTGGAAAGAGAATTCTCATTTCGGAAGCTTTAAGTTGAAAGAATTGACTAAGATTGGATTTTTTAGTAAACGACCTCGGAATCAGGATTAGAAGGTTCCAGCAGGTTCGTATGATGATTTCGGACTTGGGCGTATGTCCGGACCGGGTTTTGGAAGACCCGGGAACATTTCGGCACCTATTGTGGAAGTTAGCATTTTTGGAAGAATTTCATAAGTTTGGGTTGAAGTGCATTTCACTGTTATCAATGTCCATTTGGGATTTCGAGTCTGGGAATAGCTCCGTATGGTGATTCTGGTGTTGGGAGCGCGATCGGAAGTGAATTCGGAAGTCCGTGGGTCATTTTGGAGACATTTGGCTAAATATAGAAGTTTGAAGGTTATTGAGTAGTTTGACCGGAAGTGGACTTTTTGATATCGGGGTCGGATTTTGATTTCGGAAGTTGGAGTAGGTCCGTAATGTCGAATATAACTTGTGTGCAAAATTTGAGGTCAATCGGACGTGATTTGATAGGTTTCGGCATCGAATATAGAAGCTTGAAATTCTTAAGTCCACTAAGCTTGAATTGGAGTGCTATTCATGGTTTTAGCGTTGTTTGATGTGATTTGAGGCCTCAGTAGGTCCGTGTTATGTTATGGGACTGGTTGGTGTGATTGGATTGGGTCCCGGGGGCCTCGGGTGTGTTTCCGGGTGGTTTCAGATCATTTCGAGCTGTTTTGCAATAGCTGATGTTGGTATCTGGTGTTGTTCTTCGCGTTCGCAAGGATCCTCTAGCGTTCGCGATAAAGGATTTGGCTTCAGGGACTTTGTTCTTCGCGTTCGCAAAGGTATCCTCACGTTCGCGAAGAACAAAATCTCTGTTGCACAGGTCTGACTTCGGAGGCTCATATCCTGCAATCTATAAAGAATTTGGAGATGATCCAAAAACAAAAGTTGTATATCTTTGTGTCTAGTTTTCATAAAGGTAAATTATTTAGCATTTGAATTTGTGTACAAAAAGATATGGCTGGTACACTACAAGCTGTCCGGGAAGATGATGAGGAAATTTGTGTTGCAAAGGGCTGATTTTGGAAGCTTATATCTCAAAATCTATAAGGATGGGAAATTCCAAAACAGAGAAAGTTGTAGATCTTGGTGTCTAGTTTTCAAAATATTAAACCATTTGTCATTTGGAGTTTTGTACGAAAAGTTATGGCTATTATGCTAGAGGCTGTCTGAGAAGAGTTTGAAAAATAGTTTTTGGGAATTTTCTTCTTCGCGAATGCGACCGGGGCCTCGCGAACGCGAAGAGGAGTCGTCCGGGTAGTGTATATGTGTAAAGAAATGGGTTTGGCTCATTTCATCTCATTTCCTCCATGGGAGCCGACCTAGAGTGATTTTGGAGCTCCATTTTCATCATCCATGTCAAGGTAAGTGATTCCCACCTATTGCAAGTTAATTACTTTGATTATATCTAGATTTTAACATGGAAAATCATGGGAAATTAGTGAAAATTGGGGTTTTGAAGGAAAACCTAGAAAATTAATATTCTTGGAATTTGACCACGATTTTGGGTATGAAATTGAGAGTAAATTATATATTTGAGTTCGTGGAGTTATGGGTAAGCTTAATCTTCAAATTTTTTTGGAATCCGGGCACGTGGGCCCGAGGGCGTTTTTGTCAACTTTTCGATCGGGGTTAGGAATTGTTATAAATTGGATTAATGTGTGTAGTTAATCGTATATTAATGGTATTGCATAATCATTGGCTAGTTTTGGAGCATTTAGCATCGATTCAAGTTTTCGGAAGGGCGTGGAATGCCGGTTATGGATCTTCGGAGCGAGGTGAGTCTCCTTTCTAACCTTGTAAGAGGGAATTGTCCCCATAGGTGAAACAATTGGTTATGTGCTCCTATTTGTAGGGGCTACGTACGCACGAGGTGACGAGAGTCCGTGCGTAGCTACTAATATGTGCAAGTCCGGGTAGTCTAGGACCCAAAAAGCATGCTATACTTGGAATATCTGTGATCTTATTGACAATTGAATTTCTTAAATCCTATCGAATTGGTAAATGAATTTCTAAGAAGATTAAATTTCATTTTCTGGAATTGTTAAAAGAGAATTGGCTTTTCCTTGGATAATTGTTCCCTGATAAATTCATGATTGACTGATTGTCGTGTTTATTTATTGTAACGACCCGCCTAGTCGTTTTGCCTTTTTGAACCCCGTTGCCTCAAATAAAACTTTCCGCGCTTGCTTTAGCTAATTTATGACTTGCGAGGACGGTTGGTTCGGGATTTTGAAGAGTTTTGGGTGAAATATGCCATGTGATTTCTTAGGATTTTCTTAAAAGACTAAATTTGACTTCGGTCAACATTTTGGGTAAATAGACCCGGAGGGTCCGTAGGAAAATATGGGACTTGGGCGTATGCCCGGAATCGAATTCCGAGGTCCCAAGCCCGAGAAATGAATTTTTAAGTGAAATTGTTTTCTGAAATTGTTTTAGGAAAATTGAAATAAAATTTGATTAGAACGTGTTGGTATCGGGCCCGTATTTTGGTTCTGGCGCCCGATACAGGTCTTATATAAGGTTTAAGTCATTCCTGTGAAATTTGGTTGAAAACGGACGTCGTTTCACGTGATTCGGACTTGAATTGCTAAATTGATACTTGATGAAGTTTGAGGAAAGGTTCTCGCTTTTTGAGGTTTGATTCATTGTTATTGCGGTTATTTTGGCGATTTGATCGCACGGATAAGTTCGTATGAGGTTACTGAGTTAGTACGTGTGTTTGGTTAGGTGCCCCGAGGGCTCGTGTGAGTTTCGGGCATGAGTTCGGATTAAATTAACACACCAGTTTTCTGGTGTTTTTGCTGCTACTGAAGGTTTCGCAATTGCGAGAACTTGATCGCAATTGTGATCTCGCAATTGCGAGAGTAGCATCGCATTTGCGATGAAGCTGGCTTGGACCAGTGTTCGCATTTACGACTTTTGCTTCGCATTTGCGAACCCAGCAGGGTCCGCATTTGTAACCCCTCAATCGCAATTGCGATCAGTGCAGAGGGTGACCCAGTTCTCATTTGCGAACATATTGTCGCAATTGCGACTTCGCAATTGCGAGCCTTGTGTCGCAAATGCGACATCAGAGACCTGGACACAACTTTTAAAAATGGGACTTAGGCCATTTATTTCATTTTGTCTCTACACTTGAGCGATTTGGGAGCTAAGGGGGATTTCAACATAGCATTGTGAGGTAAGTTAATTCTAATTAATGTAAGTTTAATACTCCGGTTTCGGGTAGATTAACACCTAGATTTGGAGAAATCAAAGGGGGTTAGAGCTAAACCTAGGGTTTTAATAAAACTTGGATTTAACCACGAAATTTGTTATGGAATTAATTAGAAATCTTATATTAGTGATCCTTAGGTTGTAGAGAACAGCTTCCTTCGAAAAATTTCGGAATCCGGGCACGTGGGCCCGGGGTTGGATTTTGGGGAACTTGTGTTAATGGTTGGGAAATTGCCTAAATAGCTAGAATTCGATCATATGAGTCTATATTAACTAGTTCTTACTTCGTTTAATTAGTTTGGGATCGTTCGGCTCCGAATTGAGGGCTTGGACTTGTTCTTGGCATTGGAAGTGCATTTTGGAGCGAGGTGAGTCTCCTTTCTAACCTTGTAAGAGGGAATTGTCCCCATAGGTATAATGATTGAATTAAATGCTATTATTTGTGGGGGCTACGTACGTACTAGGTGACGAGAGTCCGTGCATAGCGACTAATATGTTAAGTTCGGGCAGTCTAGGACCCATAAGCATGCTCTACGTGATATTCTTGTGTCTTGACGATAAATTCGGATTCGTGTAAACTAGCTTGATTAAGGTAAATGAGACTAGTAAAGGAACCTTATCCTGTTTGGTCTTTCAAAAGAGAATATTAGGTATTCCTGTGAATAACTACTCCTCAGATATATATTATTGTTTGCTTGTTGATGAGTTTATTTATATTTGACCGCGTCGCATGGGTGATTCGCGAGCGGGGTAATAGATGCATCTATGTTTCGAGCCGTTCGACCCTCGGCAGTGCACAATTTATTTTTATGTTGGATCGGGCCGTACGTCCCACGATGTCACTTGTATATGTTTTCCTTAGTGTTTCTCTGAGGACTGGATTTCATACCTGCTTGAAATATAGGTGACTATCCATGAAAATACTTGGGGAAGAATTGTTATGCCATGACCTTTTTAAATGCTATTTACTTGTGATATCCATGCCATTTATAAATTCTTCTCACATTATTTGATCCTAGTGAGTATCAAGTCGACCTCTCGTCTCTACTTCTTCGAGATTAAACGGGATACTCACTGGGTGCATATTGTTTATGTACTCATACTACACTTCTGTACTTAATTGTACAGGGTCTGAGGCAGGTACATCTAGCTATCAGTCGGGTGCGCATCTCTGAGCGAATTTCGAGACTTCTACGGTGAGCTGCTCCTCCTCCATGTCGTTCAGCAGCCTGAAGAAGTCTTCCTTTTTGTACTTTTTCTGTCTATTCCGTTTTGGACAGTAGGATAGTGTGATTCTTTTGTATATTCTACTAGTTGCCCATGCTTGTGACACCAGGTCTTGGCACACACACATTAGTAGACTGTATTATTTTGGGGTTGTATAATTTTCATGATTTCTATTCATCGTTTCTGAATTATTCTAATTTAAAGAATTATTTTTAACTACTTGGGGTAAAGGTGACCGAAAGTTAGCTAGTATTTTCCGCATTTGGCTTGCCCAACAAAGGCGTTGGGCGCCATCATGACCTATTACAGAATTGGGTCGTGACAGAAGCAATTGTATTTGGTACCTAGAGTATTCAAGTTAGAGTTAACTTGAAGTTGTCGCAGCAGTTGAGGCTGTGTGCCACAACGGGATTAGAGTTAATCCTTAGGTTTACAAAGAGTTTTTGTAAATGCTGTTTTGGCTCAGTGATTTTAGTGGAAGTTTGGGAAAATCCTACTGAGTAGTAGGTCGTGGTTTTTTCACCTTTTGAGCCAGGTGTTTTCCACGTAAAAATCTCTATGTTCTTTATTTTCAGTATTTTATTATTCCACAACCAGTAGTAGGTGGAACACCTAGAAGAACCAGGTCCTTCTATAGTTCAGTTAAGCGAAAATTGGATACCACACAAATCACCCCCCCTCTTGTGTTGTATTGATGCTATAACATCAATTGGTATCATAGCAGGTTATCCTTGAAGAGGTTAACACCTTAGGAAAAGATCAAGATGAGTGCACCGCCTGGAAACTGGGAAGGCAATCCACTGCTAGGCCTCCACTCTTTAATGGTCAGTACTATTCTTGGTGGAAGAATTGGATGAGAGATCATATCATAGGAGAGGACTATGAACTTTGGGACATAGTCACTGATGGTCCCCTAGCAACTACAAAGAAGAATGCTGAAGGAGTGGACGTGCCAAAGACAAGAGCTGATTGCACTGCTGAAGATTTGAAGAAATGGGAGAAGAATGCCAAGGCCAAGAAATGACTTGTGTGTGGACTGGGTCCAGATGAGTACAGCAGGATTCAAAGTTGTACCACTGCCAAAGAGATATGGGACACGTTACAAGTGGCTCATGAAGGAACTCCTCAAGTAAAGAGATCAAGAGGAACACTGCTATATTCTCAATATGAGAATTTCACTATGAAGGAAGGAGAAACTATCCAGGAGATGTACACAAGGTTCACAACATTAATAAAAGAACTTAAATCTCTTAGGAGAATTATCCTTGAAGAAGATAAGTTTGAGAAAATCTTGACAAGAGTTTTACCAGTGACTTGGGAAAGCAAAATCACTGCTATTCAGGAATCCAAGAACATTGCTACCCTCAAGCTGGATGAACTGATTGGAAATCTCACTGCCTATGAATTGAGGAGGCAAACCATGAAAATGGATGCACCCAAGAAGAAAAGAAGTCTGGCTCTTAGAATAGCTGAAGGTGCAGATCTGGAGGATGATGAAGTGGCTATAATCACAAGAGATTTCAAAAAAAGTACCTAATGAGAGGAAAGGGTTATTCAAGAGGTGCAACCTCCAACAAACCAAGGGCTCCTGAGAAACAGACTAACGAGGGTTGCTACAGATGTGGTAAGACTGATCACATGATCAAAAACTGTCCTCAGTGGGAAATTGAATGGAAGAAGGAAAGGGCTGAACGAAGGAACAGGAAGAAGGAACAGGTTCAACCCAAATGGAACAAAGGATCAACAAAGGCTATAGTTGCTGCTTGGGGAGAAACCTCAAACGAGGACTCATAAGATGAAGCTGGAGATGAACAAGCACTTATGGCCATCGGAGAATCAGATGATGAACAAGAGGTAAGTGTCCTTCTTCTCAAAGACAAGATTAAATTTCTGTCTAATGAAAAGTTGTCTGAGTTATTGCTAGAACTCATTGATGAGTCTGAGATAATTAACAATGAGAAGGATGATCTGTCTAGGGAGTGTGCAATCTTAAAAGCCAAGTGCAAAAATCTAGAATCTAGGGCTAATGAGAGTGACAGTAAAAATGCTGAGTTAAAGAACCAGGTTCTTGAACTTGACACCAGTGTCCTAGAGCTTAGGTCTGAAAATTTAATACTGAAACTAGGAACAGGAAAGAAGAAAGCTGATCACACTCACCTCATCTTAGAAGAAAACTTAGGAAAAATGAAGGATGAGTTGTACAGGAAGGATGAGCAGATAAGAGTTTTAAAAGAAGACCTAGGGAAGGTAAAGCATGAACAAGACATAACTTGCAAATGGAATAAGGCTTCTGATGCACTTTCCTGGCTACAAGAACATCACAGTAGCAACAAAAGAGGACTTGGCTATGGGACTCAAGCACCTAAGTGGCACCCTAAAAGCAAGTACCTCACTCTTCCTGAAAACAAAATTTGCACACACTGTGGCAAGACTGGTCATTACAAAAATGAATGTAATGCAAAAGAAAAGGCCAGTCAAAAGAACAAAGCTTTTGTTCAAGAAAAAAATAGGCTGCCTGGGTGGGCAAAAAGGAATTTGATTTACCCCTTTGCCTATAGAAAGGGACCCAAACTAGTTTGGGTTCCTAAGACTAACCCTTGATTTCTTTTTGCAGGTCCAAGTGAAGGGAAGCAGCCAAATATGGTACATGGATAGTGGCTGCTCAAAACATATGACTGGAAGCAAGAACCAGTTCCTTTCACTTGAGGACTTGAAAGGAGGTAATGTCTCCTTTGGAAATGGGAAGAAAGGTGAGATCATTGGGGTTGGAAAGGTAGGTATGACAGACTCTCACTCCATTGAGAATGTCTACTTGATAGATGGCTTAAAGTATAGCCTAATCAGTGTGTCACAACTGTGTGACAGAGGCAACCTTGTAGCATTTACCTCTACCAAATATTTTGTGATTAACCTTACCACCGGCAAGATTGTTTTGTAGGGAAAAAGAGTTAATAATATTTACATTGTAGATTTGTCCACTCTTTCAGAAAATGAACTCACTTGCTTAAGGGGTCGTTTGGTAGGGTGCATAAGAATAATGCTGAATATGATGTATTAGTAATGCTGGTATTAGTTATGCTTGCATTAGTTATGCTGGTATTAGTTATGCTGACATATTTCTTATTCATTGTTTGGTTTGATGTATTAAAGTTTTGCACAATTTTTAAAAGAATTGTTTGTTTACAAAAATGCCCTCAAAACTAGTCCACGCTCTAACTTTTTAAAAGAAACATATGTTGAGAAATATTTTTATATGAAAAAATTTTAAAAAAATTATTTTATTTGTCCACCTATATTGTAAAATAGAATTAAATATTTATTTATAAAAAAGGAAATATGCTAAGTATTTATTTATTTACTAGGGATATAATTTTATTTCTCACTATTTGAATTATTTTGAACTTGCATTAATATACTAACTAGCATATTTTAATCAAGCATAAATTTTGAAGGACAATTTGGTCTTTCACTAAGCTAATGCATGCATTAAAACCCATTGCATTGCTAATACAATTGTTTTCTACGCATTAGTTATGCATAGGATAATACCAAATAGGATGTATAACTAATGCTTGCATAACTAATGCGTATGTTCAAAATGTCTACCAAACAATGTATTATTAATACACAAAGCTAATGCATGCATTAGCTTATCTAATGCATCCTACAAAACGACCCCTAAGTGTGTTGGATAATGATCCCCTCCTGTGGCACAAAAGACTTGGTCATGCAAGTATGAATCAACTCAACAAATTAGTCTCCAAGGACTTGGTGATAGGGCTACCTAATATCAAGTTCAAGAAAGACAAAGTTTGTGAGGCCTGTGCAAGGGGGAAGTAGGTAAGATCATCCTTTAAAAGCAA
Organism: Nicotiana attenuata; assembly: GCF_001879085.1. NCBI lineage: Eukaryota > Viridiplantae > Streptophyta > Magnoliopsida > Solanales > Solanaceae > Nicotiana > Nicotiana attenuata. The sequence goes on from NC_031998.1 coordinate 37,636,589, forward strand.
GAAAATGGTAAACACAACCAGGACATTGGAACAGGTTCATATGGATCTCTGTGGTCCAATGAGAACATTGAGCAGAGGTGGTAAGAAATATGTGATGGTACTTGTTGATGATTATTCTAGGTTTACCTGGGTACTATTCTTAACATCTAAAGATGAAGCATTTGACATGTTTACTGCTTTTGTTAGAAAGACTCAGAAACAATTAGGAAATCAACTTGCATCCATTAGGTCTGATCATGGAACTGAATTTGAAAATGCTAAGTTCACTGAATTTTGTGATGAGCATGGCATAGATCATAACTTCTCTGCCCCTAGGACTCCTCAACAAAATGGAGTAGTTGAAAGAAAGAACAGGACTCTTGAAGATATGTCTAGGACTATGCTTATTTCTAGTTAATTGCCTCACAGCTTCTGGGCAGAGGCTGTAAACATTGCATGTTACATCATCAATAGTTGCATGACTAGACCTCTTGTAGACAAGACTCCCTATGAGTTACTTAAAGGGAGAAAGCCAAATATATCCCATCATAGGGCATTTGGATGTAAGTGCTTTGTGCACAATAACGGAAAAGACTCCCTAGGTAAGTTTGATCCCAGAAGTGATGAGGGAGTATTCTTGGGGTATTCTTCGCATAGCAAAGCATATAAAGTGTTCAATAAAAGAACTTTGTGTGTAGAAGAAAGTGTGCATGTAGTGTTTGATGAAACTAACATTCTTTCTGAGAGACAGGAATGTGAAGATGAGGCTATTGGGCTGGTAAGAGATTTGATTGAAGTCCCAGCACAGGCTAAAGTGGCACCAAAAGAAGGAACAAGTTATTCTATCCAGGGAAACCTGACATAGGGAACTGATCAAAGAGGAACTGAAAACAATCCCCTAAAGGAACCTTTTTATAACGCTGTTCCTCAACAACAGAACATGGGAGAAACATCTAGCAGAAATCAGTTGGTTGTGAAGTCTCATAAGTATCAAAGTTCTCATCCCATTGAGAACATAATTACTGATCCAACCTCTGGAGTCAAAACTAGATCACAATTAAAGAATTTGTGTGCTTTTGATGCTTTCCTATCTCTTATTGAACCTAAAAATGTTGTTGAGGCTTTGCAGGATGCAGATTGGGTAAATGCAATGGGTCTTCAGAAACAAACTTGATGAAGATGGAACTGTTACAAGAAATAAGACAAGACTTGTGGTACAAGGTTATAGCCAAGAGGAGGGTATAGATTATGATGAGACTTTTGCTCCTGTTGCAAGACTAGAAGCAATAAGACTCCTCATAGCCTTTGCAGCACACATGGAATTCACTCTTCATCAGATGGATGTCAAAAGTGCCTTCCTGAATGGATACCTAAAAGAAGAAGTGTTTGTGAAATAACCTCCAGGGTTTGAAAGCAAGGAATGTCCTGAGCATGTGTACAAATTAGACAAGGCTCTCTATGGACTCAAGGAGGCTCCCAGAGGATGGTATGAACGATTGTCAAAATTCCTGCTTGAACATAGCTACAAAAGAGGTAAAATTGACAGTACCTTGTTCTTGAGGGAAAAAAGTAAGGATCTTCTAGTAGTACACATATATGTTGATGACATAATTTTTGGGGCTACCACTGATAAGCTAAGTTAGGATTTTGCCAAATTAATGGGGAGTGAGTTTGAAATGAGTATGATGGGTGAGCTTAACTTTTTCTTAGGCTTACATATCAAACAAAGCCTAAATGGAACCATGATACATCAGCAGAAATACGCAAAGGAGCTGATCAGAAAGTTTAAAAAGGATGAATCAAAGGAAATAGACACCCCCATTGCAACTGCCACCAAATTAGACATAGATGAACCTGGTTCATCTGTTGATCAGAAGTTATATAGGGGTATGATTGGTTCACTTTTGTATCTTACTGCCAGCAGACCTGACATAGTCTTCAGTGTAGGGCTTTGTGCTCACTTCCAGGCTAATCCAAAGGAGTCTCACTTGACTGCTGTCAAGAGGATACTGAGATATTTGAAAGGCACTACTGATTTGTGTCTTTGGTACCCGAAAGGTAGTAATTTCAATCTAGTAGGGTATGCTGATGCTGATTATGCAGGTTTTCTTATGGATGGAAAAAGTACCTCAGGTATGGCTCATTTTCTTGGTTCATGTCATGTATCATGGGCCACTAAAAAGCAAAATTCAGTGGCCTTATCCACTTTGAGGCTGAATATGTTGTTGCTGTCTCTTGTTGTGCTCAATTGCTATGGATTAAACAGCAGCTGATAGACTTTGGTATTGAAGTGGGTTGTATTCCTATATTCTGTGATAATACTAGTGCTATAAGTATGACAAAGAACCCTGTTCATCATAAGAGGACTAAGCACATAGATGTTAGACACCACTTCTTAAGAGATAACTATGAGAAAAGGATTTATCTCCATAGAATTTTGTGCTACTGATAAATAAATTGCTGACATCTTCACTAAAGCACTAAGTAGAGAAAACTTTGAAAGGAACATGTTGGTTAAGGATGATTAAGATCACCTAATAGGTCCAAATCAGAATGCACAACGGAAAAAAAAGGAGAAAAATGAAAGAAAAAAAATTTGGCTAGGAACTCTGAACATGTGTAAATATCTAGATTAATTCTTACTCAGCTTCATACTTTAATTAGTATACTCCTGTGACATGTGTTAATATGACTGATCTCTTACAAAATTTTCTTTATTATGGTAATTTGAGGCATGTTCAAGAGAATTCTAAATGAAGAACCTGGTTCATCAGTATGAGTTCATCTGAAAGCTTAGGTATGTTTTCTATACTCTGCACAATTATAAATATAAATATTTAAATCATGAGCAGAAGTCCTACATTTGTTAAACTCCTAGAAAATTTTATCCGTTAGCTTTGAACCAGTTCCGTCTGCCTAGAAATCTAAACCGAAAAAAATTGCCTAAAATCTAGGGAAGATAAACCGATCATTCAAACCTGGAATTTCAGGTTGATTAGACCTCTAATTGACCACTAAGAAAGCCGCCGTTACCCGTTAAATGTGTATCTCTCTTTAAATACACATCATTTCTCTGCCAACTCTATAATTCCAAGACCGTCAGTTTTCTACTCTCTCTTGCTATCTTCTTCTCCAAGATTCTAACTCCCTAATTCTCTCAAAACTCAGCGATCATGTCTAACCCACAAGATAATCCTGGAGCTCCTCCACAACCTACTCCATCTGATTCATCTCCCTCTCCTCCACCCAGCACCACTCCCAAACCCAGGCTACAAAGGGCTAAAATGCTTGCTCGAAAAACAGTAGCAACTGGAGCTCCTAGGAAGAAATTAGATGAGAAATTAAAGGCAAGCCAGGCCCCAGTCTCCGACTCTAATTCTGATTTTGAGTAATACAAATCTGCAAGTGATGGGGAAGAACTTGGGTCTTCTGACTCTGAAAGGACTCAAGAATCCCCTTCTAAGGTACGTTCATTTGTGACTGAAAACCTAGAGACTAGGTTTGTTCTGGTTGGACCCATTAGGGATGTTGAATTGCCTGAGATATGAAGGAGTGGAGCTAAAAAGAATTCTAAAAAACAAAAAGAGAGAGCGGGTGCATGTGGTGAAGTGAGGGGAATTGGGAAAGGAGTGGTTGATCAGTCACCCACTGCTGGACTGTCTGTGCCTGCTATCTATGGGGCTGAACAAGAACTTGAAGAAGAATGTGTCAAGAAGTCAGGGGGAAGTGGTTCTGGGGAAGTGGCGGAAGGGATGGTTAACTTAAGCTCACAAAGAGATGAACCCGGTTCATCCATTGAAGAAACCCTAGCAGACCTGTTGAAAAAGGTTGGGGAGAGTTATGATCCAAAGAAAAGACGCTCTACCACATCTAAAGCTCCCAGTGCTCCCAAATCCTCTAAGAAGAGAAAGGCTTCCTCCCCAACACCTATTGCCTCTTCATTGCCAAATGGTAGAGCCATAAGAAGCAGGGTGAAATAGAGTGAAGCTGATCTACAAAGGGCTTTAGCTAAAAGTAAGAAAAAGAGAGTGGATAAAGGAAAGGGAAAGGTTGCAGAATCCTCAGAGGCTGCTGAGGAAGAGGAGATGGAACTGGTCCATCAGAAGGGGTACATCAGTGGAGGTTCCGACCCCAAGTCCAAAAGGCCAAGACTTCCTCCAAGAAGTCTTCCTCTATGTCTGAGGTTAGTTGAACCTACACTAAGCCAAGAGGACAAGATCTGNAATCATTTCGGGCTGTTTTGGCATAGCTGATGCTGGTATATGGTGTTGTTCTTCGCGTTCGCGAGGATCCTCTCGCGTTCGCGAAGAAGGATTTGGCTTCAGGGACGTTGTTCTTCGCGTTCGCGAAGGGATCCCCGCGTTAAGAACGAAATCTCTGTTGCATAGGTCTGACTTCAGAGGCTCATATCACGCAATATATAATGAATTTTGAGATGATCCAAAAATAACATTTGTAGCCCTTTGTGTCTAGTTTTCAGAAAGATAAATTACTTAGCATTTGGATTTGTGTAAAAAAAGTTATGGCTGGTACACTACAGGCTGTCCGAGAAGATGAAGAAGAAATTTGTGTTACACAGGGCTGAATTTGGCAGCTTATAGCTCAAAATCTATAAGGAATTGGGAAATTTCTAAAACACGAAAGTTGTATGTCTTGGTGTCTCATTTTCAAAACATTAAACCATTTGTCATTTGGAGTTTGGTACTAAAAGTTATTGCCATTATACTAGAGGTTGTCTGAGAAGAGTTTGAAAAATAGTTTTTGAGAATTTTCTTCTTCGCGAACGCGACGGGGTCTCGCGAACGCGAAGAGGAGTCGTCTGGGCAGTGCATAAGTGTAAAGAAATGGGTTTGGCTCATTTCATCTCATTTCCTCCATGGGAGCCGACCTAGGAGCGATTTTGGAGCTCCATTTTCATCATCCATGTCAAGGTAAGTGGTTCCCTCCTATTGCAAGTTAATTACTTGGATTATATCTAGATTTTAACATGGAAAATCATGGGAAATTAGTGAAAATTGGGGTTTTAAAGAAAAGCCTAGAAATTTGGTATTCTTGGAATTTGACCACGATTTGGGCACGAAATTTGGAGTAAATTATATATTTGAGTTCGTGAGGTTATGGGTAGACTTTATCTTCGAAAAATTTCGGAATCCGGACACGTGGGCCCGAGGTTAATTTTGTCAACTTTTCTATCGGGGTTAGGAATTGTTATAAATTGGATTATAATGAGTAATTGATCATATATTAATGAGTTTACATAATTATTGGCTAGTTTTGGAGCAATGTGCATCGATTTGAGTTTTCGGAAGGGCATGGAATAACAGTTATGGAACTTCGGAGCGAGGTGAGTCTGCTTTCTAACCTTGCAAGAGGGAAATGTCCCCATAGGTGAGTTAATTGGTTATGTGCTCCTATTTGTGGGGGCTACGTACACACGAGGTGACGAGAGTACGTGCATAGCTACTATCATGCTTATGTCCGGGTAGTCTAGGACCCAAAATCACGTTTTACTTGTGATAATTGTAACCTTATTGATAGTTTAAATTGCTTAAATCATACCGAAGTGGCAAATGACTTTCTAAAAGAATTAAACTTCATCTTCTTGACTTGTAAAAGAGAAATTTACATCTCCTTGAATAATTGTTTCCCTGATGAAGTCTTCACTGACTGTTTGAATGTGTGTTTCTATATGTACCTGCGTCGCATGTATGATTCGCGAGCAGGGTGATTGTTTATTTATATTTGACCGCGTCGCATGTATGATTCGCGAGCGGGGTAATAGATGCATCTATGGTTCGCGCCATTCGACCCTCTGGCAGTGCACAGTTTAAATATTGTTGGATCGGGCCGTACTACCTCGGCATGATTTGCGCATGCTTGTATTGCTTGCCTTGATATTTATAAATGAGGACATTGCTTTCCCGGATTGAGAATAAATGTATAAATGATGAAAACGGATATGGAAATTTCCCTATGAATAAAAGAATTGTTTACTTGCTCCATTCTATTGAGTTATAGCCATGTTTATAGAAATCCTTGATTTATTGTACAATTGATATTTTATTATTGGACCACTAGTAAGTGTCGAAGTCGACCTCTCGTCTCTACTTCTTCGAGGTTAGGCGAGATACTTACTGAGTACACGTTGTTTTTGTACTCATGCTACACTTGCTGTGCATTTTTGTTGCACAGGCACATGTACCTCTAGTGGCCTAATGGGCGTAGCAGTACGGATGATACAGAGACTTAGGTGAGCTTCATCCCTCGAGACGACCCGCAGCCAGCAGAGTCCCTTTCAGTGTATTATATTTACTTTATGTCCAAGTTTGTATTCCGGACAACTATCGTACTTTATTGGATTTCCTAGTAATTGCTCATGCACTTGTGACACCGGGTTCTGGGATGATTTCGGTATTGTTCAGTAGTTTTGTAAAGACATCATTATTTATTCAGTGGAACTTATTATTTATTGTTTAAATGTATAAAAGAAGTGATTTCAGAAATATCTAAAACGAGAAATTTCTAGTTAAATGGTGTTGGCTTGCCTGACACTGGTGTCCGGCGCCATCACGACCCTTAATGGAGTTTGGATCGTGACACGTGATAATATGATAGCAAGAGTTTTCACCTCTATGTGAAGATATTGAACTGACGATTCCAACAAGATCATATGAAGACAATTCATCTCTATCAAGAATGATGATTTCAAGCTGCAATATATTCATTCAAGTTAATATGCTTGATTTGTTCATCAAATCTCTACCAAAGATCTTTTGAAGATGGTGCACAAGATTGGAATGCAAATGCTTAAGGATATGAATTGATGTTCTCATCAAGGGGAGTTAATGCGCGTTGCACTCTTTTTCCCTTACAAGGTTTTGTCCCACTGGATTTTCCTTGCAAGGTTTTTAACGAGGCAACCAAAAGGCGTATTGTTAGATATGTGTACTCTTTTTCCTTCTCTAGAATTTTTTTCCCACTGAATTTTATTTTAGTTAAGGTTTTAACGAGACACATTATCTGTTGAATAGACATTCAAGGGGAAGTGTTATAAATAGAATTGTATTTATGATGAATGTCTATATTTAGAGAGATTCTAGGGTTGATTGCTTGGTGACTAAGTCACCCTCTCCCTATAAATAGAGGGTTCTATTCCATTGTAATTGATCCCAAATCAATAAGAATTCTCTCTACTTTTCTCTGCAATACTCTTCTTCTTCATTTATTGTTTTATAACAATAGGACTTTAATAACAGATGCATCGTAACTAGAAAAGCTGTATTGAGTATTTCCTAAAAGGAAAAAAAATATTAACAACATCAGATGTTAAAGAACTGAACTTTATGGTAATAATATGTATAATAAAATTATTGCATCTATTACCTCTTTATCCTCTCATTCAACTATAATTAGGGTTTAGTAGTGTTGTTATTAAATGAAAAGAGCAAGCAGAGACAAAAAATTAGATACTACTCTCTTCGGTCCAAAATAAGTGATTTTTTTACCTTTTTTTTGTGGTCCAGAATAAGTGATTTTTCCAGATTTCAAGAATGAATTAATTACTTTTTTCCTACATTGTCCTTGGAGTAAATAGTGTTGGAGTATGTGTTAGGAGTGTTCATGTGAGATAGTAAATGTGAATATGATCAATTTCATTGTTAATTAATGCTAAAAGATAGATTTCTTAATCTGTGTGAAAACACCCAAAAAATTACTTATTTTAGACCGGAGGGAGTGATATTTCTTCATTTGCTAGAGTTATTAGGTATTTATGATGGTGGAAGGTCAAGCCGGTCAAAATTATGGGTTTAATTATGCTGCAAAGTTAATTAAGAACAAAGATGCTACGCGCGTGTTGTCTTTGATGTAAAATGGTCAAACTTGTCTATCTCCTTTAACTAGGGGCGTTCATGGTTCGGTTTGGATCGGTTTTTCCCTAAAAAAGAATCAAACCAAGTAAGTCGGTTTTTTAAATATTAGAACCAAACCAAACCAATTAAGTCGGTTTTTTCTCGATTCGATTTATGTCGGATTTTGTCGGTTTTTTCGATTATTTGTCGGTTTTTTCTTAAATATAATACACTACCAAATACATATTCCGGAGACCACATTTTCAACGTAACACTATCAAATCAATTGCCTTTTGAGAAATCGATTATTTAGCAAGATATATTGATGATAATTGAATCAAATAGTGATGAATAATTTAAGGACTCAATTAAAAATATATTATTTTTAATACGAAATGGATTCTTACACTTAACAAAAGAAAACTACCAATCAAACTAGAATGTAAATGTAAAGAACTATACTAAAAGTGCAAACTATTAACATTTACCATTAATTTTTGAAACTTTATATAAAAATATACATATATATAGGTGTAATAATAAATTTGAAATAGCTACTCCTATAGTCGGTTTGGTTCGGTTTTTTTCAGCTTTTTTTTTTATTAAAACCAAAACCAAACCAAATTTGATCGGTTTTTAAAATTCAAAACCAAAACCAAACCAAACCAAAAAGTATCGGTTTTTTTTGGTCGGTTTGGTTTTTTTTTCGCTTTGGTTCGATTTTTTGGGTTGTTATGAACACCCCTACCTTTAACTTGTGTTCAACTGTAATTAGTTCAAGGCTTCAAGCCAGGCCTGATTAATAAGCAATTATAAATGGCCAGCTCTACAAATTATTTTTCTTTGTAGCTTATAAGTTGCTTCATCTTAAGGAAAGTATAAAATATGGATCGAATCATTTTAAATAACTGTCCGAACATATGTTTGTTTGTGATGCTCGTTGCTTGTGTAGTAAAAATGGTTGGATCCTAGCTAGTGGTAGTGGATAGTGCAACGATATAATGTCCAAAGACCTAAAATTTAAAATAATGTAAAATTTGAACTTCTAATTTTTGATTAGAATATGATGATATAGAACCTTGGAGGACAAGGTTAATCAATTAAGGTTTGACTTAGGGGTGACAATTTGAGCCCAAATCCATTCAACTCGCCTAATAATATTTTTCAACTTACACATTTTAAGGTAAAAGACTTTTTTATGCAAGATGAGCATGGTTCTAAAATATGGATCAAGCTGGCGGGTTGGGCTACGACCCATTGTTTAACCCATCTTGAGCCAGCCCATCTTAGCCCAAGTACACTTTGGGCTGGGTTAGGCAATGACCCATTTATTGACCTAACCTATTTTGACCCGTCTAAATTCAGCCCAATCCATCCATTTGCCACCCCTAATTTGACTCAAGCAAATGATGTCGTATTGCACTTGCTCATGTACAAAGATTTAAAGGTCGAATTGTTTGTTACGATACTTGAGGCAATTTTCACGAACTTGGGACACAAGGCTGGCTCACCTTTTAATATGTTTGGTAAAACGTTAACATCGTTTATTATGGTTTGTCTTTATTCGAGGATATAATAAGAATAAAAGTGGAATTTTTATTTTACTTTTTCTAGCGTATGTGTAGATTAAACATGATTTAATATAATTATAAATATATTTTATATGAATTATATTGTATATATATTATATATTTTCCGATTATTTTAATTTAAGCAGTTGGATGGCGGACTACTTAGGTTAATTCTTCAATAAAAAGATTGATGTCGTTTTAGCTTCCATAACCAACAAGACTGTGCACTTGACTCAGAGATTATGTTACATACAACTCAAAACTTAATATAACTTGCCTTCTTATTCTCCATTTGTAACCAATTTCTATTTGTTCTTTGGAACTCATTGAAAACTTTTAAACTTATTCGTTAAAAGTTTTCATTCTTACCTACTTTTTTGCCCTTAGCCAGCAATTCTCATAAGTTATGAGCCTTTTGTTTTGATGATTTAGCAAACTTTATATGAGAACCAGATAGAGAACCTGATACAAAGCCTCTCCGTGCTCAGAACAAAAAGTCAAATGTCTGACACAAGTTCCAATAAAATCAGTTAAGAGAACGGCATAGGGAACAAATAGATATCAGCTCCTCCGGTCACAGTACAAGTCAACTCTTTACAGTTGTTGCACTGCAGACGCAACAGTGCAGCAGTCACTGTTGAAGCATGCTGTGTACCGGACACTTGCTTGCATCATCCTTTGTAACCTTACTTATATATTACCAACATGAGGCAATGGATTACATACACTTGCAAACCCTAAAACATATTTTACTCTCAAATGTGCAGCCGGCTTCATTTACTCCAAGGCATTGAAGAACAAAGCAACAATAGAACGAAGGACCAGATCCCAGCATTGAGTACATCGTGTGTCCTTAGTATGTTGTAATGTTATTCATTTGTAACTCTTACTCAGCTTATTTAGAAGCATCTCGTAGGATACCTTTGTAAATCATAAACTGTATGTTTGTGTTTGACTAGAGTTAGTCAAAGTGGTTAGCTTTATAATAGAGTTATTACAAAGAGTCTAGCAATATTGTTATTGCAAGTAGGTTCGGGATTAAGAGTTTAATTCCTAGGTTACAATATGTTGTAATCTAAAGGTGCTCGATTAGTGAAGTTGAAATCTTACGAGTGTAGGTCGTGGTTTTTAATTCCGTGAGCTGGGAGTTTTTCACGTAAAATATTATTGTGTTATTTACTTACCGTTGTGTGTGTGTTCCGTAGAAACTGATAGAGAACCAGGTTCTCTATACAGTTTGGTGGACTCTTAGTTTACATCAATTGTTATCAGAGCAGGTTCTTTCTATAAGGCTAACACCTAAAAAGGATCTACATGGCCGCTCCACCAAATTTTGAAAAAGGTCAATCAACCTACAAACCACCAAGATTCAATGGAAAATACTATGGATGGTGGAAGACAAGAATGTATGATTTTATTATGGCTGAAGATTCAGAGCTCTTGGATGTCATTTGTGAGGGACCCTTTGTTCCTTTGAAGACCATTGGCGAGACAACTGTCCAAGTTCCAAAGACAAGGAAGGAATACAATGATGTCGATCGCAAAGCCATCGAGAAAAACCTCCGAGCAAAGAAGATCCTCGTCTACGGTATTGGACCCGACGAGTACAACCGAATCTTAGCATGTCAATCTGCCAAGGAGATCTGGGAGGCTCTCCAAACTTCACATGAAGGTACCACTAAAGTCAAGCAGTCGAAAATCGATATGCTCACTATTGAGTAAGAACTCTTCAAGATGAAGGAGGATGAGTCCATTCAGGACATGCATACTCGCTTCACTTCCATCATCAATAAACATCATCATCTAGGAGAGATTATCCCAAGGAACAAACTGGTCAGAAAAATACTCAGTGTGTTACCTAGTTCCTGGGAGAGCAAAGTCAATGCTATCACGCAGGCAAAAGATCTGCAAAAGTTGACGATTGACGAACTCATTGAAAATTTAATATGAAGAAGAAGAATGATCATGAAAGAAGAGAACCCAAGAAGGAGAACAACCTGGTTCTCAAAGAAGACAACAATGACTCAAGTGGTGATGATGCTGACATCGCCTATTTGACACGGAGGTTTCAAAAAATGGTTCATAGAAATTAAGGTATTCTGAAAAAGGGTAGCTCTAGCAGAACAAAAGGCTATGATTGCTGTCACAAATGCTGGAAGCCAGGATATTTCATCAAAGATTGTCCTCTCCACAATCAGGACCTTTACAAGCACAACACAGAAAAGACGACCAAGAGGAACCTGGTCCGCGACAGGAAATTCAAGAAAAAGATGCCGCTGATAATGTTGGGAATCGAAACAAGCTCTTGCTGCATGGGGAGATTCCTCTAGTGAATCTGAGGGTGATGATTAACAAGGTAACACCTTCATGATGGCCGTTGAAAGCGAAGCAGCAGAATATGACTCCATATTTGCCCTGATGGAAAAATCTGATGAGGATGAAGATGATGATGATGACGATGAGGTAAACTTTCTAGACGTTCAAAAACATTTAGAGTCTTATTCTCATAAGAAGTTGGTATCTTTAGGTAATGTCTTATTCTCGGCTTTTCTATCTCAAATTGAGCCGAAAAATATCAAAGAAGCATTGAAAGATGCTGACTGGATTGCTGCTATGCAAGAAGAGATCCATCAATTTGAGAGGAACAATGTGTGGCACCTGGTTCCCCGACCTTCAGATAGAACAATTATTGGAACCAGGTGGGTGTTCCGAAATAAACTTGATGAGTTTGTAAGTAAAACAAGAAATAAGGCCAGGCTGGTGGTTCAAGGCTATAATCAAGAGGAAGGAATTGATTATGATGAAACTTTTTCTCTAGTTGCAAGAATGGAAGCCATTAGAATTCTCATTGATTTTGCATTTCATATGGAATTCAAATTGTTCCAAATGGATGTTAAGAGTGCATTTTTGAATGAATATTTGAAGGAAGAAGTCTTTGTCAAACAACCACCTGGTTTTGAATGCCATGAGTATCCCGAACATGTATTCAATCTTGACAAAGGCCTTATATGGATTAAAGCAGGCCCCCCATACATAGTATGGAAGGTTATCCAGGTTCCTTCTGAAAAATGGCTTCACTAGAGGGAAAGTTGACAACACTCTTTTTCTGAAAAAAAGAGGGAGGAACCTGCTAATTGTGCAAGTATATGTTGACAACACCATCTTTAATGAAACAAATGATTCCTTGTGTGAGGAGTTTGCGAAGCTTATACGAAGCAAGTTTGAGATGAGTATGATTGGAGAACTGAACTTCTTCCTAGGACTACAAGTTAAGCAAACTTCTAAGGGGATGATGACAAATTAGCAGAAATACATTAAGGAGCTTCTGAAAAGATTTGAGATGGAAAGTTCAAAGATCATTGATACCCCCATTTCTACTGCCACCTGTCTAGACATGGACGAACATGGTTCCCCTATAAATGAAACCATGTATCATGGTATCATTGATTCACTCTTGTACTTAACAGCCAGCAGACATGACATTGTGTTCAATATGAAGTTATGTGCTAGATTCCAATCAAGTCCTAAAGAATCTCATTTGAATGCTGCTAAGAGAATCCTGAGATATCTCAAAGGAGTGCAGGACCTAGTCCGTTATTATCCCTCAGGAGATAATTTCGACGTAATTGGGTATGCTGATGCTGATTATGCTGGCTATCTAGTGGATAGGAAGAGCACATCTAGTATGACACACTTTCTGGGATCATGCTTAATTTCATGAGGTACACAGAAACAAAATTATGTAGCCCTCTCCGCTATAGAAGCTGAATATGTAGCAGCTGCATCATGTTGTGCTCAACTACTGTGGATTAAGCAACAATTAGAATATTTTGGTATATTTTTCGATTGTGTGATAACAAAAGTGCCCTCAATATGGCAAAGAACCTGGTTCAGCATAAAAGGACAAAGCACATTGATGTGCGAAATTATTTCCTTAGGGACAATGTTGAAAAGGGTCTCATCTGTATGAAGTTTTGCAAAATAGAGGACCAAATAGCTGATATCTTCACCAAAGCACTGAGCGGAGAGCATTTTGAAAAGAATCGACTAGAGCTGGAATTGATCAAATTGAACTGAAAACCCAGTCCCTCAATGACTGGGTGTTGCACCCTATTTTGCATTAGTCAAAACAAGATTCAACTTATGGTTGAAAGAGAATCACCCACCTAATATTTAAAGGTATACTAGGGTACCTATTTAATTACTAAACGTTATATTTTTTATTGGTCTACTAACCGGTGAGATCATGGGTAAGGGTTCTTGTTCTTTTAAGAAGAAGGTGTTAGGCACCCCTTAAAATCTACATGAGGTAGCTCCATAGGACTTAGACTTGGTTTATTTGTAATATGCCTTAACTAATGTTCTAAGGGTATAGCTTACCATATATTGGAATATAATATCTATAAGGGCAGAGCATGGTTTAAAGAAGATGGATTTAAAGAAAAAAAGCCTTTAAGAAATTAGTGTTAGTATATATATATATATATATATATATATATATATATAAGCTTGAGAAAAAGAACTTCGAAAGATGGAAGCGTTTGTATACATGTGAAAAGGAAACCAAATTAAAGCACTTTGTTTCCTAAATCAATGGAGGTTCATGTCATTCTAATGTGGTAAAAATGTTATGAAAATGATCCTAAGATATACCTTAGTTTTGAAGTAGAAAACTATTTGAAAGCCTTTGCTTTAAGGCAACAACACCTCAATCCTTCGAAATAGTTGATTCCTTTTTTGGAAGATTAAATCGCAAATTCTATTTTTCTCTTTAAAAAGAGGGCTGCCACCTTTGTCAAACCTTTGGATTTCAAAAATCTTTAAGGAGAAGGTTAGCGAGGCATAATGAATTGATAATAAGCTCGTGATTAGTAGTTATAGAATTAATTACTAACTAAGGCTTCTTTTAAATCCTAAGTTCTTTAAGGCTTGCCTAAGTTATTTTACGAATCAAAAGATAAGGATAAACATTCAATCCAATATATGCTTGTCATACATATAATGAGATAATCAACAAGAAAAACAGCAATGGGCAATGACATAGTGCAACTGAAGATTAACGAAAAATAGCAAGTAAAGAAGTGAAGGAAAAGAAGTGACTCTGGGAGGTTTGGGCCTCAGAAAGGCAGGCCTAGCAGTAACAATGGCGAGCGACTGTAGACCCTTTGACCATAGTAGAGCTGGATTTGGGCTTGAGTTCTTAAAAAACTCAATAGGCCCAAATCGGTGTACATGCCCAAAAAATAAAAGAGAAGGTCACTAGAATAACAGTATTGTATACATATCCATATATAAAATTCTCAAACAAAGACCAAAAGAAATCACCGACAGCGTTTAAAATGCTTAGGGAATCATACTAAGCAAAGATTAAAAGAAGAAGTTACTAACATTACCTAAATGCTAAGGGAATCATGCTAATATGGAGGTCGTGTATAGTGAATGGACCACATTGAATACCTTTAGTTGCCATTAAATACCAAACCCAAAGAGAGTAATAAGTGTCAATGAATTTAAAGCTAAGGAGAGAGTTCTGCTCAAGGCCGAAGCCCCCTTGAATCTCCGGCGCTTCAAAGTTCCCGAGGGTCTCAAGGCCCAGGGCAATGCTTGTGCCGGGGAGAGCAGCCCAACCTAGAGTTAAACTCTACTCCCAAATACCTTTAAACACTAATGGCTAACTCTTCCCTGTAGGTTTGAATGCCAATGAGGCCCTTTTAATGCAAACCACACACTGTGACATTTCCTACCACAGAAGCGTACTTTCCTTAGCAGAATAGCACAGAAATAGACACATAGAAACAATCCTTATATTTCAGCATTAAGTGAGTGAAGCACACATTTGAACATATTTAGAAAATCATACTTCTTGGTACATATGACAACAAGTACACTTATACTGTTATTGCTAAAAATCAGACAAATAGGAATCATACATCTCATAGACAGATAAGGCATATGGATGGGAATTGTAACAACTTTAAGATGCAGATACTTATGCCTTAACATTGATCATAAATTAGCTCGGGACCAGACACTATCATGAGCATACACCTAGGTGAATGACATTACTTGAATCCCTTAGGATTCCTAGTATAGATTCAGACAATGACACAAGCAAGTTATTGCACTCAACTAGTAACAATTGAAGGTTTCCCTTACACCAAATTCAATACAGAATAACAAAGGAAAGAAAGGACTGAGTATAAGTTTAAAATAATGTTCAAAATGTGAAATCGTGAAGGATAAACAAAAGTTTATACCAAACTCCCACACATACAAAAATTTCAATGAAGATTATGACTTCATAAGCCAAGATGAGTCCCAAACATTGAAGAATCAGGTGATCAGTATCATTAGAGGTTAAGGATAGGGGAAAATATCACACTTAATAGACTTAAATTAGCTACACATGCTTGGTTGAATAGATAAACATGATGGAGTCATATTCGTATTACAGAAAATAATCAACATTCAACCACAACAGGCACAACTATGGTTTGACTCATAGGAGATAGACTGATCATGCCGAATGCTACTGATATTCAAAGGAACGTTCGTCCCAGTAGGACGGTTTATAAGCTAACAGTTAGACATGGATGTAAAATATTCATGATGAGGATTCAAAGGATACTTAAGGACTAATAAATATTTATAAAAGCATTTTGAACACTTAGGTTTCATAAGCCTTAGCCTAGTGTGGCAGGGTTATCCCATGTATTTCATGTATACCCTAGCTAAAGTTATCTAACAATATCCCAAGTTTAGAATGTCAGAACCTAAAAGAACATGGCATGTTAAACATGAAGACTGCAATAACAACCCAAGTATAACATGATAGAACTCAAAGAATATGGCATGATGAACATAAAAGCCTAGGTAGGAAGGAGAACCTAGAAGAGTGTTGCATGTTGAACCTGATGACTATAGCTGAACCTAAATATAGAACTCAGGAGAATATAACATGATGAATCATGAGGACTTATAATAGAACATTAAGTGGAACGGAATTCGGAATACAACATGACGAGCATGAAGGTTATAATAGAACATTAAGTGGAACAAAACTCAAAATGCAACATGATAAGCATGGAGGTTATAATAGAACATTAACATAACTCAAAATGCAACATGAAGATTAGAAGAGAACATTAGGGTAAGGTCTGAGGTCTTGGGCAGATGTGAGAAATCATCAGGCTAAGCAACTTAAACACATAGGCTGTTCACTATAGAAATTGAGGTCATTAGAGTCACACAGCTATCTAATTAACATTAGATAAACACAACAACTTATCATAGATCCTTAACAAGTCATAGTGAACCAAAATAAATAATTAAAGGCTGAATAAACATTATAGACTAAACAGTTAATAGGGAAAACAACAACACATTTATGATGTTCAAACGAAGCAATTAAAAGAGAGAGAATGGAGGTATCCTGACCTCCTCTTGATCAGCAAACCAAACAAAAGGCTCTTGTTTGACCGTATAGAATTAAGAACTCACCCGACCAGTGCAATACTCATAATCAGATAGAAACCAAAAACTAATTATAACCCTAGTTCAATTTACTACTTGAAACTAAAAGCGAGATCTTTCTAAGTAATTTCGTGATAACTTTTATGCCTATTGAGTGTGTTAGCTCTGAAGGTTGAAGATGTTAGGTTTTTCTTGTTGTGTTAGGTGTCACGACCCTAAACCCAGACCCGGTCGTGATGGCACCTCTCGTGAAGACAAGGCCAGATGACACATTTCCAATTTGAAGTTAAATAGCTAAACAGCAATACAACAGGCTAAAACATGATATAATAACGTCAAATAGCGAATAATATCATAACAATGCGGAAGTATAACCCAAACACAGCCCAAACTGGGGTGTCACTAGTCATGAACATCTACTAAGTCTAAATACAACTGACAAGGTATGAAAAGTACTCAGTACAGTCTAATAGAATGAAGAGAGGGAAAGTAGTGCTGAGAATGCCGGCAGCCACCTTGCTAACTCCACTGATAACTGCTTCCAAGCTCAGAAAATACCCGAATCTACACACAAGGTGCAGGGAGTAAAGTGAGTATTCCAACTCAGTGAGTAATAATCATAAATAAAGACTGAGTGATAAGAAATCACGAAAATAGCATCAACATGCTATATAGAAGCAATTTCAAAACCAGTAAGAGAAGCAATGAAGCTGTAAAATCCTTTAAAACATCTTAGCTCAGTTTAAACCCTTTTGAAAATACCTTTTTCAACAGTTACGCAAATGAATGCAGAACAAGTGCAGATAAGCATAGAAATCCGCCCCTCGGGCACAAATACACAATTTAGCAAGTAAATGACAGGCAAACAAGAAAGATAAGCACATAAGGTTCTCCCCTCGGGCACAATGTCAACAACTCCGCCCCTCGGGCAATATCTCAGAACGGTACCAGCCCCTCGGGCAATCACATAGAACAAAACCAGCCCCTCGGGCTATATCACACATCACATTGGGTACCCGCGCTCACTAGGAGTGTGCAGACTCCTGGAGGGGCCCCTTACGACCCAAGCGCAATAACAAGCCATCTCGTGGCATCATAAACAGGCTCTCGGCCTCATAACAATATCAAGCCACCTCGTGGCATACATATCTCAGGCCCTCGGCCTCACATTAGTATCAGTGTATCACCGCTGCGGCGTGCAGCCCGACTCAAAAGATATCCTCACAACACAAGCCCTCGGCCTTACTCAGTCAAAAATCACATAAGCCTCTCGGGCAATAGTAAAATAGTGTTTCTCAGCCCAAAACATCATTTAAATATCATTTGAGTATTAAAACTGAGTGAACATGGCTGATTTTTGAAAACAGTGGAAAATAACATGAATGAGTTCAAGTATAAGGTCAAAACAGTGAGGAAATATCAATAAAAATCCCCGAAGGGTTCACATAGTTGGCACGAAGCCCAAATATGGCATGCAACCCAAATAATGATGATAACAAATAGATTTCAGCCAAATACGCGATAAAATCATAAATCGGGATGGACCAAGTCACAGTCCCCAATAGTGCACGACCCTACGCTCGTCATCAAGCGTGTGCCTCACCTCAATATAGCACTACGATGTGCAATCCGGGGTTTCAAACCCTCAGAACATCATTTACAACCATTACTCACCTCGAACCGGCTAAATCTCTAGCTTGCGACGCCTTTGCCCCTCGAATCGGCCTCCACGCGCGTCGAATCTATCCAAAATCAGAACGAGGACGTCAAAATATGCCAAGGGAACAAAGCCCAAGCGAAAACAATCAATAACGGGTACTAATCCCGAAATTAGCAAAACCCGAGCCTCGGGCCCACTTCTGGAAACTCAGAAATTTTCACATCAATTTTGCACACACATCCCAAATCGCATAAAGAAGCTACTGCAACTCTAGGAATTCCATTCCGACCTCTATATCAAAATCTCACGTATTGACCGGAAAACGCCGAAATCTCAATTTCGCCAATTCAAGCCTAAACCTTCCACGGACTTCCAAAATGCATTCCGATCACGTTCCTTAGTCCCAAATCACCTAACGGAGCTAACCAAATCATAAAATTTACGATCCGAGATCATATACAAACAAGTCAAATCTTGGTCAAACCTTTCAAATTTCAAGCTTCAAACAGGGAACTGTTCTTCCAAATTCATTCCGATTACCCTAAAAACCAAAACCAACGGTTTACATAAGTCATAATGTACTACACGGGGCAAGTTATGCCCGAGAACTGGCGAGCAAAGTGCAAAAGCTCTAAACGACCGGTCGGGTCGTTACGTCCTCCCCCACTTAAACATACGTTCGTCCTCGAACGTGCCCATAGTTGTTCCAAAAGCCACTCAATCGATGAATAACCTTACCATGCACATACCCAGGGGTGATCCCACGTCACCCTATCTCCTATAGGTCCGATCACACATAGATATTGGAATTTCACAATCCAATCCAGCCCAAAAACCATAGAACCACATTTCCACTTCCGAAATCATCCACAAGATCAGAATCTCATATCTATACTCTGAATAAGCCTGAACAAGCTGTAATAACCCATACCTACAACCTCAGGTGAAATTACATGATATACCACATAACCAAACGTTTGCAGCGATAACATCTAATCACAGCAGCTGCACAGAATAACCGAATACCGGTAGAAAACTTCTAATCAACTAAAGTCTCATCCCAACGCTTTCATATACTGCCAATGATAAATAAAACACACAGTAAGCCATAACCATTTCTTAGATCAACCATTCATGAAGCCTCTTCTCCTTCGGCAAAAAACAAAGAAAATTTCTGAGCCAACCCTCGATATTATCCTTCCAACATGCTGAAATCAAATCCGTTGTATTCATTAAAGATCCCAACGACCTTAACTAATTCCAACATAAATACTCTGGTGACATGACACCTCAATAAAGACTAAAGCCACAACTTGCGCAATACGCGCTCCAATAAACAACAATCCGAACATACTCAAATCATGAAAATGACTCAAATGAAAGAGCTATACCGCAAGCTCACCAGTACCACCACAACACAAGGCTGAGACCCGTTTCACATCATAGAAATAGAACACACGAATCCAACCCGCAAGGGTCATACCTTCACATAACTTCGCTGCGATGCGCGATCCTATCCAAACACTGCTCCACCTGACACACCTCAAGTCACCCTGCTCGATATTGACGACCACGCGCAATTGGTGTCTAGAACCCAAGCAAATCATCATAACCATGGTGAAGCAAATAACATACACAATACAACCCGAAAGGACATAACCGATACGCCATCCACCGAGCAACACCCAATTACTCTTTCCCGCTCGACTTCCACTAAGAAACCTCAATAGAACCGCACCATATATGCCTATAACCAATAAGTCACAACACCTTGCAACGCAGAAAGATAACTCATAGACCTCCCCAAATTATTAAGCTCAATAACAATCGAATCAACACATCCCTCCACAATACAATCCGGAGCCAACCAAGCCGACTCAAGTTAGAACAGGCATCCACATTGGCCTGCCAACGAACTCCTTATCAAGGAAATCCTGAAGCTGCTCCTTCAACTCCTTTAACTCTGTCGGTGCCATACGATACGGTGCCAGGTATCCAATTAATACCGAAATCAACAACCTTGCCTGGCGACATGCCCGGTCACAAGAAACACATTCGAAAAGTCCCTCACCACCGAAACTGCATCAATATGAGGAGCCTCTGCACTGACATCCATCACGAGAGCCCAAAATAAGAAAAACAATCCTTCCCAGCCATCCGCTGGGCCTTCGAAATATAAAACCACTCTGCTAAGGACATAATCCGTCGAACCTCGCCACCGGTCCGTGGCATACCCGGCATAACCAACATCGCGACCTTAGCGCAATAGCTCCGAATGATACAACACTGAGACAACCAGTCCATACCCAATATCACCTCCAAAATCTAACGTACCAAGCAGCAAAAGATCCCCTCGGGTCTCCAAACCTCGATAGTCACTAAACAGTGCCGATACACACGGCCCACAACCACAATATAGCCTGAATATAAGAACTCCCAGTCTCCAACTCCATATAGCACACGAATCACATATCCAATTCCGATTCCACCGTCCGAGCACATACCATATCTCTAATATCCAGTCACTCCACGAGAGATACTCTAGCATTCTTCTGTGCCTCCAAGCAAACTCGAATATCAGTAGTCGATCTAACAAGAAAGTGCCGCAATACCACCGAAGTACCATCAACTTAATCACATTGCCTTTTTCTGAAATATATACCCTCGTCAAATTACCTCCAACTAGCAATACCATTTTCTTAATCATCCGAAGGTCATCTCTCCAATCATCTGAAACTGCTCGTGCTGCCTGAGAATTTATGGCCTTCCATTCAGAACTGAACTGCAACCTTACGCACGCAAATCTCAACCTCCACACATACCGCATATACCAATCCATCCTAAAATAACATGAGAATTTCATATCCCTTCCAATCCACAAGCAACTATGTACTCAACCAACCAAGAACTTTTCCATTGATCCCATTCTAGAAGAAAATCACTATACATCTCAAGCTCCTCACGCCGGCAGAAAATATCCATCTCTAACCGCGGTAGAAATCAACAAGAACTCTCTGACTCCCCTTGCACAAACAAGCCTGTCAGGACTGAATCCTCCTAGCTCAACCAACCTACGCAGGCCACTAAAACCCAAGAGCATTATCGCGAAATACCTGAAGAATCTCATTACCTCGTAAACACCCAAAGAACTAATCATATCCTTACTATACCGATCTGGCCTACCACCAAGCTATCCCATCTATCCGAGCTCCCTTATGATTTACCTTCAATTGATACTCCTTCTTGCCATAACATCATATTTTCTCAACCCAAACTCACCACACGAGACTCAAGCATAATACTACACAACCTAAGGCTCATAACCCGCTGAATACTCTCTTAAATATCCCTAAAAGCACCACCTTCAAAATACTTTACTTTGAAGAGACTTCCTACGAATCTAAATCCGTTACCTTTACCTCCCTGATACTGATACATAGAATCCCACAATTTATAGAAAATACCACAAGCCTTGACATCTTCCAATGAAAACTCAGTTTCCAACCACATATGCAACTTTACAATACCCAATTGTTATATGTAGAATCTTGAACACATTAGAATCATTCTCGCAAGTCATCCACTCTACTCAAAGCGCAATTAGCCCGATCAAAAGAATCGAACAACCTGTGCCTCATTAGCACTCCGACCCGCAGAATGTAACCTCATTCCAATATAACCAAGCAACTTCCTGCCCCATGCACCGAGCATTCCTTACCAACAACAACTCAAGTGATTCTCCGATTCTCATACACCCACAAAGCATAACATAACCTTTATTGAAATTTCCTTTACTCGAGCCATAACTGACTCACAATTATGCCTCGAACTGGAACCATTATAGCACATAACCGTGCGATCAACTATTCAATAGCAGACTCCCCCACTTGGCTCGAAGCCATAGATCAAAGCACACACCAAAATTCATAACGCATATACTTAATTGCTGCCATAATACCACTGTGAGATTAACTCAATCCTTCATAAGCTCGTGGATCACAGACCATCTGGTACTTCATATCTCCTGCAAATCTCGGATTTACTCTCGTAAGAATTTAACCCATTCTCTTAAGCAGCTCAAATTCAAATCGCAACATACATATTTCACTTGTAATTGAGATCTTCTAACCGTCAACACAGGGACCACACAACTCCAGAACACTTCGTAGGAGATAACCCACCTGCTTCGCCTTAAACTAACATTTATATATATACCTTCCACCGTCATAACCATTACGCAGTCACTTAGTCCTCCTGAGTCTGAACACATACCGTAACATAAAATTTTACTTCACTCCTAACTAGGAAACATGAAAAGATTCATCACACGCCCATAACTCGGGGCTAAAACTCGAATCAAGACAGAAATCAAGCACCTAATAGTTCTTCTATCCTCCAGCAGACCCTTCTCGTCGCTTCCAGATCATACGAATACATCTCGCAGTCACATCACCCTCATCACGTAACTATCCAGTCATTACTCCCCTTAATAGGGACACAACAGAGCATATATATCCAGAAACACGTGCTCACACAATCAGCACCTCGGTGCTCAAGCCATAGACAAAAATCCGGCCTCAAGTCCTCCAGACTGGCCAAACATCAACTCACAGAGATCACATCTTGCCCCTTGATCGGGGGAATCACAAGCCATCAATGCACATCTGACACTGAGCGCTCGTTCGCGCATATGAATGCGTGGAAGGAGATCAAAGAGTTATATTTCAAGCTGAATCAAGGACGCACGATAAGAATTTCAAAAATATGGAGTTTTTCTAAAGGTTCTGCAGCCTCTCGAGGATAAATACAGACGTCTCTGTACCGATCCGCGAGACTCTACTGAACCCAGACCCGGTCGTAATGGCACCTCTCGTGAAGAAAAGGCCAGCCGACACATTTCCAATTCGAAGTTAAATAGCTAAACAACAATACAACAGGCTAAAACATGATTTAATAACGCTAAACAGCGAATAATATCATAATAATGCGGAAGTACAACCCAAACACAACCCAAATCGGGGTGTCACTAGTCATGAGCATCTACTAAGTCTAAATACAATTGACAAGGTATGAAAAGTACTCAGTACAGTCTAATAGAATGAAGAGAGGGAAAGCAGTGCTGCGAACGCCGGCAGCCACCTTGCTAACTCCACTGACAACTGCTACCAAGCTCAGAAAATACCTGAATCTGCACACAAGGTGCAGGGAGTAAATACTCCAACTCAGTGAGTAATAATCATAAATAAAGACTGAGTGATAAGAAATCACGAAAAGAGCATCAACATGCTATATAGAAGCAGTTTCAAAACCAGTAAGAGAAGCAATGAAGCTGTAAAATCCTTTAAAACATCTTAGCTCAGTTTAAACCCTTTTGAAAATACCTTTTTCAACAGTTACGCAAATGAATGCAGAACAACTAGTGCAGATAAGCACAGAAATCCGCCCCTCGGGCACAAATACACAATTTAGTAAGTAAATGACAGGCAAATAAGAAAGATAAGCACATAAGGTTTGCCCCTCGGGCACAATGTCAACAACTCCGCCCCTCAGGCAATATCTCAGAACGGTACCAGCCCCTCGGTAAATCACATAGAACAAAACCAGCCCCTCGGGCTATATCACACATCACACTGGTACCCGCGCTCACTAGGGGTGTGCAGACTCCTGGAGGGGCCCCTTACGGCCCAAGCGCAATAACAAGCTATCTCGTGGTATCATAAACAGGCTCTCGGCCTCATATCAATAGCAAGCCACCTCGTGGCGTACATATCTCAGGCCCTCGGCCTCACATCAGTATCAGTGTATCACCGCTGCGGCGTGCAGCCCGACCCAAAAGATATCCTCACAACACAGGCCCTCGGCCTTACTCAGTGAAAAGTCACATAAGCCTCTCGGGCAACAGTAAAACAGTGTTTCTCAGCCCAAAACATCATTTAAATATCATTTGAGTATTAAAACTGAGTGAACATGGCTGAGTTTTGAAAACAGTGAAAAATAACATGACTGAGATCAAGTATAAAGTCAAAACAGTGAGGAAATATCAACAAAAATCCCCGAAGGGTTCACATAGTTGGCACGAAGCCCAAATATGGCATGCAACCCAAATAATGATGATAACAAATAGATTTCAGCCAAATACGCGATAAAATCATAAATCGGGACGGACCAAGTCACAGTCCCCAATAGTGCACGACCCCACGCTCGTCATCAAGCATGTGCCTCACCTCAATATAGCACTACGATGTGCAATCCGGGGTTTCAAACCCTCAGAATATCATTTACAACCATTACTCACCTCGAACCGGCTAAATCTCTAGCTCGCGACGCCTTTGCCCCTCGAATCGGCCTCCACGCGCGTCGTCTAATCTATCCAAAATCAGAACGAGGACGTCAAAATATGCCAAGGGAACAAAGCCCAAGCGAAAACAATCAATAACGGGTACTAATCCCGAAATTAGCAAAATTCGAGCCCCGGGCCCACTTCTCGAAACTCAGAAATTTTCACATCAATAGAATCCTCATCCTCATACGAGTTCATACATATCAAGAACATCAAAATTGGACCTCAAATGGCCCCTCAAATCCCCACTCAAAGGTCTCTTAAATCTCAAGCCCTAATTACCCATTTTTGCTACTGATTTTCCATGGATTTCAAGCTTACAAATGTTAAAATTCATCATAGAAACAAGTTTAAGGTCCAAAAATCTTACCTCCATGAAATCCTCTTGAATTCCCTCTTCAATTAGCTCTCCCAAGCTTTCTCCCGGATGAAATATGGTGAAAACCCTCTCAAAATCGCGAAGGCAAGCTTATATACATTCTGCCCAGACATTGTCGCATCTGCAACTCACCAACCTCTTCTACGGTACCACTTTTACGGTTATTACTCCGCTTCTGCGGAAATTACTAAAATCGGCCACATCCGCATCTGCGATCTTTCTTCCGCATTTGCGGTTCCGCAGATGCGGCCCCCACAACCGCATTTGCGGTCCCTGACATTCCTCTCGAATCCGCTTCTGCGGCTATCCTTCCGCATGTGAGACACCGCACCTGCGGCCCCCGAACCGCAGGTGCAAAAACACCAGAAGCAGCAATATCAGCTGTTGCAACCAAGTTCCAATTTCTCTGATAACCACCCGAAATCATCCGCGGCCCCTGGGACCTCAACCAAAAGCACCAACATCACCCAATACCTTATTCAAACTTGTTCCAATCATCAAAACACCTCAAACAACATCAAATCTACCAAATCACATCGAATTCAAGCCTAAGTTTCTAAAATCTTCCGAAATACGCTTTCGATCAAATACCCAACCAAACCACGTCTGAATGACCTGAAATTTTGCACACACATCCCAAATCGCATAACGAAGCTATTGCAACTCTCGGAATTCCATTCCGACCTCTATATCAAAATCTCACCTATTGACCGGAAAACGCCGAAATCTCAATTTCGCCAATTCAAGCCTAAACCTTCCACGGACTTCCAAAATGCATTCCGATCACGCTCCTAAGTCCCAAATCACCTAACGGAGTTAACCAAATCATAAAATTTACGATCCGAGATCATATACAAACAGGTCAAATCTTGGTCAAACCTTTCAAATTTCAAGCTTCAAACTGGGAACTGTTCTTCCAAATTCATTCCGATTACCCTAAAAACCAAAACCAACGGTTTACATAAGTCTTAATGTACTACACGGGGCAAGTCATGCCTGAGAACTGGCGAGCAAAGTGCAAAAGCTCTAAACGACCGGTCGGGTCGTTACATTAGGTCTGGTTGGTGAGAGCATTGAAAGCCCTTTTATAGTGCCGTTAATGGCTTAAGGTTTCAACAGATTCAAATTCAGTAGCGGAAGATGGCGACTACTAGATGATGCAAGCATAGGCGAGTGAAAATCAAAGAGACAGAGGGGAAAATCATTAGGGATTTTACCTGAAAGGAGGGAAGCTAACCGTTGAGGTACGAGAGAGCACTGGTCAGAGCACTAATATCTAGAGGTTATTGCATTTGACCTCTGGGTGTCGAATATCAACATTGAAGCCAGCTAGCGTCTCAGGCTCGCTTTGATTTGAAAAGACGGAGGAGGAGATCTGGCAAGTTAAAGTTTCACCCTTTTGGTTTGACTTCTCCAAATAGGGCTATTGATATTAAGCGGTGAAAATGGAAAGAAAGTGATGAGTTTCGTAGTACAGAGACAGAACGGATGGCCATGCATGCCATGGATTTAAAAACCACTGATGATTTGAAGTTTCATCTTTAGGTTAGGGTTTTCAGATTTGGGGTTTTGAGTCTCAAAGGTGATATGAGCAAAGATTCAGCGAGAATCATGGGTAATGAAGGTAGAAGGAACGTTTCCTGGTCATGATTCATGACCTTGCACTAATTAGTGCAAGGTTTTGGGTGATTGACGGGTCTGAGAGTTTGAGAGAGATGAGAAAAGAAAGGAAAAAGGGCTGTTGGGTGTTTGGAGTGAATGATTAGGGTTAGGGGTATTGGGGGGGGGGATTGTCTTTAGGTTTAAGAGGGAGAGATGGGATCTGGGCCATTGGATTATTTGATCAACGGCCTTGATAATTCAGGTCTTAAAGTTTTAAAGAAAAGGTTATTAAGAAAAAATGGGGACTGTTGGATCTGTGTGATCTAACAGTTGAGATAATACATGGCGTGGGATTTAAAATAAAGGAAAAATATGAATAAACATGGACCGTCGATGATTTGGATCGACGGCCAAGATCAATTGTGCTTGTTCTGTGAGTGGGTGGGATGGGTGATGTGGCACGATGCCATTAGTCCTCAAGAGTTGTCCTGGATCGCCAAGGTGGATAAGATGG
>NC_031998.1:37663976-37722087 GCF_001879085.1 Nicotiana attenuata
GGGTAATTTCGGACCGGGTTAGGCAATTTGGACATGTATTTTGGGCTGAAATTAATTAAATGAATAGCCACTTTGTATTCAGTTAGGTGTTGCAATTGTAGCCTTTTTAGGTTTAACCCCTTTTAAATTTAATTTAATTAAACTTAATTAATTTTCAATAAATGTAGTAAAATTATAATTATCAAATATACTACTAATTATTGCAATTATTGATAAATTACTTTATCTACTAACTTATCACACTACTTCAAATTATTAACATAGTGACCTATTTAACTAAAATTTCGAAATAATTCGCTAAATTAATTATAAAACCTATGCGGTGTATTTTATTTTAATAATCTAAAATGATAAGTATATTTGTATAATACTGATACTAAGTTATTAATTTTAAAACTACTAATACCTAGTCAATTTTGTAAAATAAGTATTTATTGATAGAAAATACTTTCAAAACATTCATCGTATATTATTAAGTATAAATAAATTTAATTTTAAAAAGGAGAGCCAAAATTGATCGTCAACACTGGGTATGAAAGGATGGTAAGGTGAATTGCTAAAAAGTATTTTTTGGAAATTTCTAAATCAATTCTTACCGTTACAGGTAAACACACATGACAATTACAGGACAAATACACAACTAATGACATTGCAATTTGTCAGAAGGATGATGCTCGTATTTGCAAAATTAGTCAGGGAACCTGGCGTCACGCCCCCTTTTTTCCCTCTCCTCACAGGGAGAAGTCCGGGTTCCGACATTTCATGGGGGTAATAACTCATTTCCTTTTAGGAATTTGGATTTTGAAGATTCGCCACCTAACGGATTATGCTGCGTTAGGGCACCTAGAGTGATTAACTCTTAGACTAGTTTGCACTACCAGAGGCTTAGGGTAAGAGCTCGAAATAACCTTGAGGGAAAGGTGTTAGGCACCCCTCTCGGTCCACAATGGTGGGTCCCGGCTGAACTTATACTTATGAATTAGTCCTTTAAATAAATAAATAGTTTAGACACGTACTTGCAAATAAAGGCATGTTTTAGTCATTGGTATGATTCAAATAAGGAGACAAAAAAAGAAGAGATTTGAACAAGTTGCATATATAGAGAAAAAGTAAAGTTTAAGCATCGAGAATTGGGAAAGAGGGGTCCTAGGTTGGTTAGCCTACAGGATCACCCCACATAATGTCCGGTAATCACTCCTCAATGAGGGGCTACACATGACATTAGCGCGTAGTCATCATATCCCTACTACCCAATTCCCCCCTCTGTCATAGCCTAAAGCGTTCTAGCAACCTTGAAATATCCTATGCATGCACTACCCGTCCCTTCCTTGTGGCCCTGGAGGTATTTAGGACCTCCATTTTTGGACAGTTCTAGACCACCCTAAGGTTTTAAAAGGATAAAAGTCTAGGCATCAATCAAGAACAGTTAGGACTGCATTTAAAGGGAACTAATTACAGGCTCACAGTCACCTCCACAAATATAGCAAGTAAATGCACGTCTCAAACATCGGTCAGGAAAAATTCTAGAACATGATATCTAGGTGAGCAAGGGTTATACAGTATTGAACTAGGACAAAGTGTCGAAATCCTATTCAGCTTGCCTACTAATTTAGACCTGTTAAATCTGAACAGTTTTAAATAACAAAGAACAGTTTCCGAGTTGCAGAATTTAAATCGCTCTATAGGCTTGCCTAAACGCAGAACAGTGATGTCCTAAGAGCATGATATCTACGTTGATGCAGTAAATTAGTGAACAGTTTTTAAACGGTCACTTGAGATCCTATAGACATGCTTTCTAGCGGTAGTAAATTAAGGCATTGTTTGAAAACTCATGTAAAGAAGCGGACAGTTGACTAAACCAATTCAGAATGAACTAACATGAATTAAACTTATTTGTTTAACTACACTGATTTTAAGTTCTATAGGCAGGATTTCTATTAGAACTGATTTTAACTCCTGTAGGCATGGCATCTAATTATTAAGAGCTGACTTAGATCCTTATAGGCAAGATTTCTAAGGAAGCGAGTTTGAATACATGATGTAACAAAACATGAACTTCAATTACTTTACACCCTATAGGCATGATATCTAATTATAAGGCCATTTAGATCCTATATGCATGGTCTCTAATATTGTAAAGCAAACACATTCGAATTAACATAATCCTATAGATATGGTATCTACCCAATTTACCCAACATGTATATAACTACCCACCCTTTTTCACTAGTCACCCCAATGTTGTTTACAAATAATTATTACAGAACAGCTGAATAAATTACATAAACAAATAAAGGAAAAGAAGAAATTAACTACAGGGAGCCTGAAGCAGGCCCAAATGACTTCCCAAGCCTCCAATAGCCTCAAATGCCAAAGTTCCATAGACAGTATCATGTCTAGGTGTGTCAGAGTTCCCTAAGGACCTCAAGGATCCCGGGCTGTGCTCACACCTAGACCTTTTCCTCAAACAATAACTGATTTAGGTGTAGTGCTCTGACATGCCAGAGTTCAGAGAGATCTCAAGGATCTCAAGGCAATACACATGCCAGAGGGGCAGAACCTAATATTCTAAGAGCAAAGTGAAAGTGCTTGACATAGTTTTGTTTTGAAAATAGTACAGAGATGACTTCAGAAGTAGAAAAGTTTTTCAGAAACAGGAAATAACTTAGTGGTGAAGGACAGTTTGAGAAGAGTATCAAGCAGCAAACAATAAATTGGTCATAAGTGTCATTCAGAACACTTAACAAACAGAACTCCACATGGGGATAAAGGGATTGTGGCACATAAGAATCACCTTAGGGTACAGGGATAGGGAAATGAGAAACATATAATCACAAACTGCATGCAACACTTTTGATCTTAAAGACTCAGTAAATAGTCAGGACATAGATAACAATTGGCCTATCTTGAATAGGATTAAACATATAGTTTGGACATGCTAGGTGAAGAAGTAAGCAAGAAAGACTGCATACATTGAACAGGACAGAACTTTAGACATGCTAGGCAAAGAAGCAAGCAAGAAAGAGTGCAGAATTAAAGAATACATTGAACAGACAAATTTTAGATATGCTAAGCAAAAGGTAGGCAAGAATACAAGTTGAAATCATAACTGATGAACTAGTGCAGGAATGAAAACACATAAGGGTTTGGATTCCAAAACATAACTAGAGACATACCAATTGAAGAAAAGGGTGTAGAATGTAAAGCAAATGAAGTTCCAATATCTAGCCTTGGCTTTCAGCCGGCTAGATCAGCAAGTATCACAAGTATCAGCAGAGAAAGGGAACTTTAGAGTGTAAGAAGTAGTGATTTTTGATCTAATGTTCGTTGTCTTGAACTTAAAATAAGGGGGGGGGGGGGGTTTATAGTAGTAATCGAAAATCTNTGAACTTAAAGTGAGGGGGGGTTATATAGTAATCAAAATCTTGACACATAAGGTAAGAGATCAATTAAGTAGTAAATCAGGGAAGTCACACGTAAATCAGCAAAGTCTTTCACTTAGTCAAGGGACAGTTAAATCAACAGTAAAACATGCTAAGTATTTAAGGAAAAGAATCAAGTAAAGTTTAGGTATAGAATAGGTAATTAGGGGTAAATGAACAACAGTTTAATTAAGGAAACAAATTAGTAATAATCAGCGGAATACAAACAAGGCAAGGAAAAATTAATTAAGGCAAGCAATCCAGTCAAATCGAATAGAGAGGTAAGAATCTTGAGTTAAATGGAAGGTTTTCAAATTAAACCAGGAAATAAGGGATTCAGAGTAATCAAGGGTTCAGAAAGTCATAAAAGAGGCAACATTCTTAGCATATAAAATAAGGTAGAACATGAATAGTCAGGATTTCACATAGCTTTAACAAAACACATAGTTAAACGACACTGATTCAATGAGAAAGATCAAGCATATAGAATCAGTGAAAGCGTTGAACTAAGAAATTCAGTAGAAGCATATTAGGACAAGAATATCACGAGAAATCACAAGAACCCAAATCAAGAACACAATCAAATGTACCAATATCCAGAAACCAAACGAAGAACCCCAAAAATTAGGGTTTTCAGTACAAACGGGCTAAGGTTGTAGTGGGCTCATAAAAATCAGTCAAAATATATGAGAAGCAGAAGATTAAACACAGAAAATCATTAATCAATTTTTAAAAAGAAATTCCGGCGACCCTAGTTTTAGGAAAAGATGAAAATCACTTGAAAATCATACGAGTCTTGTAAAGAATCTTAAGGCTGTTGTAAAACTCACCTGAAACAAACCCAAATCATCTTAGATCTGTATAGATCTAAGAGGTTTAGAAAAGAAATTAGGGTTTTGAAGAGAACCATACAGAGATGAAGAAACCTGCTTGGAAAACCATAGATCGTAGCTAATATAGGACGATCTCACTCGGAATCACATCGGAATGGCATGAAACAGGCGAGAGAGGAGTCATAGGTGCAAGTCAACTAGCCCCGATCCCTTGAGGGACCTAGAGATGGCAAGAATGACGTGAGAGAGGCCATTGGAGGTCTGAGAGGTGGTGAGAGGTCATCGGAGATGGCCATAGATGAGTGACGGCGTTTCGAGATTTAGGGTTTAGGTTGAGGCGTTTGAGAGCAGAGAGGATTAGGTGACGGCGGTGTAAGGTGTAAAATGAATTAGGTTAAAGGGGTTTGGGGAAGGGGTTACATAGGTTAATTTAGGAAGGGGGAAACCTGGACTGTTGATCAAAACGATCAACGGCCAGGATTTTGCCGGGTATTGGGTTGGGGTAGATGGGTATTGGGCCTGGGGTTTCTAGGCTGGTTCAAAAGGGTTAAAATTGGGCTAGTTGATATGTTAAGTTTTAAATGAAAAGGGGCTATTTTGTTAAATACAGAATTAATTGCTAAAATAATTTTAAAAATTAGTTAATAAAATTATAAAAAATGATTTTAATGCATGGAAATGTAATTACATTAATATTTAAAAAATATAAAAGGCTATTTTTCGGTAAAATAATGTAATAATGCATACGTAGGCTACAATTGCAAAGTAATTGCAATTGTATCTTAAAAATACAGATGTGGCTGTTTGTGCAGTAATTGAAACTTAATACGGATGCAAGTGATTAAGCCACAAAAATTATTAAAACTATTTTGTGATTCAATTTATTGATTGTTTTATAAAATAAATGCTGGGTGAAATTAGTTAAAATATTTTAATAAATGCAAAAATTGTATAAAAAATACTAATTGATGCCCAGGCATAGTTTTGAAATATTGGGGGGAAAATTGGATATCAACAGCTACCCCTCTTTACCTGAGAAGGATGAAAGAGTTTTCCGGGTAAAGAAGTGATGGCCAATTTTGACCGGATGGGATGTTTTGAAAGACAGAGGCCGGACTCCGGTCTTCGAGTTTCCTACATATCCCTGGTCTTACAGGAATCAGGCCATGTGTAGTTCTGGATTCATTGGCGGAATATACCGATGAAATCATTGCAAGAACGGACACAGGATGCAAATACGGCTATGGTGAGCGGTTAAGGTTTGAGACAGTTTGAAGTAACTGGAGTGAGGTCGCTCCTGTTAGGATAGCAGTTGCTTGCTGATCACCTGCATATGAAAAGATGCCGCCGTCATGTATTTTTGCAAAAATTTAAACATGATGCAGATTCCCTTTGGACCATAAAGGTTGTCTTTGGACGGTTAAGGATGACGTCCTCGGACCATGATGTCCTGGGCCATGAATCGTTTAGTGAGGGATTCGCAGGCCATGAAATGGTGTTCTCGAGCCATGCAGATGGTGCCTCCGAACCATGATGCCTTTGAATAATGATATGCAAATTTAAGGGATCTTCAGGCCATGGCATGATGTCTTCTGGCTATGAGGATGATGCCTTTAGACTATGACGCCTTTGGATAGATTGGCGATATTTCAGCCTATGATATGCAATAACATGATGTTAACAAGACATGGCTTAGCCTTGTGAAGGGCAGAGCTTAGCCCGATTTGAAAAGCAAATAAATAGTACTAGAAATAGAGCAATATTTGTGCAAAGAGGGACAGTGCTTAGTCCCATGCAGATGGGGAGGCAAGGATTAGCCTCATGCAGATGGGGAGGCAGGGATTAGCCTCATGCAATTATGGGGAGGCAAGGATTAGCCTCATACGAATAGGGAGGCCAGAATTAGCCTCATGCAAGTATGGAGGCAGGGATTAGCCTCATGCAAGTAGGGAGGCAAGGATTAGCCTCATGCAAGTATGGAGGCAGGGATTAGCCTCATGCAAGATAGGGAGGCAGGGATTAGCCTCATGCAGATAGGGAGGCAGGGATTAGCCTCATGCAAATAGGGAGGCAAGGATTAGCCTCATGCAAGTAGGGAGGCAGGGATTAGCCTCATGCAAGTATGGAGGCAGGGATTAGCCTCATGCAAGATAGGGAGGCAAGGATTAGCCTCATGCAAATAGGGAGGCAAGGATTAGCCTCATGCAGATGGGGAGGCAGGGATTAGCCTCATGCAAATATGGGGAGGCAAGGATTAGCCTCATGCGGGTAGGGAGTAGCAAATAAGAGTAACATATGTCTTAGCTGGAGATATATTTGGTGTTTGATGACCTGATTGACAGTGATCTTGTTACGTGTATATATTTGCGAACGCTATTTCTACGTCAGATATACCTGCGTTCAAAGAAAAAATTGTAAGTTTTGTGAGGGGGAGGTTGGTTCGTGCTTCTGCCCGCTGGCCTTGCTTTGCTCCGTTCTGAAAGCCTTTTTGAGTTTCCCTGGGTAACACCTGACTTTTATGGAAATAGAGTTTTCGAAAAATATGTAATTATTGATAAAAATGGAGTTATTTTAGAAATATATTGATACATTAAGTAATTTTAGATGAACTAGTGAATGTAACACATCTCAAAGGCATTGAAGCTCTCTTATATTGGAATTTTGAGGGTCCTCCTCAAAATTCTGCCCCAGTTTGGTAGATAATCTTTTGACCGTTTACGGATAATAG
Source organism: Nicotiana attenuata (assembly GCF_001879085.1). Taxonomy (NCBI): domain Eukaryota; kingdom Viridiplantae; phylum Streptophyta; class Magnoliopsida; order Solanales; family Solanaceae; genus Nicotiana; species Nicotiana attenuata. Next base: position 37,670,959 of record NC_031998.1, read on the forward strand.
GCCTTGCTGAACCTTCTTCAGAATTTTGAGAATCCTTCTCAAAATTCTGCCCCAGTTTCTTAACTGATTTCTGACCGTCTGACACATGTTGGCATTGGCTGGACTTGCTCCGGAATTTTGAGGGTCCTCCTCAAAATTCTGCCCCAGTTTCTGATCTTGGGGGAAATGGAAATTTTATTATGTTATGACCGAACCCATAAGGCTGCTTATGTATCCTCTCTTAAACGGGAATCAGGTCAAGCGTAGTTCAATTACATCAGATGAGAAAATGTAAATAGTCTAAGCATAGTATCTCTTGACTACGTCTGAATTGATCGGTTTTGGCCAGATTTCTCCATCCATTTCTGCAAGTATGAGTGCTACTCCTGTCAGCACCCTATGAACCATGTATGTACCTTGCCAATTGGGAGAGAATTTCCCTTTGGCTTCATCTTGATGTGAGAAGATCTTCTTCAGCACCAGCTGTCCCGATGCAAATTGTCTCAGTTTTACCCTTTTGTTGAAATCTCTGGACATTCTATTTTGATAAAGTTGACCGTGACACACTGTATTCATCCTCTTTCCATCGATAAGGGCCAATTGTTCATAGCGGCTCCTTACCCATTCTGCAACGCTGAGTTTAGCTTCCTGTATGACTCTTAGAGATGGAATCTCTACCTCGGCTGGGATGACAGCCTCGGTACCATAAACCAGCATGTAGGGAGTTGCTCCGGTTGATGTGCGAATTGTAGTGCGGTATCCCAACAGAGAAAAAGGTAACTTCTCATGCCATTGTTTGTGGTTTTCTTCCATCTTCCTTAGTATCTTCTTGATGTTTTTGTTGGCGGCTTCCACGACTCCATTCATCTGAGGTCTATAGGCTGTGGAATTCTTATGCTTGATTTTGAAAGTTCCGCACATGGCTTTCATCAGATCACTGTTGAGGTTGGCGGCATTATCAGTAACAATAGACTCAAGAACTCCGAATCGGCAAACAATACGGTCTTTGACAAATCTGCGATGACTTTCTTGGTTACAGCTTTGTAAGATGCAGCCTCTACCCATTTTGTGAAGTAATCAATGGCTACCAGAATAAACCTGTGTACGTTTGAAGCAGTGGGCTCAATCGGACCAATGATATCCATTCCCTAGGCGGCGAATGACCAAGGTGAGCTTGTTGCATTGAGCTTATTTGGCGGTACTTTTATCATATTGGCATGCACCTGGCATTGAAAGCACTTGCGGACATACTAGATGTAATTTGTCTCCATGGTCATCCAAAAGTAACCGGCCCTGAGTATCTTCTTGGCTAAGACAAAGCCATTCATGTGCGGGACGCAGGTCCCAGCATGTATCTCCTCAAGTAGCTTAGAAGCTTCTTTTGCGTTGACACATCTTAGCAATCCTAAATCGGGAGTTCTCCTATACAGATTTCCTCCGCTGTGGAAGAAGTGATTGGACAGTCTCCGGAGTGTGCATTTCTGAGTGTGATTTGCATGCTCCGGATATTCTCCCTTTGATAAATACTCCTTGATGTCATAGAACCAAGGCTTTCCATCCGTTTATTCTTCAACATGAGCACAATATGCCGGCTGATTATGGATCTTCACCGGAATGGGATCAAATAATTCTTATCTGGATATTGTATCATAGATGACAAGGTGGCCAATGCGTCGGCAAACTCGTTCTGAATTCTGGGCACATGTCGGAATTCTATCTTCGTGAACCTCTCTTTCAATTCATGCACATGGTGCAGATATGGCAATATCTTGGAATTCTTGGTAGCCCACTCTCCTTGTACCTGATGCACAAACAAATTTGAATCACCGATTACCAGCAACTCCTGAATGTTCATGTCGACTGCCATGTTGAGCCCCAGTATGCAGGCTTCATACTCCGCCATGTTGTTAGTACAGGGAAATCTTAGTTTAGCTGATACCGGTGACTTTTTTTTGATACCAAAACTGCTCCAATGCCCACTCCCTTGAAGTTTGCAGCTCCGTCAAAGAACATCCTCCAACCGTCGTATGCTTCAGCAATGTCTTCTCCTACGAATGACACCTCTTCGTCAGGAAAATATGTTTTCAAGGGTTCGTATTCTCCTCCCACCAGATTCTCAGCAAGATGATCTGCCAATGCTTTTCCTTTGACCGCCTTTTGAGTTGCGTAGACGATATCATACTCACTCAACAGTATCTGCCATTTGGCCAATTTTCCGGTCGGCATGGGTTTCTGAAATATATACGTCAAAGGGTCCATCCTGGATATGAGGTATGTGGTGTAGGCACAGAAGTAATGCCTCAACTTCTGGGCCGTCCAGGTCAAAGCCCAGCAAGTATGTTCTAGCAGAGAGTACCGTGCTTCGTAAGGTGTGAACTTCTTACTCAAGTAGTATATGGCTTGCTCCTTTCTCCCTGTCTCGTCATGTTGTCCCAGAACACACCCGAAGGCTCCATCCAATACAGATAGATAGAGCAGTAAAGCTCGTCCTGGCTCTGGCGGGATCAGGACCGGTGGTGTGGACAGGTACTCCTTGATTTTGTCAAAAGCTTTCTGACAATCTTCGGTCCAGCTTGTCTTGGCATCTTTCCTTAGCATCTTGAAGATGGGTTCACATATGACTGTGGACTGTGCTATGAAGCGACTGATATAATTGAGACGCCCTAGGAAGCTCATCACATCCTTTTTTCTCCTAGGCGGCGGTAGCTCCTGAGTAGCCTTGACTTTAGACGGATCTAGATCTATCCCTTGACGGCTGATAATGAATCCCAACAACTTGCCTGCGGGAACCCCGAATGCACATTTGGCGGGGTTCAATTTCAAGTTGTACCTCCTTAGTCTGTTGAAGAACATTCTCAAGTCTGCTATGTGGTATGCGACCCTTTTGGATTTGATGATGACGTCGTCCACATATACTTCTATCTCCTTGTGTATCATATCATGGAAGATGGTTGTCATGGCTCTCATGTAGGTAGCCCCGGTATTCTTTAAACCAAATGACATCATCTTGTAACAGTACACCCCCGGTGGTGTAATAAAGGCTGTTTTCTCCGCGTACTCTTCGTCCATCCAAATCTGGTGATACCCCACGAAGCAATCTACAAAAGATTGGAGTTCATGCTTGGCGCAATTATCGATCAGGATGTGTATGTTTGGCAGTGGAAAATCGTCCTTGGGACTTGCTCTGTTTAAATCCCGGTAGTCAACACATACCTTGACTTTCCCATCTTTCTTCGGAACTGGCACAACATTGGCTAACCAAGTTGGGTACTCAACCACCCTAAGAACCTTGGCTTTGATCTGCTTGGTAACTTCCTCCTTGATTTTCAGGCTCATGTCTGGTTTGACCTTTCTGAGTTTCTGCTTTACCGGCGGACACATGGGATTGGTAGGTAACTTGTGAGCCACTATGGACGTGCTCAAACCTGTCATGTCATCGTATGACCATGCAAAAATGTCCTCATATTCTTTTAGGAAATGGATGTACTCTTCCTTCTCTGTTGGTGATAAATGAATGCTGATGCGAGTCTCTTTGACGGCCTCGACGTCCCCCAAGTTTACTGCTTCAGTTTCGTCCAGATTGGACTTCGGCTTATTTTCAAAGTTTTCAACCTCCTTGACAATTTCCTCGGGTATCTTGTCTTCTTCATCCAAATCACTAACCTCATATTGCGTTGCTTCATTACATGTCACAATCACCCGTTCATCAGGAAAGGTAATAATGACGCTGTAGAAAGAAAAGTGTAGAAAATAGTAATGAATAATAAAAAGCAAATGCATTTGATTAAAATTAAACAACATCCAGACATATACGGCTCGATGAATCGAGCATTTATATTGAAACAAAACAAGTCTTTAAAAACAAAGTTCCTGAAAATTTTAAATGCCTAGAGTGGCTGCAAAAAATAAAATCTGCTAAGCTACCTAGGGACTCGGCGGGCCCGGGATGGTGTGGCGGTCCAGTTCCTGAGAACAAGTCCCTTCTCCACAGCCTGAATAGTGAGGCCTTCTTCCTCCTCTTCCTCAATTATTGCACTGCATTCCATGTCTTCATCCTCCAAGAACAAATTCTTCAACCCAGCTAGTGCTTCCTCTTATGCAGTCCCCCATATTGTATCAGCTTGGTGAAAAGCTTGTTCCAAGCATGGCAATGGTTGCTCGAGAGGGTAATACGGTCCGTGCCATGAAGGCGACCAAACATTGTATTCTTGCCATGTGTACTGATATCCGAGCCCAAAGGTGGTACCATGACTTTTCAGCCGTATCGATTTAGTGATACCTTGGAGGTTCTTTCCCAACCCTTTGCCGGGTTCATATCCAGACCATGCCAATATGCTTTCTATTTTACTGCTCCACCATTTATCCTTCTCGACGGCATTGACCCGTTCAATGTGGTGATAGGTTTCCTCTCCTAGCCTTCTTCTATGTCCAATGACCGGGATGGTTTGACTGGTGTAGATGGGGTTACTTCCATCTCCGTGAATGATCACCTCTTGACGATTCCATTCAAACTTCACTGCTTGATGTAGTGTGGAAGGCACGGGTCCAGCAGCATGGATCCATGGTCGGCCCAACAGAAGATTATATGAGGCTGGTATGTCGAGCACCTGAAACTCGACGTCGAACGAAGTTGGCCCCATTTGCAAGCAAAGGTTGATTTCCCCGATCGTGGCCCTTTGGGACCCATCGAAAGCTTTCACGTTCATGCTTCCTACCCGTATTTCATGAAAATCTTTGTCCAACCTTTTCAGAGTGTCCAACGGACAAATATTGAGGCTTGAACCTCCGTCAACCAAGACCCTGACAATGAAGTAGTCTTCGCATCGCACTATAATGTGCAACGCCCTGTTGTGGTTCAGACCCTCAGGTGGCAACTCATCCTCGTGGAAAGTGATTTTGTGACTTTCCAACACCTGCCCCACCATGTTAGCCATTTCTCTGCTTGTGATGTTATTGGGCACATAAGCTTCGCTCAACACTTTCATTAAAGCATTCTTGTGCGCCTCTGAATTTTGCAACAGTGACAGAATGGATATCTGAGCTGGGGTTTTGTTCAAATGATCAATGACGAAATACTCCTTTGCTTGTACTTTTCTCCAAAGGTCATCTGGCCCTGTCTCAATGACAGGTTGCCTGGTAGTGGCATCCTTACTTGATCCTCCCAAGTGTTCAAGTGTATAGACTCTTCCAGTCCTAGTCATTACTTGTGCCGCATCAAATTCCTCTACCTTCGCCTTCCCTTTTCCGCCGATCCTCGGCAACGTAATCCCAGGGTATTGCTTTTGAGTCGAAAGGAGGTGTGGTTGATGCTGTCACTATGAAAGGTGTGACCACGTCTACTTCAAACGGAGCGGGGGTGGCCGCAGGCGGAGCCACCTCTACCTCGAATGGAACTGATGCAGCTACTTCAACCTCGATTGGTGACTGAGTCTGTACCACAATAGGAGTAAGTGTGAATGCAACTTTAAAGTCATCGCCCTCTCGAATAAGCCCAATCGACCCCTCATGGTCCCATTCTTCGTTCGTCTCTATCACATGTACTCCACCAACTCTATGATTAGGGAGGGGGTTGTTGCGGACATTAGGTGCGGCTTCCTTCGCCTGTATGACCTTGTTGTCAATTAACGTTTCGATCTTATCCTTCAATGTTCGACACTCAGCAGTGGTGTATGTTGATACCCAATTTTTCTCCAATATTTCAAAACAATGCCGGGGCATCAACTAGTATTTTTTATACAATTTCCGCATTTTTAAAAATATTTTAACTAATTTCACCCAACATTTATTTTATAAAACAATCATTAAATTGCATCACAAAATAGTTTTAATAATTTTTGTGGCTTAATTTTATCACTTGCCTCCGTATTACATTTCAATTATTGCACAAATAGCCACATCTGTATTTTTAAGATACAATTGCAATTACTTTGCAATTGTAGCCTACGCATGCATTATTACATTATTTTACCGGAAAATAGCCTTTTATATTTTTTGAATATTAATGTAATTACTTTAAAACATTTTCATGCATTAAAATCATTTTTTATGATTTTATTGGCTAATTTTAAAATTATTTTAGCAATTAATTATATATTTAACAAATAGCCCCTTTTCATTTAAAACTTAACCTATCAACTAGCCCAATTTTAACCCTTTTGAACCATCCCAGAAACCCCAGGCCCAATACCCATCTACCCCATCTCAATACCCGGCCAAATCCTGGTCGTTGATCGCTTTGATCAACGGTCCAGGTTTCCCCCTTCCTAAATTAACCTAAGTAACCCCTTCCCCAAACCCCTCTAACCTAATTCATTTTACACCTTACACCGGCGTCACCTAATCCTCTCTGCTCTCAAACGCTCTCAACCTAAACCCTAAATCTCCAAACTCCGTCTCTCATCTATGGCCATCTCTGATGACCTCTCACCACCTCCCAGGCCTCCAATGGCCTCCCTCACGTCATTTTTGCCATCTCTAGGGCCCTCATGTTAGTTCATTCTGAATTGGTTTAGTCAACTGTCCGCTTCTTTAAATGAGTTTTCAAATAATGCATTAATTTACTACCGCTAGAAAGCATGTCTATAGGATCTCAAGTGTCCGTTTAAAAACTGTTCACTGTTTTACTAAATCAATGTAGATATCATGCTCTTAGGACATCACTGTTCTGCGTTTAGGCAAGCCTATAGGGCGATTTAAATTCTGCAACTCTAAAACTGTGCTTTGTTATATAAAACTGTTCATATATAACAGGTCTAAATCAGTAGGCAAGCTAAATAGGATTTTTCGACACTTTGTCCTAGTTCAATACTGTATAACCCCTGCTCACCTAGATATCATGTCCTAGGATTTTCTCTTAAAATACCTGACTGATGTTTGAAGACGTGCTATATTTGTGGAGGTGACTGTGAGCCTGTAATTAGTTCCCTTTAAATGCAGTCCTAACTATTCTTGATTGACGCCTAGACTTTTATCCTTTTTAAACCTTAGGGTGATCTAGAACTATCCAAAAATAGAGGTCCTAAATACCTCCAGGGCCACAAGGAAGGGACGGGTAGTGCACACATAGGACATTTTCGAGGTTGCTAGAACGCTTTAGGCTATGACCAAGGGGAGGGAATTGGGTAGTAAGGATATGATGACTACGCGCTAATGTCACGTGTAGCCCCTCATTGAGGAGTGATTACTGGCATTGTGTGGGGTGATCCTGTAGGCTAACCAACCTAGGACCCCTATTTCCCAATTCCCGATGTTTAAACTTTACTTTTTCTCTATATATGCAACTTGTTCAAATCTTTTTTTTTCTCCTTATTTGAGTCATACAAATGCCTAAAACATGCCTTTATTTGCAAGTATGTGTCTAAACTATTTATTCGTTTAAAGGACTAATTCATAAGTATTAGTTCGGCCGGAACCCACCGTTGTGGACCGAGAGGGGTGCCTAACACCTTTCCCTCAAGGTTATTTTGAGCCCTTACCCTAAACCTCTGGTAGTGCAAACTAGTCTAAGAGTTAATCGCTCTAGGTGCCCTAACGCACCATAATCCGTTAGGTGGCGACTCTTCAAAATCCAAATTCCCAAAAGGAAATGAGTTATTTCCCCATGAAATGTCGGAACCCGGACTTCTCCCCGCAAGGAGAGGGAAAAAAGGGGGGCGCGACAGTGTGCCCCTTCATACTGGAATGGTACGAGCAAGTTTTGTTTGGATTGACCCATTGGGATGGATTTTCTAATGCTACAGCGGGAACAAGAGTGACGTAACTCGCGGCTTTCAACCTTTCGTACAACTAGTCGATGGGCTCAGCAATGGCGGTGTATTGTCTGGGTGGCTTGCAGTTGAAGTTGGGTCTTGGTCTTGGATAATTTTGGCGAGCTGGTGGTGATTGGAAGTGGGATGGTTAGGAGTTATAGGTATGATGGACAATGGCTGGTTGGGAATATCTGGGAGATGAGGGTTGATATGTGGGTGGCGGTGCTTGGTACATGGGTGGAAGTGTTTGATTTGTGGGTGGAGGTGTTGTGGGTGGAGGTGTTTGATAGGTAAGTGGAGATATCAGGCCCTGAGCCACCATTACTCCTCCGACATCTCTCTTCTTTGATATGCCGCCTGACTATAATGCCTTATTTGTGGCCGGTAGTGCCTCAAAATTCGTTACCATCCCGCTCTTGATTCCTTCTTCAATTCTTTCCCCAAGTTTGATGATATCAGAGAATTTGTGATTTTCGATAACCATCAAACTTTCATAATATTGCGGATCCTGTGCTCTGACGAAGAACTTGTTCATCTATTCCTCGTCCAAAGTTGGCCTGACCTTGGCCGCTTCCGACCTCCAACGAGTAGCATACTCGCGAAAAGTCTCAGTAGGTTTCTTCTTACGATTCTGAATGTAGAAAACATCCGGTGCATTCTCTGTGTTGAACCTGAACCGGTCCATGAAATCCGACGCCATACTTACCCAATTGGACCATTTCTTGGGATCTTGGCTGATATACCAGGACAAAGCATCCCCAGTAAGACTCCTCATAAAGAGTTTCATTCGGATCTTTTCGTCTTTCCCGACCCAACAAGCTTGTCACAATATGTCCTCAGATGAACCCTAGGATCACCTGTACCGTCGAACATGGGAGGTTTGTACCCCTCTGGCAGTTTCACATCGGGCTATATGCATAAATCCTCATAGTTCAAACCTTCTATTCCTTTGTCGCCTTCGACGCCCTAGACTCGACTCGTCAACTTCTTGAGTTCTTCAGGCATGGTTTCAGTGAGCAGGTCCTTCTCGGAGGATTCCGGTGTATAAGAGATTGGTTGGATAGAGTGAGGTACGATTTTCACATATATAGGGTTGCTCTGATGGGTGCCAGAGACTTGGGTGTAATGATGGTTATTGGTTGAGTTTTGGGGAAGGGAATGGGTTGTGGTGTATTTTGGGGAGTGTGGTAAGTGGTGGTTGGTGGGTATTGAATTGGTTGGTGGTGGTGTTGTGGTGGAGTTGGTATTGGCAAGGGATTGAGATTTTGAGGTGGGGTTGCGTATTGACATGGTGCAAGAGGGTTTTGTGGATGTTGGTTTGGTGTGTTTTGGGGAGGTCCTGGGTTCTTTGTGTTTTGCTGATTGATATCGGGGACATTCAGGGTGAGTGATAAGTTTTCCAAGTTGCGAACCTGCTCTAGCTCTCCTAGTAGCTCCAGTATCTTTTGTTCCAATCTCAAGACTAGATCATTTGGTACCGGAGTACTCCGACCGTCTGAAGTTTCTGCGTTCTCAACATTCTCCTTTCGAATACCACTTAAGTCATCCATTTTTGTTTTTCCGTTGCCCTTTGTATTGCTTGGAGGAGGAGGAGGTGGAGGGCCTCTAGATTTGGTATGATACGCTGACGATGCCAGTATGAGTGAACCAACCTTAGGGAGTGGGAATAATCAAAATAAAGGAAAAATAAAAAGGTAACAAGTTAGTAAGGGTTTTGAAATATTGCAGTATTTAAACACATATTGCGGGAATGTAAATTCGCGTCCTAATTTAGGAGCCTCGTTGTGCCCGAGGTAGGCCTAGCGATAAATAGATTTGGAGAACTTTATAATATGAAAAATAGACGAATCTCAAAACGACATTAAGATAATAGAAAAGATAAGTCACTACTGGCACTCGGCCTTATTACATTTTAGGAAAGCAAGTAAATCTAGCCTATTTGGTCCCAGAAGGACCTTCCCCAGATTCGATCTTCCTGACTCCATCGTACAGGTCTCCCAGCTCGTGCAGACCGAGCAGCAAGTATGCTCTGGCCAGATGTCCTCCTTCAGCTCTTTCAGCGTTCTGGCAATCCTCAATCCTCTTTATGACCTTACCCTCAAGTTCTACTATTCCTCGCTCCAGATATTCCAGCTTACTGTTGGAGGTGATCGCCATTTCTTTCCATTCCTCAATCAATCTCACATTCCTCTCATGTATTTCCTGGTGCTCATTCTCAGAGTCGTGGACCCTCTTGCGCAGCCTGTTGTACTCGACTTGAGCTTCAGCTTCTTCGTCTATGATTCTGTTCCCTTGCCCGGCTCCTGGCATCACCATTCCTTTTAGATTGTCTTCTAACCAGGCCGGGTAGAGAGGTTTGCACCCTGCATGATACCTGTCGGGCTCAATGGTGTTCTTTTCCACAATGATTTTGCAGTGCCACATATGCTGGGTTGGCACTTGTAAGGGACATCGTCGTCTTGAAAGTCTGCTCTGAAATGACTTATTTTGGCAACCCTTGGCACAACCTGTTTCCTGCCTGCTCGCCTCATAACTCGGATAGGGACATAAGGGTATATCCCTCTCGACCCAATCAGCACCAGGTGTGGAGCGTCTCTGGACCTGATGATGAATTCGTCTTTCAGGAACCATTCAAACATCCATTGCACTTGCTCCTCAGTCAGATTGTCGAAAAATTCCACCCACTCTTTGGCACTCTCCAGTTGAGCAAACGTGTCCGGAATGTAGGTCATCCGCTTAGGGTGATGGAAGGCAATATGGTCATTCCAAGCCCTTCGCGGAAATTCTTGGTGATACTGGCCCTTTTTAAGATGTTCTAGCAACCACAACTGTAGCAACAAGTTACAACCCTCGAAATGCTGGACCCCTCTTTGACAGCGCTCCAGAGCCCTGTAGATGTCGGCTATGATCATGGGGACTGGTGTATGTCTGTCCATTGATCCCCTCCATCAAAGTCTTGACGACCATGGCCAACCTAGTGTGGATTCTTTCCTTTTTCATTGCGAACACTATCAGGCCCAGGAAGCATACAATGAACACGAACACTCTGCGGTGGATATGGCCCAGAGAAGTGAGAGAGATCTCATCATGGTAAGTACGGAAGGACTTGCTATGGCCGTACCTCTCATACAGATACTCAAAGGGTATGTAAGATTCCTTCAGGCATCTCAAGTCAGCATTTTTCTTCAACCCCATCATCTTTAAGAAACCTTTACCAGTACGGTTTTTCGGCACCAATAACCTAGGGCTATCCCAAGTTAATCCCGCAAGCGCTCCAATTTCCTCTAGAAGTGGTGTCATTTCTATGACGCCAAAAAGAAACACAGCCCTTTCACTATCCCAGAATAAAGTGGCAGCCTCGACCAACCTCTTGTTTGGCGCAATGTCTAGCAGAGACGGTAGATTGCCCAAGTACTTTCTTACATGTTTCTTTTCACTTGAGGAAAGGTCCTCCCACCAATCTAGTAGCAATGGTGGGATGTTGCTAACCATACCGAATTTGGGGACCTCGTGCCTCATTTCTGCAAAACAAAAGGGTTAGTCCCTTATCCCCCACCAGACTCGACTATTTATACATTCATGATTAGTATATTGGCATTTAGTTCTCTAAATTAATGCACAGAACGTGGTTGTGTCCGTTGGGATTATGGAAATCCTGGTGGACTTTTGGATAAGGCTTGTCTTAAAGGATTATTATGTGGACAACTAATTAATCCGGCTAGGTTTGACCATGATGCATGCGCAATTATGATCAGAGTAAGGTTACTATGGGGGTCTAGACTAGTACCCTCAAGCGGACAACTTGAGGGGGAAAGGCACGGAATCGTTGACTACACCGCTGATCGACTAGTTTTACCGCAAATAAGCCTTTCCGAATTTAAGGGTAATAAATAGGAAGAGAACAACCACTCATCAAGCGTTGCTATAGGATTTTGATACGCACGAGTGGAATATGATGTGGAGTATATGCAACAATAAATAGCATATTTTCAAGTATTTGCACGTAAGAAAATAATAAATGCAGTATTTAAATAATTGAAAGACAGTTACTGAAAGAAAACAAAGAGACAAGTCAGTTTCAGGGAAATAAAGAAGTCATAAATGCTTAAGAATAAACAGTTAAATTCAAATAAGGAGAAAGGGTGCGTGGATAGAGCATGCTTGGACTAATTCATGAAAGATAAGTTCGTTATGGCAAGAGCCTAATAATATCCCCAGCAGAGTCGCCATGCTGTCGCGCCCCCTTTTTTCCCTCTCCTCGCGGGGAGAGGTCCGGGTTCCGACATTTCACGGGGGGTAATAACTCATTTCCTTTTGGGAATTTAGGTTTTGAAGAGTCGCCACCTAACGGATTATGCTGTGTTAGGGCACCTAGAGTGGTTAACTCTTAGACTAGTTTGCACTACCAGAGGTTTAGGGTAAGGGCTCGAAATAACCTTGAGGGGAAGGTGTTAGGCACCCCTCTCGGTCCACAACGGTGGGTCCCGGCCGAACTTATACTTATGAATTAGTCCTTTAAACAAATAAATAGTTTAGACACTTACTTGCAAATAAAGGCATATTTTAGGCATTGGTATGACTCAAATAAGGAGACAAAAAAAGAAGAGATTTGAACAAGTTGCATATATAGAGAAAAAGTAAAGTTTAAACATTGGGAATTGGGAAAGAGGGGTCCTAGGTTGGTTAGCCTACAGGATCACCCCACAAAATGCCCGGTAATCACTCCTCAATGAGGGGCTACACGTGACATTAGTGCATAGTCATCATATCCCTACTACCCAATTCCCCCCCCCCCTCTTGGTCATAGCCTAAAGCGTTCTAGCAACCTTTAAAATGTCCTATGCGTGCACTACCTGTCCCTTCCTTGTGGCCCTGGAGGTATTTAGGACTTCTATTTTTGGACAGTTCTAGACCACCCTAAGGTTTTAAAAGGATAAAAGTATAGGCGTCAATCAAGAACAGTTAGGACTGCATTTAAAGGGAACTATTACAGGCTCACAGTCACCTCCACAAATATTGCAAGTAAATGCACGTCTTCAAACATCAGTCAGGAAAAATCCTAGAACATGATATCTAGGTGAGTAGGGGTTATATAGTATTGAACTAGGACAAAGTGTCGAAATCCTATTCAGCTTGCCTACTGATTTAGACCTGTTAAATCTAAACAATTTTAAATAACAAAGCACAGCTTCAGAGTTGCATAATTTAAATCGCCCTATAGGCTTGCCTAAACGCAGAACAGTGATGTCCTAAGAGCATGATATATACATTGATGCAGTAAAACAGTGAATAGTTTTTAAACGGTCACTTGAGATCCTGTAGACATACTTTCTAGCGGTAGTAAATTAAGGTATTGTTTGAAAACTTATTTAAAGAAGCGGACAATTGACTAAACCAATTCAGAATGAACTAACATGAATTAAACTGATTTGTTTAACTAAACAGATTTTAAGTTCTATAGGCAGGATTTCTATTAGAACTGATTTTAACTCCTATAGGCATGGCATCTAATTATTAAGAGCTGACTTAGATCCTTATAGGCATGATTTCTAAGGAAGCGAGTTTGAATACATGATGTAACAAAACATGAACTTCAATTACTTTACACCCTATAGGCACAATATCTAATTATAAGGCCATTTAGATCCTATAGGCATGGTCTCTAATATTGTAAAGCAAACATAATCCTATAGGCATGGTATCTACCCAATTTACCCAACATGTATATAACTACCCACCCCTTTTTCACTAGTCACCCCAATGTTGTTTACAGATAATTATTACAGACCAGCTGAATAAATTACAAAAACAAATAAAGGAAAAGAAGAAGTTAACTATAGGGAGCCTGAAGCAGGCCCAAATGACTTCCCAAGCCTCCAATAGCCTCAAATGCCAAAGTTCCATAGACAGTATCATGTCTAGGTGTGTCAGAGTTCTCTAAGGACCTCAAAGATCCCGGGCTGTGCTCACACCTAGACCTTTTCCTCAAACAATAACTGATTTAGGTGTAGTGCTCTGACATGCCAGAGTTCAGAGAGATCTCAAGGATCTCAAGGCAGTACACATGCCAGAGGGGCAGAACCTAATATTCTAAGAGCAAAGTGAAAGTGCTTGACATAGTTTTGTTTTTAAAATAGTACAGAGATGACTTCAGAAGTAGAAAAGTTTTTCAGAAACAGGAAATAACTTAGTGGTGAAGGACAGTTTGAGAAGAGTATCAAGCAGTAGACAATAAATTGGTCATAAGAGTCTTTCAGAACACTTAACAAACAGAACTCCACATGGGGATAAAGGGATTGTGGCACATAAGAATCACCTTAGGGTACAGGGATAGCGAAAGGAGAAACATATAATCACAAACTGCATGCAACACTTTGGATCTTAAAGACTCAGTAAATAGTCAGGACATAGATAGCAGTTGGTCTATCTTGAATAGGATTAAACATATAGTTTGGACATGCTAGGTTAAGAAGTAAGCAAGAAAGAGTGCGTACATTGGACAGGACAGAATTTTAGACATGCTAGGCAAAAAAGTAAGCAAGAAAGAGTGCAGAATTAAAGAATACATTGAACAGACAAATTTTAGATATGCTGAGCAAAAGGTAGACAGGAATACAAGTTGAACTCATAACTGATGAACTAGTGCAGGGATGAAAACACATAAGGGTTTGGATTCCAAAACTTAACTAGAGACATACCAGTTGAAGAAAAGGGTGCAGAATGTAAAGCAAATGAAGTTCCAATATCTAGCCTTGGCTTTCAGCCGGCTAGATCAGCAAGTGTCATAAGTATCCGCAGAGAAAGGGAACTTTAAAGTGTAAGAAGTAGTGATTTTTGAACTAATGTTCGTTGTCTTGAACTTAAAATAAGGGGGGGGGGGGTTATATAGTAATCAAAATCTTGACACATAAGGTAATCGATCAATAAAGTAGTAAATCAGGGAAGTCATACGTAAATCAGCAAAGTCTTTCCCTTAGTCAAGGGACAGTTAAATCAACGGTAAAACATGCTAAGTATTTAAGGAAAAGAATCAAGTAAAGTTTTAGTATAGAATATGTAATTAGGGGTAAATGAACAACAGTTTAATTAAGGAAACAAATCAGTAATAATCAGCGGAATACAAACAAGGCAAGAAAAAATTAATTAAGGCAAGCAATCCAGTCAAATCGAATAGAGAGGTAAGAATCAAGAGTTAAATGGAAGGTGTTCAAATTAAACCAAGAAATAAGGGATTCAGAGTAATCAAGGGTTCAGAAAGTCATAAAAGAGGCAACATGCTTAGCATATAAAATAAGGTAGAACATGAATAGTCAGGATTTCACATAGCTTTAACAAAACACATAGTTAAACGACACTGATTCAATGAGAAAAATCAAGCATATAGAATCAGTGAAAGCGTTGAACTAAGCAATTCATTAGAAGCATATTAGGACAAGAAAATCACGAGAAATCACAAGAATCTAAAGAAAGAACACAATCAAATGTACCAATATCCAGAAACCAAACGAAGAACCCAAAAAATTAGGGTTTTGAGTACAAACGGGCTAAGGTGTAGTAGGCTCATAAAAATCAGTCAAAATATAAGAGAAGCAGAATATTAGACATATAAAATCATTAAGCAAACTTTAAAAAGAAACTCGGACAACCCTAGTTTTAGGAAAAGATGAAAATCACTTGAAAATCATATGAGTCTTGTAAAGAATCTTAAGGCTGTTATGAAACTCACATGAAACAAACCCAAATCATCTTAGATCTGTACAGATTTAAGAGGTTTAGAAAAGAAATTAGGGTTTCGAAGAGAACCATACATACATTAAGAAACCTGCTTGGAAAACCATAGATCGTAGCTAATATAGGACGATCTCACTCGGAATCACACAGGAATGGCCTGAAACAGGTGAGAGAGGAGTCATAGATGCAAGTCAACTAGACCTGGTCCCTTGAGGTCCCTAGAGATGGCAAGAATGACGTGAGGGAGGCCATTGGAGGCTTGAGAGGTGGTGAGAGGTCATCGGAGATGGCCATAGATGAGTGACGGCATTTGGAAATTTAGGGTTTAGGTTGAGAGTGTTTGAGAGCAGAGAGCATTAGGTGACGGCGGTGTAAGGTGTAAAATGAATTAGGTTAGAAGGGTTTGGGGAAGGGGTTACTTAGATTAATTTAGGAAATGGAAAAGCGAAAAAGGGTCTACTTATATAATATGAAATCAGAAGCTTTGGTGGGGTATGACATTGGTTTGCTTTGGGTTTTCTTGTTTTTCATCTATGGTGAAATTTTTTTTGAAGAAGGGGAAGTAAAGATGAAGGTATGTGGGTCCACAAAAATAAAGGTTATTTTTTTAAACTAAAAAGAAAAAGAAAAGAACACAATTCATGTCCTCACACACTCAATTTATAGTGAGAGACAATTGATTTGCCATGTCAGCGCAAAGTATTTACTTGATATACTTTGTAAGTACTTGAAGTGTTTAACTGGAAATAGTCTCAGTTGAGGTGTTCAACTGACCGTTGTGGACAACTTGGAGGGGCTGTTTATGTATTTTGGCTTAATAAAATTATAAAAATGATTTTAATGCATGGAAATGTAATTACATTAATATTTAAAAAATATAAAAGGCTATTTTCCGGTAAAATAATATAATAATGCATGCGTAGACTACAGTTGCAAAGTAATTGCAATTGTATCTTAAAAATACAGATGTGGCTATTTGTGCAATAATTGAAACGTAATACGGATGCAAGTGATTAAGCCACAAAAATTATTAAAACTATTTTATGATGCAATTTAATGATTGTTTTATAAAATAAATGCTGGGTGAAATTAGTT
This sequence comes from Nicotiana attenuata, assembly GCF_001879085.1. Lineage (NCBI taxonomy): Eukaryota > Viridiplantae > Streptophyta > Magnoliopsida > Solanales > Solanaceae > Nicotiana > Nicotiana attenuata. The sequence continues at coordinate 37,687,512 of NC_031998.1, forward strand.
AAAATATTTTAAAAAATGCAAAAATTGTATAAAAAATACTAATTGATGCCCAGGCATAATTTTGAAATGTTGGGGGGAAAAATTGGGTATCTACACCTGGTTGTCGTGACTCAGGTTAGTAGTTCTTTTTACATTCATACGCATTTTGAACTGCTAGTATGCCATGTCATTAATAGTGTCCACCCATTCCCCATATCTTTTAAACCCAAACGTCACACCCATTACAAAGTGACCTGACTACCCATTCCATCGCGTCTATTTGTAACCGGTCCCTCCTTCCCTCTAAATAATCCCAAAAGACTAATCTCTCTCATAATTGTCTATATCAAAGCCATCAAACTCTCCTTTTCTCTCTGAAAACCATCTCTTTTGTGTCTTCACTCTAAAAAATTCACCATGTCTTCTCAGCAAACAGAGTCTCTTAAAGCCACCATTGAAATCCCTATTCTGTCTTCGTCTCACGAAGCACAACCATCAACAACGGAGCCTCAACCTTCACCTATTGAAACCCTCATCTCCAACCAACCACTACCCATAGTCTCTTCCCCTACTCCGTTAAGTTCTGGTTCCCATCATAGTCGGAAAAACCAAACTCCTAAGAAGTTTATTGCTACGACCTCTCCCTCTTCTACCACCGAAAAAATGGAAGTAGAAGGACTGGTGGAAGGGGAAGAAGGTACAGAGGTCTCGAGTTAGCGGGTTGAGGAAGAAAGTGTGGACCAAGGGGTTGTCACTAGTCTTGGTGAAGAATCCGGTGCATCTGACACCCCCTCTACTCAATATTTTGATCTAAATGTCCTATAACCATTAGGTAATGACTCTCTATCTCCTACTAATTCTGTATTATTGGAAGATTTGGGCGAGAAAGAAGCAATAGAAAATATGTTGCTTATTGCTGCTGAAGGGAGTCTGGTTGGGGAGTCTGTGTCTTGTGATGTGAGTACTGGGGCTCAGGGGGAAGAAAGAGGGAATGGAGATGGAAATGGGGACTTGGTGCCTCAAGGTGACTTGGTACCGGTCAGTACTATATGGGAGCTAACAGAGGGACCTGCCCCATCTACCCAAGAGGAGCACTCTACTCCTACTTGGGATGAAACTCCATGCTCCACTAGAAATCCCCTGGACAATAGTGACCCTTTATGTAGTCCCTTTAGACTTTGTGATTACTGAGATGAAGTCTGTGTCAGAAGAAGAAGGAGATGGAAGTGAGAAGGATTATGACAATGTGCCTATAGCCTAGTTCATCACTGCTAGGATTGGTGGGAAAGCTTCTAAGCAACCTGTTCTTAGAAGACCCACCACTAGGCAGCAAAAGAAAGTTGCATTTGAAATTGTTCTAAAAGAGAATAAGGAGAAAAAGAAGAGAAGAAGATTGGTGAAGGCGGGTAGATTAGTTGATGAGGAGGATCTGCCTCTGGCCAATGTTGTGGAAGTTGAGGATGAAGAGGTGAATAAGGAACCTGCTTCCCTTGTTCGTAAATCCTCTAAGAAGATTGTGCTTGTGAAATCCACGAAGGTGTCATCTTGAAGAGTGTTGAAACTCATGGTGAGAAGAGTGTTGAGAAGAAGGAGTCTGGTGAGAAGACTAAGCCTGCTGGGAAGGAGAAAGGTGTTGAGAAGAAGAAATCTCACAAGAGAAAGCCAAGTGACAGTGAGGGACCTGGTTCCTCAAAAAGGGCCAGAGTGGAAATGTTTGAGACTGAAAGGAAAGAAAAGCTGAAGAAGCAAAATGTGTTGTGGGGCAGAGTGTTTGATACTGACATTCTTGACAAGTTAGACATAAGGAAGTTAGTTGAAATCTGCAAATTTTAGAAGTGGACTCATCTCTTTATTGTTCAGAGTCCAAAGGTCTATGAGGAGGAAGTTTGCAGTTTCTCTGTTGATAAGTCCAATGTGGAGGATGACAACATTTGCCTGAAGGTCAATGGGGTGGATTTTGTGATCGATGAAGCTGTACTGCGATGTATTCTTCATGTGCATGTTAAGGGCTCTCGACTGTTGAGGGGAATTGTTCCCTAAGTTTTAGGAAGGTTATTTAAAGCCTCAGGTTGTTCAGCAAGGAGAACGATTGCACAAGCATGCACTGCTCCTAGAATACCAGCTCATGTTTGAAATGGTGAACAAGGTTCTGCTACCTCGACCTGAAAGACGATCCATTGCATCAATAGCGGACCTGGTTCTTTTGGAGGCATTGGACGAACACACTGCTATCAATCTGCCTAGAATCCTTATTGAACATATGAAGAAGATGACAAACTTCAAGTATGGGAACCAAGGGTTACCATATGGGTTTCTACTCAATAAAGTTTCTGAACATTTCAAAGTCCCCTTGGGGAGAGTAGTTGTGGGAACTCGTAAGCAAATGTTCTCAATGAATACCTTAGAGGAATGCAAGTGTATTAATAAGAAGGGGAAGAGTTGGCAGCAGTTCTACAATTTATCAGTTGACTGATGCTCAGAGTGCTTCTAAGGAGGAGATAAGAAGGCTGAAGGCTCAGAATGTCATTCTTGAGGGAAAACTTAGTCAAGTCAAAGAGGAACCCGGTTCTAGCAGTGCTCAGGATGCAGAGGTTGCCCGTTTGGCGGCTGAGAATGCAGAGCTAAGGAAACATATTGAGAACCTAAAAGAGCAGTTGATTAATGAGCAGCGGTCTGCTAATGCTCGAGTGGGTATTCTCATCAAAGCCCTTGCCCCTTCGTCCTTCCCTTCATCTTCCAGTGCCCCTAAATTGTCCCTTTGTCAGTGTCCAGTTTATCAGTCCCTGTTCTATTCCATTGTCCTATTTTGATATCTTGTTCCTACGACTGTGGCACCTTAGTGTTTATTTTGCGGATGTATTGTAATGATGGTACTACTGCTTGTTTTCTTATCTTTAAATTTAATGAGCATTTTAGTCCTCTTTCTATGCATGTTATACTATTGTGTTCTGTTTTTAACTATGTTTTATGCACACAAGTGGCCTGAGTTAACTTTGTTGGACTTCTTTTTGCATTTACTTGTAAAAATTCTTTATATGATGCCAAAAGGGGGAAGAAAATTAAAGGGAGAAACAGGTTCTCCGGGAGAATATGGCTGATCTACAGGGGGAACAATATGGAGATCTGGTTCTCAGGGAATATCAATTCTAAGTTTGTCGTTATCAAAAAAGGGAAAATTGATAAGTTATGTGACTTTTGTTTTGATGATTTAACAAACTTCACATGAGAACCAGATAGGGAATCTGATACAAAGCCTCTCCGTGCTTAGAACAAGTCAAATGTATGACAAAAGTTCTAATGAAATTAGTTAAGGGAACGACAGAGGGAAAAAATAGATATCAATTCCCCGGTCACAGTACAAGTCAACTCTTTACAGTTGTTAAAACTGTTGCACTGCTGACGCAACAGTGCAACCGTCACTATTGAAGCATGCTGTGTACCAAACACTTTCTTGCATCATCCTTGGTGACCTCGCTTATATATTACCAACATGAGGCAAGGGATTACATGCACTTGAAAACCCTAAAACATATTTTACTCTCAAGTGTGCAGCCGCTTTCATTTACTCCAAGGTATTAAAGAACAAAGCAGCAATAGAATGAAGGACCAGATCACAACATTGAGTACATCGTATGTCCTTAGTATTTTTTTCTCTTTGTTAATGTTATTTCTTTGTAACTCCTACTCAGCTTATTTAGAAGCATCTCATAGGATACCTTGGTAAATCATGTATACGACGAAATCGGAGAGTCTAATTTCTCGTCACTAAGGCACTCGGAAGATCACCTCTAAGGCTCGAGGCCACGGAACCACCTCGAAGGCTCGAGGCCGCGGCCGAGTATATCTCCTCGAGGGTCGACAACGCTCGACCCAGGGCAGTAATGATCACGGTAATGGGGGATACGGGGAGTTCCCAAAACACGCAGCTAGGACTGACACAGTCTAGCGGGCTACTCTGAACCCAAATCAGGGCGTCAGTCACCCATCCCATCCCCATATCTATGTAATTAATGTATTTTGTACTATGCGGGGATTTCCCTCCTATATAAAGGGAGTCCTTGTCATTTTGTAAGGTTCCGTTGCTTCAGTTACCCCACATAAATATACGAAGAACATTCTCTCTGCTATCCAACATACTTTCTTGTTATTATTGCTTTCATTTATTACCTTCATACTTGTTCATCATTTATTGATTATCATTGGCCATAAAGAGCCTTTATTAATTTCGACATAACTGTTAGTCATACCCCGATCGCCCCAGATAGCTCATTATCGAGCCACTGAATCGACCCCGAGGTCCCCATATCGACAAGCTCGAGGCCTCGATTGTCAGCCTCTTGGTTTGATTATCACCTCATCTTTAGCTCTTATTTCGTCTCTAAACTTCATACACATAGCATCGTCTGCTTAACAACTAGCATAAAAATAGATCATATATTTTTAGAGTCCCATCAACAAATTTAATTGTTATTACCATTTTCACGGTAAACAATTTGGCGCCCACCGTGGGGCTAAAAATAATAGTGATTACTTTCTTGCTGGTTTCGTTACACAACGCAAGTTATCTTTCACGTTTTTTCTTGTCCAAAGATCTTTGATTTCAGGTCGGAATGTCTGATTTAGTAAACAATAACCTTGAGAACACGGAGAGAATGGTGTGGCCGTTCCAGGTGTTGGTGAGCCACAACGAAAATAAGCTCCCACACTAACAGGAGCATACACCAAGGCGACCAAAAAGAAGCCCAGAAAACCCCAGCCCGGTAAGAACTGGAGGTTAGCCTTCATGCTATTTTTAAAATGTTGCAGGCACAACAGCTGGCTATTGCTCAGCTACAAAGCCACCAGAAAACTCCTAGTACGGTAGCACTGGGGACAGCTTCCCCAGCCGAACAGGCACCGGAGAGATCGAGTCATAACGGGTCGATATCTGATCCCGTCATCATAAAGATGCTCGAGGACCTCACCAAAAGGATCGAATCGGGTGAGAAAATGATAGAAGCCAACAATAAAAAGGTCGAGACTTACAACTCCAGGGTCGACCAAATTCTAGGAGCGCCCCCGATCTTGAAAGGCGTGGACTCAAAGAAGTTCGTACAAAAACCGTTCCCACAGGAAGGGGCCCCGAAACCCATTCCAAAGAAGTTCAGAATGCCCGACCTCCCGAAATATAACGGAATGTCAGACCCCAATGAGCACGTAACCGCCTACACTTGTGCAGTGAAGGGCAACGACCTAAGGGACGACGAGATCGAGTCCGTCCTGCTGAAAAAGTTCGGGGAAACGCTCTCTAAAGGGGCAATGATGTGGTATCACAACCTGGCCCCAAACTCGATAGATTCATTTGCCATGTTAGCAGATTCTTTTATCAAGGCACACGCTGGCGCCATCAAAGTAGCAACAAGGAAATCCGACGTCTTTAAAATTAAATAGAGAGATAATGAGATGCTGCAAGATTTCGTATCTCGCTTCCAAATGGAACGAATAGAACTGCCACCAGTCTCTGGTGACTGGACGGTGCAGGCCTTCACTCAAGGTCTGAACGAACGAAGCACGGTGGCTTCAAAACAGCTGAAGCAGAACCTAGTCGAGTACCCGGCGTTGACTTGGTCGGATGTTCACAACCGATACTAGTCGAAAATCAGGGTCGAGGATGACCAGCTGGGGGCCCCCTCGGGCTCGGTATATCCAAGTAGGCTTTTGGCAAAAGAGCCAAAACCAAACAAAGAGAGGTACCGACCATACATCGAAGATAGGAGGAACGCCCCGAGGCGCAGCGCACCCTGCAACGATCGAAGGATGGACCGAGGATAGAATCCTAGGGGAATCGTCAATAGAGCCGGGTTTGATAGGCACACGGGGCCCATAGAGGCACCTCGCCTGTCAGAATACAACTTCAATGTCGACGTATCAAACATCGTGTTCGCCATCAGCAAAATCAGAGATGCCAAGTGGCCAAGGCTTGTGCAATCGGATCCTTCGCAAAGGAATCATAACTTAATGTGTGAGTTTCACAACACACATGGCCACAGGACCGAGGATTGCGACCAGCTCCGAGAAGAAGTAGCCAGACTACTCAATAAAGGTCATCTCCGAGAATTCTTAAGTGATCGGGCCAAAAATCAGTTCCGGGAGAGGGAAGCGACCAAGAAGAACGAAACAAACGAGCCGCAACATGTCATCCACATGATCTTGGGAAGCGTTGATGCCCCGCTAGAACTCGTGATGAGAAGGACAAAAATATCCATCACTAGAGAAAAGCGAACCCAGGGGTACATACCCGAGGATGCCCTCACGTTCAGCGAAGAGGACACTAAGACCTTGTCTCAACCTCACAACGACGCATTGGTAATCTCTTTCCTCGTAAATACATTTCAAGTAAAATGTGTACTCGTGGATCCAGGTAGCTCGGCCAACATTATCAGGTCGAGGGTAATAGAGCGGATCAGACTGCTTGACGAAATCGTGCCTGCCGCTCGAGTCCTCAATGGATTCAACATGGCAAGTGAAACGACGAAAGGAGAAATCACCCTCCCGGTCAACGTGGCCGGCACGACCCAGAATGTCAAATTCCATGTCTCGAAGGAGACATGAGGTACAACGCCTTGTTCGGGAGACCATGGATACACTACATGAGAGAAGTACCATCCACACTCCACCAAATGATGAAATTCCCGACAAAGGATGGGATTAAAACTGTCTACGGGGAACAGCATGCATCTAGGGAAATGTTCGCTGTGCACGATATAGCACCAACACCGATACCTCCACCCGCGAAAGAACCAAAGAATGATCAAACTACATCTTCGGTCAAGCTCGATTAAACAAAATAGAGGACCATACCGCATCCTCATCGCAAGCGACTGAGATATATCGGACCTCGTAACATCGCCGGCACATCCCATACTAAGGTATCGCCATCTCCCTTTTTCATTTTATATTTCGCACTAACTCTTACGCAGGTACCCGGTCGAAGCAGTCGAGACGCTAATCCAGCTCGAAGACCATAAGGTTTTAAAGCATCCGTTGCACTCTTTTCCTTCGGCCGTGTTTTTATCCCGAAAAGGATTTTTACCGGCAAGGTTTTTAACGAGGCAACACCTATATGCTACTTAAAGAAAACTCAACAAGTATTCAAGGCTTCTTTTGCAATCAACCTCGAATACTGGGGGGCATCCCCCCGGAAGATCACCTTCTCAGAGAAGCTAAGACATGCTGAACAGGGTCCCGATAGGAAAATAATGTACCGGACCAAACGGTCAAACGAACCGTGTCCGCATAGAACTGCCAAGCTCCTAACAGCGAAGGCATGTATACTTGTGCCAAGTAATCGAAGAATACCTTTTGTCGAAGCATTTCACACTCCAAAAGAAACTCAGCATCTTCGTAAAGCACGATTCCTCCGTCAAAGCGTCCCGAACACTCGGGGACTGGCGTCCAAAATTCAACATCTAAACGACCTCTAGGTCTGGACTCCAAATTCATGAGCCCTCAATGAGGCAACATATAAATCACGAAATGATTTCAAGGCCGAAAGTGTCCCGAACACTTGGGGACTGGCGTCAAAATCTCAAAAATCATATGACCTCAGGGTCAGAATCGCCAAAGTCGTAAGCCCTCAATGAGGCAACACCAAGCTTACAAGTAAATGGCTCTCGAGCCAGGATGCCCTCGTTAACTTGGGGACTGTCGCCAAGAACCATTCATTACAAAAACACGAGGCCATAAGACCCCGAGCGGGCAGACTCGGTCTCGTAAGACCTACATAAGGCAGCAACAACATCTGTAAAACCTCGAGCAAGGCATGAATCACACTTGTACCAAGTGACAACATCTGTAAGACCTCGAGCAAGGCATGAACCACATTTGTACCAAGTATCTAAAAACTGTAAGACCTCAACGACATGAAAATTTTGTAAGACCTTGCTAAAGGCATAAACCCGATCTCAAAGCTTAGGCTATATATCGAACTTGTAAGACCCCTAAAAAGGCATACCCCCGATATAGACGCCTAAACTACTTCACTTGGGATCAAAAACTTCGGCCAAGCACAAATGACTGCGGTCATAAGGCTGTACTAGCCAAGCTAACGCGACTCGGGGATGCCTGACCGTCGCTACAAAATCACAAGCCTAAACAGGCTACCCTCGACATAGGCAAAAGAGCTTCGACCATGTCAGCTCCAAATCACAGGCTTCGAGATAATCAGCCTCCGAGCTAAACCTCCCGAGAAAATGGCTCATAATCGAGGTTCTTCTCGAACCGTCGATGAGTCAGGCAAAAACTATCGCAAAAGGTCCTTAACGAGGGAAAAATAAAGCCCACATGAAAGGTCGCTTCGACCCAAGGCGTAAGAGCCATTGTCGCCAGCCCGCACAAATCTGAAAACTTGAGGGTCGAATGAGCTCGAATCGCAATGCGATTTGGAGACTGAACCCAAAATAGTTACCTAAAAATGCCCCAGGGCAAAAAGCATAAGGGCTCAAACGCCAGCTTACACATAAAAGGTCACATCGACCCAAGGCGTAAGAGCCATTGTTGCCAGCCTATGCAAATTTGAAAACATGAGGGTCGAATGAGCTCGAATCGCAACCCGATTCGGAGACTGAACCCAAAATAGTTACCTAAAAAATGCCCCAGGGAAAAAAGCATAAGAGCTCAAACGCTAGCTTACACTGAAAGGTCACTTCGACCCGAGGCGTAAGAGCCATTATCGCCAGCTTAATGAGCCCTAGGGCCATATCGCGAATCTAAGGATTCCTACCAAATCAAAGACCAGTTCACCTGGCCAAATTCAAGACAGAAAGAGATACGGAAGAAATAAAGCCGCAAGGGTTTCCTTATACACATATACGAAAAACGCAATCTCCATCTACAAACATGCTTTGAAAATACTATTTACAGATGGCAAAAATCCACGCTCCCCCCCGGGAGCTTTGGCCTGCCGGCCTTATCTTCGCTTTTTCCAACGTCAGACAGAAGTAACCGAGCATCACGCTCGTCCGCCCTCGCTCGCGCTAACTCTTCAGATAGAACAAATCCCCTAGCACAGATCTCCTCGAGAGTCTTCCTTCGAGACTTGCAACGAGAATATTCTTTAATCCTCTCTTCACGATCAAGGATCCTTCTCAACTCAGCTTGAGCATCAGTAGCATCCTTTAAGTGGATCGCCATATCCTGGTCAGCCTTAGTTCAGCTCATTACAGCTTCAGCTCGGGCATCAACGATCTCGGCCCTTACCTTCGAAAGCTCAGATTTGAGCTTCGCAATCGCGTCCGCTTGAGCCGAAGCATTGTCACAGGCTAAGTAGAGTTGGCCCTCGAGGTCTGGAACTTTAGCCAGGGCATCCCTCTCCTCTAAAGCCTGAACCTCTGCCAGAGCTCTTAGCTCATCATGTTCACTCTTGGCTCCGCCGGCTTCATCACGAAGATGCTCCAGGGCCTCCGTCCTTTTCTGCAACTGAAATAAACGAAGTATTAGCCTTAGAAGCCAGGAGGCGGGGCGCATACTCACCCGGGGCGAAAAGTTACATGCTCCTCTAAGAAGCTCTCGTAATTCAAGCTCCGGCTCGCCTCAAACCGCAAGTGTTCCAGCTCGGCTTCCTTTTTCATCGCAAAGGAGCCTAAGCGATCTCTCCTCATACAGAGCCTTCCGTAGCCGGGCTTCACAATGAAGCAGCCCGGACTTAATCCTGTCAAAATCCTGCAAAAGAAAACCCAATAAGAAAGGCAAGGCGCGATGTTCAAAGGCCTATGTCGAAACTCACCGCAAAGTGAAGCCGCTGGGCTTCCTCGAAGGCCGAACGTGCATCCATTAACCTAGCTCCCTCAGCTCTAAAAGAATTGATCCGGTCGAGACACGGTCGCTCAGAGTAGGCGACCCCGAGTTTCTAGTATCCCCCAAAGCACTATCAACGGAATGAGAAGGCAGTGGAAACGGAGAAACCACCTTTTCAGAACCGGGAACCATGGGCACGACAGGCTCAGATGATGCTTCCGCTCTGGAACACGGGTCCAACCTCGCCCTGCTTTGAGCGCCATCACCTTGTAAAGGCATCTCCCGCTTATTGTTGTCGTTCTTTAGCTCGGAGGCTAGCAACTCTTCCCTCTCCTCAAAGGAGCCTGACCTCGCCTTGGAAGGCTCTCCGATTCCTACAAACAACAAGATTAACACGCAGAAGGGGAAATTGCCTCTTTAAATGAAGGAAGGGAAATGAAAAAATAGCAGAACACTCACCATGATGTTTTGCTTCCCATCTGCCCCGGGACACAGCTCGCCACTTCGCTCGTCACAAGTTGAGTGGGTCGCCAACTTCTCATCCCAATCCGGCAGACCGGGAACGTCACATGGCGCCTATGCAACCGCTGTAGAAGAATAAAAGATGGCACGGTCACGATATCAGCCTTCGCCACAAGCAAAACTGACAAGATACAGAATGTGCCAGTTACGTGTATAATTCCATTTTTCACAGAATGACATAAGTTCCACAGGGATAATGTCAGCCGTTCGGACTCGGACGAATCGACTCATCCACTCTCGATCTCCATCCTCCTCATCATCGATGATGAAGGGCGTGGTCGACCGGCATCGCAAGGTTAACATGCCCTGATGATGAAAGGGACGGTACATCCTGATGAGATGACTGAGCATGAAGTCATGCCCCGCCTTTTACGTGAAAAATCTCATCATCAACACTATCCGCCAAAACGGCGGATGGATCTGCGCCAAAGTAACTCGATACTTCAAACAGAAATCTAGCACAACCCTATCAATGGGGCCCAGCGTGAAGTGATACGTGTACGCATTCAAGAATCCATCGACACGATCCGTGATGCCCTCACCTAGGGAAAGTGTCTGCAACACTGTTTTCTCCCCCCAACCACAGTCTTTTCTCAATAACCCAAGGTGTTCTTCTCTTATCGAAGAAGCAATCTTCGAGGTACGCTCTCATTGGTCCTGAATATCGGAGGCGGAATTCTCCCCTCTCTGCCAAACAGGCCCCGATATAGTCGTCATGGAGGTGGCAAAAGCGGAGAGCTAGAGCAGAAATTTGTGCAAGTACGTTAGCACTGAAGTAATGAAAGGTTCAACACAGAAAAGGAAAAGAAACCGCTTAAAATAATGGGATCTCCAAAGGGGCTCGAACGACCCTATATATGGGAAAAGCGGCGACGACCCGCCTGCCTAAAAGGCTAACGGCATCGCCAATCCCGAGGTGATACCCGACCTCGAGGATCTCTGATAAGAAAATTAGGCACTAGGAAGCCAACGACATCTTCGCCAGTACCGAGGTGGTACCCGACCTCAAGGACCTCCATCAAAGAAAAGTTAGACTCCAGATAGCCGACAACATTATTTCCAATCCCGAGGTGGTACCCGACCTCGAGGATCTCCATCAAGAGAAGTTAGGCTCCAGGAAGCCGACAACATTATCGCCAATCCCGAGGTGGTACCCGACCTCGAGGATCTCCATCAAGAAGAAGTTAGGCTCCAATAAACCGACGACATCATTACAAGTCCCGAGGTGGTACCCGACCTCTAGGACCTCCGCCAAAAGGAAGTTAAGCTCCAAAGAAACAAGCATTTGAACTCCACCCATATGGGCTAGATCACGGGATACCATCTAAATTCGGGTAAAAACCTCGTTTGTGATCTACCTACAACGCCTTAGGGCTATTTTTGCGCTAAGTTCAAAGTAGGTTTCCGGGTGGCTCAGGTTCGAACGAACCCCGCTCGGGGACTGCCCTCGAGAGCTTAAAGGCAGATCCGATTCTTGGGCTCCCTTCCCTCGAAGAGTATTGCAAGGCCTAAAGACTGTTCTTGGAAGTCTGAAGGTTCGAAGTGTTATCCTCATTCAGCCCGAAGTGAGAGTTCCGACGACCTGAGTCTATCGGTCCAATCCGAGTTTGGTCTTAGGAAAGGCAAACGGTTCCGCGGGGAGCCGTACTAAACAACCAAAGGTCAGAGAAATACACTCCCACTTGGGCTCGGCGTCAACAACGACCTATAGGATCATGCATTCAAGGTTTCTATAATCACAAATAAAAGGAAAAACAGCAAGCACCCAAGACATAATTAAAGAAACATCTTTGTATTCATGAACATTCGATTACAACAGCCCGCGAGGGGTCCTTACATATAATTACAAAAGCCCACGAGGGGTCCTTACACAGAATCAAAGAAGTGAAAGGGTGCACATACAACAAAACCCTAGAATCTAGTCTACTCTCGAAGGTCCATCTTCGGTAGCAGCATCTCCTCGAATGTGCATCCTCGACGGTGATATCTTCGATCGCCACCTCCTCTAGGTTCCCATCTCAATCCCACCGAATAATGCCCCCGAGGGCAAAGATGAAGAAGAGAAAAATGGGGAGATGAAGAGGAGGACAGTGAGGCGGAAGAAGCAGAAAAAAGAGACATAGCCCGCCGAAGCCAAAGGTTGAAGATTTGGCGGGCATCAACCCTACTTGCACGGCCGCTCCGAGCCAACATTCTGGGACATTGCGCCGAGCAAGTCTAACGGCCGGGTGTGCCATTTTATCCCTTGGGAAACCCAAGGGATGAAGTGCCACACCAGGCCAGGGTAGGAGAGTGAGCAGCAGTGTATAATCCGAACGCTCTCCCGAGTAGCGATGTAGAGCCCAAACGTCCTCCTGAGTCGAAAAAGATAGGCCCCCCTGTATCATCGCCTCGAGCCAACGGCGACAATAATGGCAACCGTAATAACAATAACAAGGACAAAACAACGAGATCCCGCTCGGCAAGGGAAAGCCCGGGTAAAAGGTCATGGCGTGGCTGGTAAGAATGCCGCCATATAACCTTGAGGCCCTAGGCCCCAAGCATGGTTGATAGCAATGGAAGAGGATAGTAAGAAGAAAGGGATGGAAAGATGTTGAAAGGCACTTGGATAAAAAAATAACACCGGAAGGCTCCCATTTGTAGGGGGTGATCACACGGTCAACAATGTCATCAATACCTTTGGAAGACGGATCAGCGGATGCAATCAATGCATTATTTGAAAACCGAGTAGGCGGCGATACTGTCTCTTTGAAGAATGGGAATCGGCAGTGCATTGAATGGCATTGAAAAGACAACTCCATGGGATGCCCCGGTTATCATAAAGGCTTACGTCATAGGTTGATATCATCAGTACGACGACATCACGGGAAATTCGTAGAGTCGGGTATCAAAAATATTTCTTATCGTTCCCCTCTAAGAAACTCGGGGACTATCCGTATATGGCAAAATTGGAGAGTCCAATTTCTCGTCACTAAGGCACTCAGAAGATCACCTCGAAGGCTCTAGGCCGCGGCCGAGTATCTCTCCTCGAGGGTCGACAATGCTCGACCCCAGGGCAGTAATGATCACGGTAATGGGGGATACGGGGAGTTCCCAAGACACGGAGCTAGGACTGACACAGCCTAGCGGGCTACTCTGAACCCAAATCAGGGCGTCAGTCAGCCGTCCCATCCCCATATCTATGTAATTAATATATTTTGTACTATGCGGGGATTTCAATTCCTATATAAAGGGAGTCCTTGTCATTTTGTAATGTTCCGTCGCTTCAGTTACCCCACATGAATATACGAAGAACATTCTCTCTGCCTTCCAACATATTTTCTTGTTATTATTGCTTTCATTTATTATCTTCATACTTGTTCATCATTTATTGCTTATCATTGGCCATAAAGAGCCTTTATTAATTTCGACATAACTGTTAGTCATACCACGATCGCCCCCGATAGCTCATTATCGAGCCACTGAATCGACCCCAAGGTCCCCATATCGACAAGCTCGAGGCCTCGATTGTCAGCCTCTTGGTTTGATTATCACCTCATCTTTAGCTCTTATTTCGTCTCTAAACTTCATACACATAGCATCGTCTACTTAACAACTAGCATAAAAATGGATCACATATTTTTAGAGTCCCATCAACAAATTTAATTGTTATTACCATTTTCACGGTAAACAAATCATAAACCGTGTGCTTGTGTTTGACTAGAGTTAGTCAAAGTAGTTAGCTTTGTTATAGTGTTATTACAAAGAGGCGTGCAATATAGTTATTGCAAGTAGGTGAGGGATTAAGAGTTTAATACCTAGGTTACAGTAGGTTCTAATATAAAGTTGCTCGGTTAGTGAAGTTGAAATTATACGAGGGTAGGTCGTGATTTTTAATCCCGTGAGCTGGGAGTTTTTCACGTAAAATATTATTGTTATTTACTTGCTGATGTATGTGTGCGTTCTGTGGGAACTGATAGAGAACCAGGTTCTTTATACAATTTGGTGGACTCTTAGTTTACATCAAACTAGATTAATTTGTGTCACCAAAAATGATATTTAAAATAAATTTTAAGGAAGCACATTACCATTTTCTTTTTAGAGCCAATAGGAAAGGAGACCTAATTGGATCGGTGCTGGTCAGGAGGTAACTAAATTGGAAATAGAATACCACAAATGAAGAACAAAACACATTAGCGATTGGAAACGTTTTGCAATTAACAAAGTGGTCATTGAGTTGACAAACTAGCAAAGCGGGTCACTGAAGGAATTGAGATTATTTGTTTCATATGACCTTTTCTAAGACCAGAATTAGACTTATGGGCTAAATTTTGTCGCTAAAAGCTGTTAAATATATATTTTTGGGTAGACAATGGGCTAACATGAGACAGAATTTAAAGAGTAATCTCAACAACAACAAAAAAAAAGCTATTTGTGCAAATCCTCTCAAGGAATTCCACATTTGACCCCAACGAAAATAATGGGCTAAGTCGGCCCGCAGAGTGGCGAATGCTTTGTGCTTTAGCCACTCCCTAGAAAAAAAAGAAAAGAAAAAAAAAAAGAATTGTCAAGTGACACTATCTATTTCTTACTATAATAACTCTATTGTGAACACAACGAAAATAGAAATTGAAGTGATAAAATTTCCTTTAAATTGAGCTACATTTAGGAAAGAGATATTCTGTCAAACTTTTCCAGAACAGTCTCCTTTGTCCAGATTGTTTGTCTTATCTATCATAACGATTGATCATTACATATCTATTATCATTTAACATTTTATTTTGGTTCTCTAACTCGAAGGTCTCTCGGAAATAGCTTCTCTACTTTTACAAGGTAGAGATAAAGTCTGGGAATACACTACTCTTCCCAAACCTCAGTTTTATGGGATTACACTGGAATTGTTATTGTTATTATTATTGTATTTGACGCAGGGGAAACTTCTAGTAAAGAAAAAACTTTATCCTCTAGTAGGTACTCTTCTAATCTCTACAGAGAATCTCCTCATTCATCACAACAAAACATATCTCGGATTCAAATACAAACTTTAATCTCCAAATATCTACAACTATCCTATTTATAGCACGTGAGCTAAATTAAAGATTAATTACTTTAGGTCATACGTTAAAATCAACCAAACAACTAGTAATATATATGTCACGACCCAAGTTTCCTTTCATAGGATGTCGTAACGGCACCTAGTCTCTAAGACTAGGTAAGCCTAACAATTGCGGAAAAGAACTGAAACAACGACTAATAACTCAACATCAACAGATAAAATATATAATTGAAACTGCCGCTCGGCATGTACAGGTAAGATTGCAACTCAGAGAAGAAACAACTCCCAAAATCCGGTAGTTAAAAGTCACAACTCTAAGGAAGTACTAAATGTCTCTATACATCAACGTCTAAGAGAGTAAAGAGAAGACAACATAATAAGGATAGAGGGGAACTCCGAAGTCTGCGGACACTGGCAGATATACCTTGAAGTCTCAAAGCAGCAGCCCAACGCTCTACTATCGAGGCTGATAAGATGTACCTGGGTCTGCACAAAAATATGTGTAGAAAAGTAGTATGAGTACACCACAACGATACCCACTAAGTGCCAAGCCTAACCTCGGTAGAGTAGTGACGAGGTCAGGTGAGGGCCCTACTGGAATAAGAGAAATAAGGCAGAAGTGAAATGATAGCAAGAATGGCAGGTTAATGAAACAATAACAATGTACAAAGAAGCAACAACACGAGGAAAAAAAAGAAGAAAATTGCAACACGTAAGAAAAATAACATCATACAAGTTAAGGAACAACAACAACAATAACAAACAACACAACAAAAATAGGAAAGCAACAGGGGGCGCTCCCGAGGTACCGCCTCGTAGCCCACGAAAGTAAATATCACACAACGGCACGATAGAAACCTCGTGCAAATAACAACAACCGTACGACAAAAACCTCGTACCACAATAATACTCCGCACGGCAGAAACCTCGTCCCAATAATATTTCGCACGGAAGAAACCTCGTGCCAAATCATACTACGCACGGGAGAAACCTCATGCCAATAACACTCCGCACGGAAGAAACCTCGTGCCAATCATACTCCGCACGGAAGAAACCTCGTCCCAATAACACTCCACATGGAAGAAACCTCGTGCCAATAACTAAACAGTCAACTCAATAAGAATCACGAAAATCAACACGTAGTAAATGAAACAATGGCATTACAAGCAGGGAATCCTACAGTTAAAGAACGAATACCGAAACCAAGAAAAACAGGTAATTGAACTAAGCAGGTTGTACAAATTGCAATTAAGAGATGAGAAACGTAGACATGTGAAATTAGGCTAAACATGATGACTACGCGTGCTAGAATAACTCAATTAAGGCATAGAAAGAAAACTTCTTAAAAAAGACCAAAATTTCAACAGTTTGCGTACACGGCACTCACATAACACAAATTGTTACAACAGTTTCAAATCCTAAGGGGACTTCCTCCACACAAGGTTAGACAAGTTACTTACCTCAAATCAAGCTCAATCAGTCAATAAAAATGCCTTTCCTCGACTTTCCGACTCCAAACGGCCTAAATCTAGCCATAAGCAATTACATACTATAAAATATAATTATAGAAGCTAATCTAATTAATGAAATCATGCTTTTAACAAGAAACTAGAAAATCGTCCCAAAAAGGCGCCCCGGGCCCACGCCTCGCAGTCAGGTAAAAGTCACAAAATCCGAAAACCCATTCAACCACATGTCTACCCATACCAAAATTACATAAATCCGATACCAAAACCTCGATCAAAACCTCAAAATTCGGTCAAAGAACTTTACACCTTTCCCTCCAATTTCTTAACCAAAATCCTTAATTAAATGAATAAATTAATGATAGATTAGTTGAATATAATAAAAAATGAGTCAAGAATCCTTACCCAAATGTTTTCTTTGAAAATCTCCCAAATTCTCGCCTCAATCTGAGCTCTCTATCTCAAAATATGAAAAAAAAATAGAAAACCCTCGATGGCTTCCAGCTCACTCTCCGTTTCTGCGGAGCTACACGCGCATCTGCGGGCTCGCAGATGCGGCATTTCCCTTGCACCTGCGACCCCTGGCCACCTCTTCAATCCTGCTTCTGCGCTCACCCTCTCGCTTCTGCGAGCTCGCACCTATTTTCAAACTTGTGCAGGTGCGATTGCACCAGAAATGGTGCACTTCAGCCATTCTCTAAGTACAAATTCCAATTCGTTATCCACCCGAGGCCCCCAAGACCTCAACCAAATATACTAACATCTCCTAAAACACAATAAGAACTTAGTCAAGCCCTCAAATCACATTAAACAACATCAAAAATACGAATCACACTCCAATTCAAACCTATTGAAACTAAGGAAATTCCAACTTTTACAAACGATGCCGAAATCTATCAAAGCACGTCGATCGACCTCAAATTTTGCACACAAGTCACATTTGAAATTACGGAGCTACTCCAACTTTCGGAATCGGAATCCGACCCCGATATCAAAAGTTCGCTCCCGGTCAAACTTCCCAAAAGCCTTCCAATTTTCCAACTTTCGTCAACTAACGCCGAAATGACATACGGACCTCCAAATAAACATCCGAACACGCTCCTAAGACAAAAATGACCATACGGAACTGTTGAAACTGACAAAAGTCTATTCTGGAGTCATCTTCACACATGTTAAACTACGGTCAACTCTTACATCTCAACTTCAAACTTAGGGACTATGTGTCCCATTTCACCCCGAAACTCTCCCGAACCCGACACCAAGCACCCCGACAAGTCATATAAGCATAAAATGAAGCAGAGGGGACAATAAATGGGGGATCGGGGCTAATACTCTCAAAACAATCGGTCGGGTCGTTACATCCTTTCCCTCTTAAAACAATCATTCGTCCTCGTACGGATATAGCGACATACCTGAAGCGGTGAAAATATGAGAGTAACGGTGTTGCGGCGAAATGCACACGCAAGTATACGCGGTCGTCAAGTAATAAAGTGACTAAAAGTCGGATGTCGAACCCACGAGGACTTGTGATTAACTATTAACTAAATTAGACTATCCTAACTATCTAACAAGAATTAAACATAGAAGTATTTGATTCTAAACTAACTAAAATAAATAAATATAAATAATGAACTTTCAACAGAGGAAGAACATATTTTTATGATATCAATGTAATGAATACGATCTAGGGTTATGGGCTATCTAACATTCCTATTGTATTCTTCAATTGAATTGACTAACTAATTTATCTAGTTTATTGGTTAACAGGGTTAATATTGCTCATAAGAATCTGTCGAGTTCTTACTCGCCTATTCAAGCTAACCTAACTCCTATATGTCTATGAAATTAGAACTAACAAGAACACATTTATAATTCCTGTAAATTAACCAAGCAAGGCAATTAGGTATATGTCTATCCTAACCGCGAATCCGTTCCCCGATGCCCAGGTTCAAGAACTTGCTCTACTCAATCCTATATGCAATCTAGAATTCCCACTTTCGAGTTCAATTCAAGATTCGTAGATAGTATTCAATTGGTGATCAAGCAATCAAATAATTAAGTGCAGGATTAAACAAATAAACCAATATGATAAACTAAGAAATCAAAATCAATATCCGAATAACAATAGTCATGAAAGAACCACAACCCTAGAACGTGAAGTTTAGCTCCACATAGACATGGTAGCAAAACAACAAATCATACAAAGAAACATAAAAATTACTAAGTTTGGTGGAAGAAAGATGAAACCCGGCCTCCGCGGCGGCTCTGTGCTCTCCCTAGGTCGAATTCCCTTCAAAAGTGTGTTAGATGTATGTTAGATGACCTAAAAGGGGTGTTTTTGGCCTATATATTGCGTACAGAAGTCGTGGGCCAAAGTTCTCCTAATCCTAGTCCGAATCAGCTTCAGGGATTGATGTTGCGCTTCTCAGCTCGCATGCTAAGGTGGATGCTTCGCATCCACCCTTTGTTCCTCCATCTCAGCTTTGCCCAGGTGCGGATGCTATGGGGATGCTATGGGCCGACTTCACTGCTAAGGGGTGCACCAAGTATCTTCTTTCCAAGGTTGGATGCGACACATCCAACCTCTTTTCCTCTAGTTGGAGCATCTTTTCTTCATATTTTTGCACTCCAAACACCCTAAATCATCACACACAACTCCAATAGTCATAAAACCAATAATTAAACCATGTTGGGAATTTTTAATACGAAATAGCAACAAAAAGCGGTTAAAACATGCGTAAAGTAATATCAAAACATATAGAAATATGCCAAACATCACCACCCCACACTTAAACCTTTGTTCGTCCTCGAACAACCATCACTATAGTAGACGAAACAAAATAAAGCTCTTATCTTTCAAAGCACACCACACCTATGACCATGGTTGATAGCAACAATTAAGATCTAGCATATGCATTCAGCACACACTTCCCTTTAACTTATGCCATATTTCAAGAATATTCAAAACAAAGACAACATACTCATAACAATTCTAGCCTCAAAAACCAACTCAATGTCACAATGCACTCATGGCTTGAACACCCAACATCATAGAAAGAAGTCTAATAATATTACCTATCCCTCGTGGAACCATGTGCCCTCTCAACAGGAACAAGAGAGTAAGTTGAATCCACGCATTCAAATCTCATGATTGTTATACCCCATTTTAACACGGGTCAAATCTAGTATAACATATTGGTAAATCTGAAGGTTTAATTAGTTAAAAGAGTCGCCACCAAATTATTTTAATGGTGAATTAGGACACCAATTTTAGCTAAATAATGCTTAAAGTCAACTCTGTTTTATGATCTGCTTAACCTTAGAGATTATAGGTAAGGGTTCTGATTAATCTAATAGGGAAGGTTATTAAACTACCTTATATGATCCGTTAATTATGGTTAACCGGTCAAACTTAGGTTCTTAAGAAAAATAAATCATAATTTGATATTCCAAGTTAGAAAAAAAAAACACTACCATATGAGAAAATATATAAATATTGAATATGGATTACATAGAGGAGTGATGATATAAAAATCGATTTTGTCGTGAGATGGAGTATACAAATTCCCTCTTCTAAAAAAAAATTATGTCTAACGAGGAAAATGGACTTAGACCTCAAGCATTTAAGGGGCGGCAAAACGTGCTAAAAATGAAACTAAAATCTGATTTTAGTATTTAATAAATTCAGTTTTTAAAATCTTTCTTTGACAAAGTTTGGACTCAAAACAAATAGTAGTTAAATTGAACTAAAAGAACTCTAAAAAAGAACAGAGGTGTCAGTTGACTCATCTAAAATGTTTCTGCTAATTAATTCATCCAAGAGTACCAAAATGTGTAAAAAATATTCTCGTTCTTTTCTTTTAAGAATGGAAAGTTTCAGTTTTGAACTTACGCCCAAAAAAAATTAGATTCTAAAGATTGCTCCAAATAGTTTTAAGCAAAATAACCATGTTAATGAACAAAAGAATCGAACACGAGTTTGAACTAGCAAGACCGAAATTGATTTACTTAGCAGCGACTTCCAAATGTGATAAAATTCCAAACTCGAACCAAAACACAAAAAATAAACCAAGGATCATAAAACTAAACAAGAATGAACGGCAAAAGAAAAATAAAAATAAGAAAGACGCCATAGGCTCCCCCAAGCGCTTCGCTTGTTTTTCTTGCCACCCGGTGTATTTATAGGAATATGGAATGTGATGACTCTATGCTCGGGTAGGGGGAGCCTTGCATTAAGACTCCACATGTTTGCTCCAAATGTACATGTAAAGAAAGAAAAAAACAAAATTAGAGAAGAAAACTTAATTCTTGGTAATATAACATTATCTCTTAAACCTGAAATATTCCAAGAACCCGGGATAATAGAATACTACATCCAAGAAATTCTATTTTTTTTCAAAGTAGTACTCTAAATACTTCCTTAAGGCTATTAACAGAAATTAAACTTGATACTTAAAGGTTTATAAGAGAGGACAATAGCAAAAACTATATTGTTGTTCAACAAACATGGGCCAACAAATTTTACTTTTATCATTCATGCTTAAGACATCATAGGCATATGCTATCATGACTACTGACTTGCTATTAAGAGTTATATCACCTTAAATGCAAACAGAATGATAGCAAGTCCTAAAGAGGGTGCTTAACACATCTATTTAACTAGTCATTGCATATGTCTAACTATGTTATTTGCAGAAACATGTGTCTTTTACTTTTCCCAAGATCTAAGAATATCACAAGAAACTTGTTTTTTAAAAAAAAAATTAGATCTCCTATAATTAACTATAATGAACAAGATATCTTTACTGTCAAAATACTCTCAAACATCATAAATAAGATATGAGATTATGTACTATCATGTTCATGGAATATATTCAAGTATAAAAGAATAAGGAATTTTCCTATAGTCATAGTCATGTTTTCTAATAAGGCATTAATCTTGGGCCATGACTTCTGGTTAATTATTTTTTATTTTAAAGATGTCTCTACACATACAGCAAAGAGAATCGGTGTAAAACTCCTGACTATGAATTTTAAGCTATTCAGTTGTTGTAAAGAAGCTACTAAAATAATACTTGGATCACATCTTTAAACATGGAAAGAAGCCTAGTACAGGATTTCAAGTAAGCTTTACTACCAAACTTTAATCTCAATTTCAGTTAAGAAGGCAACTTCCCAAAAGACAGAATATTAAAGTATCATCATAGCTTTTAAGCTTTCAAACTTTAATTCTTAATCCATACTACCACAGAATACTTCTATTACATAACATCAAAGTAGGAAAGCTGTGGTTAATCCTAATTATCACATTGCTTAATAAATTATCTAATAACTGAAATATCACATATTGATCCAAATATATTATTCTTGTTTCAATGACACAAGTACAGAGCAAATGAGCTTTCATACACAAGATTATTACACACACGACACCTATATCGCGATTTCTATGTAGTGAATAATTTCATGTCTTCAAACCAACATTTATTATGAACCTAAAACAGAAACAAAGGAAAAGAAAGATTGAAAGTTACGGACCTTTTGCAGGGCAGTGAACTAAGGCGGGGTCTTAGATGCACTATTGAACTCCGACCATGAAATCACTACCTTATACGATCGTCAGTCGCCGTTATAAGCAAATAACCTTTGTAATGGCTAAAAATCCAGCATAGGTAGAGACACCAAGAGAACGAAAGGAGCTCGATTTTTAATTAGAGGAAAAGAAATACTAAAGTAAGTTTCGAGAGAATAGAGGCGGTTGAAAACTCTCGAATTTGGGGTGAAAGTAAGCCGCTCCAAAACTTCTGGGTTTTTGAGTGAAAGGGCGGCTTAACAACCATCAATTTCCTGGGTAAATGGGCGGCTGAACTATCAGTTTTTGGGGTAAAGGGGCGGCTCTGAGCTTAAGGTTAAAGGAGGGGGCTGAAGCTTGTCCGAAATAGCATCCAAACGCCGGTATTTATAGGTGTAAAATTAGGGTTCTTGACTTGGGCGGGATTTTGAAATTCAGATCTTTAATTTCGATCAATATATCCGTTTGAATTTGGACGTTGGGGATTTGGATCTTCACGTGATCTCAAAGAGACAAAAGTTGGAAAGTCAAAGCTCTGCCATGGCTTATGCAGATGTTGAGCTTTCACCAAAATAGGAAGAAATAGGAAGATGTGCATCTGATGGAGTAGGGTTAGAGATATTTTAGATACACTAATTCCTAAAAGGCTCATAGGGCTGATCTTTGTTGGGCCGATTTTGGTTCATTTTGTGGAGGATTTGGGCCAATGTACACAAATTGGAATTGGGCAGAATATTTAGGTTGTAATTTGGGCCTTTTTCCATTCTTCAAATTAATTCTTTTGAGCTTCTATTTAGATAAAATATTTTAATAATCATATTATATAATACTAGATAATATTAACATGTGAAAATATCCCTTATACTAATATAAGTATAAAACTATAATACTCTTGGAACAAATATTTATAAAACATAGCATTGAAGAAACATTACTATTTTACTAAATAAAGAAGAATAATATGTTTTGTCACAAAAGGCGATAAGCATGAATGAACGAGTGAATAATAATAATAATAATAATAATAATAATAATAATAGTAATAATAATAATAACAATAATAGTAATAATAATAATAATAATAGTAATAACATTAAATACTAGTAATAGTGATATTAAGTAAATAATAATAATAATAATTTGGTCTAGTTTGTGCTAAAAATGGTAAAATAATTATTCTTGCATTATTAGTGCTATTAGAAGCTTAAAGAAATAGTTTGGAAGAAAGGAGGGGACAAAATTGGATGTCAACACCAAATATTCTGAAAATGTCGCTACATTGAAGCCTCAAACACTGTAATTTTTCGTTCCATTAATATGCTTAACATTTCTTTCCTAATCGTCCTTCTCAGATTCCATGCAAGGGGAGTTCTNAAGTCACATGCACGGAATTAGTACCATAGGCTTGCCCATAATGTAAATCTCTACTAATGTAGGCCCACTCGATCTAAAATCAATTAGGACTTTTTTTTGTGGTTGTAATGTGGGCTAAGGGATGGGTATGATATATATAGGAATAGTGACTAACCCTCATAAGCACTTTAACACATCACATAATCAACTTTAAGCGCAAATTCTTCAATCCACTTCACTTTCACAAACAATATTACCCCCAAAAATATTCCCTTCTTCTTTAAGCACTACTTTAAGTCATACCCATTAGCAAGAACATGACAACAATTTATTCATCTCTATTTTTCCTTTTTTTTTTTCCAGATTATTCTCTTTTTTTTCCAACGTATATTTTTTTTCAATTTCCGCTTGTGGTGTATTATTTTACAAAACAAGTGTACCTTTCTTCCTTTCATTGGTTCCACTCAAAAGCCACCCCACACTTAGTTCCTTCTTACTTCTTTTAGCGCTCATTTCACAATTAAAGTGCTTTAAGAGGTAAAAGGATCAAAAATATCAATTAAGAACAAAAAGGATATAGGCTTGTAATGTGGGTGCCAAATAAAAGTCTATAGGCTCAAAAGGTTTAACTAGGGATAAATTTTATTTATGGTAAGCAATAAGCTCAAAAAGATCAAAGAAAGCCTAAAATCATTTTTTAAACCGAGCATCACCTCAAATTTCGCTTCAACTCACATACCGGGCAAGTTCTAGACACAAGTACAATACATAAACTACACAAAAACCTCACCACACATGGCACATGACTCACTATGGACGGTCCCATTCCGACTCTCTAATAATCCAAGTATTCACGAAGCCACAAGATATTAAGCATTAAGCACAGAGTGAACACAAGTCAAGAAAATGAGACATAGGTGTCGCAAAACATGCTATCCAAGTAAGCGAGGCATCATGATCAATTTGAAATCATAGGGAAGATACTACACATGCAAAGCCTAAATATGCAACTATCAAATAAGTCAAGGCGCCTAGGTTCATCATTCTTCCCCCTTTTATTCCCTAAATTCCTAATCTACTCAAAAAAAAATAAAAACTACTACCCGGTTCAAACTACATCCCATGGAAAAGAACCGAGGCACAAAGAAAAACCACGGGGGATTATTACTACCTAAAGAAAGCTAAAAGACATGTTTTTGGATTTTTCTATTTAGACTTTAATCCCTCAAGAAAACTGTCTAGGAGATCCATCGTCGGAAAAAGTCTAATTTTTCTTTACTTTTTTTTTTCCGATTTTTCTCATAGATACTAAAATACTACACAACTACAAAAGCAAAAATTAAGAAGTTAACATTTTTCTAACATCCTACTACTAGTTATTTAGAGAATTCTCCCGCCCCACACTTAAAAGAGTGCAATGTCCTCAATGCACAAATAAAGCAAAACAATAACAGGGGTGGACAAGAAACTCCCTGAAAGGCCAAAGGCTGAAACAATAGCAGCTCACGGGATACTCAGACTTCTCCCAAGGATGGTCCTTTGTGCGGGTACCTCACACTAGTTCCAACCAACTAGCTTACTTTTGTACACTTCCAATGGCTTTGCTCCCTATGCTCAAAATCCTACAAAATAAAATAACACTACAAAAATAATACAATAAGAAAAAAAATCAAAAATAAAAGAAAGCAGTAAAGCGGGGTTGCCTCCCAAAAAGCGCCTGATTTAACGTCGCGGCACGACGTGAGCCACTTTCTCCTCTACCTCGAACTTATGAATTGTACCCCTAACATGGCATCCAGTCTGCGGCTATGCTCCAGTGGTGGGGCTACAATGATAACCAGGCCAAGTAATAATTTTTTCACTCTGCACTTCTTGGCCTTTAGATGAGGAATGTAATTTTTGCTTTTTGGCACAACAAATTCAAGAATATAGGCACTCTCATCCTCACTCTTTGACCCCCTCATTGGCTCAGATGGCTCGATTACTATCTTACTATCTAAACACAATGTGGAAAAATGATTGGAATGAGGTCTAATGCGCCCTAACTTATAAATTTTACTACTATTTGCATCCCCATATTTACACACACTCAAGTCTCCCAAAGTAGTGTTATCTACGCCCTCATATGACTCTAGATCACTCTTCTCAACATTGGCATCCTTAAGAAAAACATGGTCTAATGATTGGTATTCTCGTTTTAGCTCCTCAATTTGGTCTAGAAGATTTTTCTCGGCTTCACACAACTCATCATTAAATTGTTGAGCGTTACATGCATCAACCTTCGAACTCAAATCTGCATCTAAGTTATGCACAACCAAGCTAAAATTATCAATTTTATGTGCAAGATCATCTCTCTCCCTAGAACAATCATTCACCAATGTTGTTAGAAGACAACGTCGTTCCACATATTCGCCTAATCGAGAATATCCTTCCCAATACCAACCCTTACTCCCATATTCAAATTCAGACCTCCCAAAGTTCAGGTCATAACAAGACCAAAAAGATGGGCCATAAAAGTCTTCGGTCAACCAAGCGTCTTCATCAATAACATTACCTCCGGATATTTCATTCCCAAATGTCATGTTGAGAGAACTAGAAACACACTAAGAGAAAAGTCAAATAGTTATAAAAATAAAAATATATACAAAAAACATAGGACAAAATTAAAAGTCTAATCTAGAAAAACAGCTAATTTCTAAGTCCCCGACAACGGCGCCAAAAACTTGTTGCGGCCAAACGCACACGCAAGTATATGCGGTCGTCAAGTAATAAAGTGACTAAAAGTCGGATGTCGAACCCACGAGGACTTGTGATTAACTATTAACTAAATTAGACTATCCTAACTATCTAATAAGAATTAAACATAGAAGTATTTGGTTCTAAACTAACTAAAATAAATAAATATAAATAATGAACTTTAAACAGAGGAAGAGCAGATTTTTTATGATATCAATGTAATGAAAACGATCTAGGGTTATGGGCTATCTAACATTCCTATTGTATTCTTCAATTGAATTGACTAACTAATTTATCTAGTTTATTGGTTAACAGGGTTAATATTGCTCATTAGAATCTGTCGAGTTCTTACTCGCCTATTCAAGCTAACCTAACTCCTATATGTCTATGGAATTAGAACTAACAAGAACGCATTTATAATTCCTGTAAATTAACCAAGCAAGGCAATTAGGTATATGTCTATCCTAACCGCGAATCCGTTCCCCGATGCCCAGGTTCAAGAACTTGCTCTACTCAATCCTATATGCAATCTAGAATTTCCACTTTCGAGTTCAATTCAAGATTCGTAGATAGTATTCAATTGGTGATTAAGAAATCAAATAATTAAGTGCAGGATTAAATAAATAAACCAATATGATAAGCTAAGAAATCAAAATCAATATCCGAATAACAATAGTCATGAAAGAACCACAATCCTAGAACGTGAAGTTTAGCTCCACATAGACATGGTAGCAAAATAACAAATCATACAAAGAAACATAAAAATTACTAAGTTTGGTAGAAGAACGATGAAACCCGGCCTTCACGGCGGCTCTGTGCTCTCCCTAGGTCGCATTCCCTTCAAAAGTGTGTTAGATGTATGTTAGATGACCTAAAAGGGGTGTTTTTGGCCTATATATTGCGTACAAAAGTCGTGGGCCAAAGTTCTCCTAATCCTAGTCCAAATCAGCTTCAGGGATTGATGCTGGGGTGGATGTTTCGCATCCACCTCGTCCTCCGCTTCTTAGATTCGCATGCTAAGGTGGATGCTTCGCATCCACCCTTTGTTCCTCCATCTCAGCTTCGCCCAGGTGCGGATGCTATTGGGATGCTATGGGCCGACTTCACTGCTAAGGGGTGCACTAAGTATCTTCTTTCCAAGGTTGGATGCGACGCATCCAACCTCTTTTCCTCTAGTTGGAGCACCTTTTCTTCATATTTTTGCACTCCAAACACCCTAAATCATCACACACAACTCCAATAGTCATAAAACCAATAATTAAACCATGTTGGGAATTTTTAATACCAAATAGCAACAAAAAGCGGTTAAAACATGCGTAAAGTAATATCAAAACATATAGAAATATGCCCAACATCAAACGGGCACGTATCATGCTCGATCTCCCAAGTCGCCTCCTCAACTTGCTGGCCCCTCCACTGAACCTTCACTGAAGCAATGTTCTTCGACCTCAACGTTTGAACTTGCCTGTCCAAAATGGCCACCGGCTCCTCAACATTAGACAAGTCCTTGTCCAACCGGAATGAGCTGAAATCTAACACATGAGACGGATCGCCGTGGTACTTCTGGAGCATAGAAACATGGAACACTGCATGACTGCAACTAGACTATGTGGGCAACTAGACTATGTGGTAGTACAAGTCTGTAAGCCACCTCTCCAACCGTCTCAAGGATCTCAAAAGGGCCGATATACCTAGGGCTCAACTTGCCCTTCTTCCCGATTCTCATAACACCCTTCATGGGCAAAACCCGGAGCAAGACCCGCTCCCCAACCATGAATGCAACATCGCGAACCTTCCGATCCACAAAACTCTTCTTTCTGGATTGAGCTGTACGAAGTCGATCCCGAATCAGCTTAAATTTTCTAGAGCATCCTGAACCAAGTCTCTACCCAATAGCCTAGCCTCGCCTGGCTCGAACCAACCTACTAGGACCGACACCGTCTACCATACAAAGCCTCATCCGGGGCCATCTGAATGCTCGACTGATAGTTGTTGTTGTAGGCAAACTTTGCAAGTGGCAAGAACTAATCCCAAGAACCACCAAACTCCATTATGCATGCACGGGCATATCCTCCACTATCTGAATAGTGCGCTCAGACTGCCTGTCCGTTTGAGGGTGAAATGTTGTGCTCAACTCAACCCGAGTACCTAACTCATGTTGTACGGCCCTCCAGAACCGCGATATAAACTGCGTAACCTGGTCAGAGATGATAGATATCGGCACGCCATGAAGCCTGACAATCTCGCGAATATAAACTCGAGCCAGCTGCTCGAAAGAATAAGTAGTCATCACTGGTATGAAATGAGCTGACTTGGTCAACTTATCCACAATCACCCGAACTGCATCGAACTTCCTCTAAGTCCATGAGAGCCCAACAACAAAATCCATAGTGATCCGCTCCCATTTCCACTCCGGAATCTCTAGCTTTTGAAGTAGTCCACCTGGTCGCTGATGCTCATACTTCACCTGTTGACAATTTAGGCACCGAGCTACATACTCCATTATGTCCTTATTCATTCTTCTCCACTAATAATGCTGCCTCAAGTCCTGATACATCTTCGCGGCACCTGGATGAATGGAGTACCGCGAACTGTGAGCCTCCTGGAGAATCAACTCACGCAACCCATGTACATTAGGCACACATAGCCTGCCCTGCATCCTCAATGCACCGTTATCCCCAATAGAGACCTCCTTAGCATCACCGTGCTGAACCGTGTCCTTAAGGACAAGTAGATGGGGGTCATCATACTGACACTCCCTAATACGATCATAAAGAGAAGATTGAGAAACCACACAAGCCAAAACTCGACTCGGCTCAGAAACACCCAATCTAACAAACTGGTTGGCCAAGGCCTGAACATCCAATGCCAATGGCCTCTCTGCTTATGGTAGATATGCTAAGCTGCCCAAACTCTCTACCCTACGACTCAAGGCATCGGCCACCTTATTGGCCTTCCCGAGATGGTATATAATAGTGAGAGAATAGTCCTTAAGCAGCTCTAACCACCTCCGCTAACGCAAGTTAAGATCCTTCTATTTGAACAGATTCTGCAGACTCCGGTGATCGGTGTAGATCTCAAAAGGGACACCGTACAAATAGTGCCGCCAAATCTCCAAGGCATGAACAGTAGCTGCTAACTCAAGGTCGTGGACAGGATAGTTCTTCTCATGCACCTTCATCTGTCTAGATGCGTAGGCAATCATCCTACCATCCTGCATCAACACCACGCCGAGACCAATACGCGACGCATTATAATATACAGTAGTAAACCCCGATCCTGTAGGCAATACCAATACTGGGGCTGTAGTCAAATCAGTCTTGAGCTTTTGAAAGCTCTCCTCACACTCCTGTGTCCACCTAAACGGAGCACCCTTCTTGGTCAGCCTAGTCATAGGTGCTGCAATAGATGAGAACCCCTCTACAAATAGACGGTAATACCCCGCCAAACCAAGAAAAATCCTGATCTCCATAGATGAGGACGGTCTGGGCCAACTATGCATTGCTTCAACCTTCTTCGGATCCATCTTGATCCCCCCACTCGACACTACGTGACCCAAAAATGCCACTAAATCTACCCTGAACTCACACTTTGAAAATTTTGCATATAACTTCTTTTCTCTCAAGGTCTGGAGCGCAGTCCTCAGGTGCCGCTCATGATCCTCCCGACTCCGGAAATATACCAGAATGTCATCAATAAACACAATGATGAATGAGTCAAGATAGGGCCGGAATACACTATGCATCAAGTGCATGAATCCTGCTGGGCATTGGTCAGCCCAAATGACATCACCAGGAACTGGTAGTGACCATACCGAGTCTTGAAAGCAGTCTTCGGGATATCTGGCTCCCGAATCTTCAACTGATGATAGCATGAACGCAAGTCAATCTTGGAAAACACTCTGGCACCCTGCAACTGATCAAATAGGTCATCAATATAAGGCAATGGATACCTGTTCTTCACTGAAACT
This sequence comes from Nicotiana attenuata, assembly GCF_001879085.1. Classification (NCBI taxonomy): domain Eukaryota; kingdom Viridiplantae; phylum Streptophyta; class Magnoliopsida; order Solanales; family Solanaceae; genus Nicotiana; species Nicotiana attenuata. The sequence continues at coordinate 37,717,919 of NC_031998.1, forward strand.
TTGTTCAACTAGAGATAGTCAATACACATGCACATAGAACCATCCTTCTTATTCACAAACAAGACTGGAGCACCCCAAGGTGACATACTGGGCCGAATGAAGCCCTTATCAAGCAAATCCTATAACTTCTTCTTTAACTCCTTCAACTCAGGTGAAGCTATACGATATGGAGGAATAGAGATGGGCTGGGTGCCCGACAACGAATCAATACTAAAGTCGATATCCCTGCCAGGCGGCATGCCCGAAATATCTGCTGGAAATACATCTGGATAATCCCTAACTACCGGAACTGACTCCATGGTAGGAGTATCAACACTTGCATCTCTCACATAAGCTAGATACGCGTCACACCCCTTCTCAACCAATCGCTGAGCCTTTAGAAATGAAATAACTCTGCTAGGAGTTTAATCTAAGGTACCTCTCCACTCTAACCGTGGTAATCCTAGCATAGGCAGCGTCACGGTCTTGGCGTGACAATCAAGAATAGCATAATAGGGCGACAACTAATCCATGCCTAAGATAATATCAAAGTCTACCATAGTGAGAAATAATAAATCAGCTCTGGTCTCAAAACCACTAAGAACAACCAAACACGACCGATACATACGGTAAATAATAGAATCTCCCACAGGTTTAGACACATAGACAGGAGAACTCAAAGAATCACGGGATATACCCATATACGGAGCATAATAAGACGACCCATATGAATAAGTAAAGCCTGGATCAAATAAGACTAATGCATCTCTATGACAGACCAGAACAATACTTGTAATGACAGAGTCGGATGCAACTACCTCTGTCCGAGCAGGAAGAGCAAAATATCTGGCCTGGCCTCCCCCTCTAGGGCGACCTCTACCTATCCGCCCTCCACCTTGAGCTAGCTGAGCAAGTAGAGTGGTAGCTGGTGCTGTAACCATAGCCTGAGGACCCGGTGGAGCACGTGGTACTTGAGTAGTCTGTGGAGGTGCACCCCTCCTATGTCTGGGGCAATCCCTCACCATATGGCGAGTGTCACCACACTCAAAGCAAGCTCTCGTAGGATGTGGCTGCTAGCTCGGGCCTGATCGGCTGAACTAACCGCTGAAAGCACACCGTGCAAGAGGTGCACTAAACAATGGCGGCGCATAATAGGGAGCCTGGGGCCTAGGAGTGGCCGAAATACCGCTGGCGGCTGGAATTGCTGAATGAACATGGCGACTCACATAGCCCCCACCCTAACGAGCTGCAGCTAGGGCATGAGTACCACTATATGTGCCATACTCTCGAGACCTCTTGGCCTCTCTCTCCTCTCTCTCCCGAATTAGCATACCCTCCAATCTCCTAGCAATCCCTACTACCTACTGGTATGCAATGTCCATCTCCAACTCTCGGGCCATGCTAAATCTAATGCTGGGGTTGAGCCCCTTGATGAATCCACGGACCCGCTCTCTAACAGTAGCAACCAAGGCTGGTGCATGTCTAGACAAATCACTGAACCGGACCGCACACAGTCATTGAACCCTGGCGCAACTGCTCAAACTCTGCGCGCTATGCATCTCTGAGACTCTGGGAACATACTCCCTCAAGAACATATCCGAGAATTGAGTCCAAGTGAGTGAAGCTACCTCGGCTGGACTACCCAACTCATATGCACGCCACCACTGATACGCCGCTCCCCTAAGCTGGAACGTAGTGAAAGAAACCCCACTAAAATCCGCTACACCCATAGTACGGAGGATACGATGTCACTCCTCAAGGAAATCCTAGGCATCCTCTGATGCCAAGCCGCTGAAAGTAGGAGGGTGGTACTTCTTGTACCTCTCGAGCCTGCTCTGCTCCTCCTCAGAAGTTGCTGCCCTAACCTCGGGCTGAACTAGGGCTACCGGCTGCACTGGTATGACCTCTAGAACCTGGTCGACCTGAACCTGTTGATCTGGGGTACGGGCGGTGGGAGTCTGTGCTCCTCCCCCAGTTTGAGATGTGGCAGGAGCAAGTGGGATCAACCCTGCCTGAGCTAAAGTGCCGAACATGCTCAGAAACTAGGTAAGGGTCTCCTGAAGAGCTGGTGCAGTAATAGGCGTCTCAGGTGCCTGCGCTCCGACTGGAGCTACTGGTGGCTCCTCTGTAGCAACTCGTGCTGGTGCTCTGGCTGCACCTCGTGTACGTCCTTGAGCTCTACCCCGGCCCCAGTCTCTCATGGGGAGCAGGTGTCTGGTCATCTTATCCGGCTGTACGTGTCCTCACCATTTGTGAGAGAATAGAAAGACAAAAGTTTAGAATCCTGAAGTAAACAATTTCGCACGATAAGGAATCAAAGAAGTGAAACTTTTTCCAAATAATCCCATAGCCTCCCGAAGATAAATACAGACGTCTCCATACCAATCCGTGAGACGCTACTAAACCTGCTTGTCACTCATAATACCTATGAACCTAGAGATCTGATACCAACTTGTCACGATCCAAGTTTCCCTCTGTAGGATGTCGTGACGGCACCTAGTCTCTAAGACTAGGTAAGCCAAACAATTGCGGAAAAGAACTGAAACAATGACTAATAACTCAACATCAACAGATAAATATATAATTAAAAACTGTCGCTCGGCATGTACAAGTAAGATTACAACTCAGAGAAGAAACAACTCCAAAACCCGGTAGTTACAAGTCACAACTCTAATGAAGTTCTAAATGTCTCTATACATCAGCATCTAAGAGAGTAAATAAAAGACAACATAATAAGGATAAAAGGGGTACTCCGAGGTCTACGGATGCTGGCAGATATACCTTGAAGTCTCCAAGCAGCAGCCCAACGCTCTACTATTGAGGCTGATAAGATGTACCTAGGTTTGCAAAAAAATATGTGCAGAAGCGTAGTATCAGTACACCATAACGGTACCCAGTAAGTGCCAAACCTAACCTCAGTAGAGTAGTGACGAGGTAACGCCAGGGCCTTACTGGAATAAGAGAAATAAGGCAGAAGTGAAATGATAGCAACAAATGGTAGGTTAATGAAACAATAAGTATGTACGAAGAAGCAACAGCACGGGTAAAACAAGAAGAAAATTGCAATACGTAAGGAAAAGAACATCTTACAAGTTAAGGAACAACAACAACAACAAACAACACAGCAAAAATAGGAAATCAACGGGGGGCGCTCCCAAGGTACTGCCTCGTAGTCCCAAAAGTAAATATTTCACAACAGCACGATAGAAACCTTGTTCAAACAACAACAACCGAATGACAGAAACCTCATTCCATGATAACACTCCGCACGGCAGAAACCTTACTCCACACGGAAGAAACCTCGTGCCAACAACACTCCGCACGAAAGAAACCTCATCCCAATCACACTCCGCATGGAAGAAACCTCGTGCCAATAACACTTTGCACGGATGAAACCTCGTGCCAATAACCAAACAGTCAACTCAATAAGAATCACGAAAATCAACACGTAGTAAATGAAACAATGACATTACAAGCATGGAATCCTACAGTTAAAGAACGGATTCGAAAACCAATGAAAATAGGTAATTAAACTAAGCAGGTTGTACAAATTTCAATTAAGAGATGAGACACGTAGTATATATATATATATATATATATATATATATATATATATATATATATATATATATATATATATGTGAAATTAGGCTAAACATGATGACTACGCGTGCTAGAATGAATCAATTAAGGCGTATAAAGGAAATTACTTAACGAAGACCGGAATTTCAACATTTAGCTCGTGTACGCACTCGTCACCTCGCGTACACGACACTCACATAACACAAATTGTTACAACAGTTCCAAATCCCTAAGGGGATTTCCCCCACACAAGGTTAGACAACTCACTTACCTCAAACCAAGCTCAATCAGTCAATAAGAATGCCTTTCCCTCGACTTTCCGACTCCGAACGGCCAAAATCTAGCCAAAAGCAATTACATACTATAAATATATCTATAAGAAACTAATCTAACTAATGAAATCGTATTTTTAACAAGAAATTAGAAAATCGCCCTAAAAAGTCGACCCGAGCCCACGTGTCAGAATCGGGTAAAAGTCACAAAATCTGAACACTCGTTCAACCACGAGTCCACCCATATCAAAATTACATAAATCCGATACCAAAACCTCGATCAAAACCTCAAAATTTGGTCTAAGAACTTTACGCCTTCCCCCCCCCCCCCCCCCC
>NC_031998.1:37722106-37782676 GCF_001879085.1 Nicotiana attenuata
CCCCCCCCCCCCAAATTTCTCAACCCGAATCCTTAATTTGATGAAGAAATTAATGATACATTAGTGAAATATAATAAAATATGAGTCAAGAATCCTTACCCAATGTTTTCTCTAAAAATCCCCCAAAATCCCGCCTCAATTCGAGCTCTCTATCTCAAAATATGAAGAATATGGCAAACCCTCGATTTTAAACCTTCTGCCCAGCTAAGCCGCTTCTACGAGTACTTAGCCGCATCTGCGGATGTGGTTCCGCACCTGCAGAATTTCCAACGCAGGTCCGGCCATCACTTAGGCCCATGAAACTCGCTTCAGTCGCACCATAAGCGCACCTGCACTTGCTCTTCTACGGACATTGTCCGCTTCGTTGAACTTCCCTTCCGGCTCACTCTCCGCTTCTGCAAGGATACACGCGCATATGCGGGATCGCAGATGCGGCATGTCCCTCGCACATGCGACCCCTAGCCACCTCTTCAATCCTGTTTTTGCGCTCGCCCTCTCGCTTCTACGAGCTCGCACATGCGGTCAAACTTGCGCAGGTGCGACTGCACCAGAACTGGTGCACTTCAGCCATTCTCTAAATACAAATTTCAATCTGTTATCCAACCGAGGCCCCGGGACCTCAACCAAATATACCAACAAGTCCTAAAACACAATACGAACTTCTTCGTGCCCTCAAATCACATCAAACAACATAAAAAACATGAATCACACTCCAATTCAAGCCTATTGAAACTAAGGAAATTCCAAGTTCTACAAACGATGCCGAAACCTATCACATCACGTCCGATTGACCTCAAATTTTGCACACAAGTCACGTTTGACATTACAAACCTACTCCAACTTCCGGAATCAAAATCCGACCCTGATATCAAAAAGTCCGCTCCCGGTCAAGCTTCCCAAAAACCTTCCAATTTTCCAACTTTCACCAATTAACGCCGAAATGACCTGCGGACCTCCAAATAAACATATGAACACGCTCCTAAGACCAAAGTCACCATACAGAGCAATTGGAACTGACGAAACTCCATCCCGGAGTCGTCTTCACACAAGTCAAACTACGATCAACTCTTACATCTCAACTTCACACTTAGGGACTATGTGTCCCATTTCACCCCGAAACTCTCCCGAACCCAAAGCACCCCGGCAAGTCAAGTAAGCATAAAATGAAGTAGAGGGGACAATAGATAGCGGATCGGGGCTAATACTCTAAAAAAACGGTCGGGTCGTTATAGTATATTACTATATAGGGGTGAAATCGGGGTTAACGCACACCTTGATTTCCCTGTGTATCAATCGGAGTAAGAGTATATGAGATCCAAATCAAAGCCGGGAACTCTTAGTAGCAAGGCCCGAATGGAATTCTCGCCGCCGGACCTGATAAGACAACACTCCCCAAACCCAGAACGAGCTCCAAATCCTCGAAGAACATGGCAACGGTTGCTCACGACTAACAGAGGACCGTGATATATGCACCCAACCAGATATCACGGCACAGAAAGGAAGATTTTTACCCTTTTTAGAAATGTACTAGAGATGAAACTCTCTTACTATATATAGGGAAAGCTTTTAGTTCAATAGGACACATTATAACACGAATACCAAGGCAATACAATTTCATTTTTATTGCTCTCTAGCTATAGCAAAGCTATTACTTTACTGTTTCTTATTCATTCTCTATTGGCTTCGAACTGGGGATTTGATCGAGGGCAAAACTATTTTCCATTCCAAGTTCAAGCTGGGCCGTAACATTATAACAGGTTTGATTATTTATTTTGTCTTCACTCATTTATATAATATATTTGATTATTTGTGTTAAATCTATCCACATATCCTTAAAACCGCGAACAAATTTAATTGTTACACATTTTATGAGTAAACAGTTTGATGCCCACCGTAGGGCTAAGGATAATAGTGGTGGTTTGATACAAATCTCCATAACACACTCTATTTTACGCTTGTTCTTTAAATCTCAATTTCAGGTCAGCTTAAAAATGTTAAATTCTCAGTCTACCCACTTGAGTTGAGGCTGAGTCTAGCTATCATGGCGAAAACAAAAATCTGGTGCCTAGCAATGAGATGCCCCCTGCTGATCCTAACGGAGTCTTAGTTGCCGATCCAGTCGACGCCAATTCACAGGTTGCTATCGACGTCAACCTACCAACTGACCCCAAAAATGGCATTCGTGGAAGCCCCCTACCAACAGTTTGAGAAACACCCGAAGGCGAAGGTGATGGGGTAAGCCCATGACCAATCTTTGAAATGCTGTAGACTAAACTGGCAGCGATAGCACAATTAAAAAATCAAGGCCAAGCCCCTGGCAGGGTCGAGCTCAAGCGGTCCCGGGAAAACACCCGAAGAGATGAGCAAACCGCCGAGAGGTCGGGTGAAGCAGAGCCCAAGGTCAACCCTGAGATAATGAAAATGGTTGAAGCATTGACAAAGTGGGTGGACTCAGGTGAGAAGAAAATTGAGGCCAACGACAAGAAGGTGGAGACATATAATTCCAGGGTCGATCAAATCCTGGAAGCACCCCCGATATTGAAAGGATCGTATTCCAAGAAGTTTATCCGAAAGCCTTTTCATCCGAGCGCTGCTTCAAAGCCCATCCCGAAGAGGTTAGTATGCCCGATATTCCAAAGTACAACAAAACCATAGATTCAAACGAGCATGTGACCTCCTATACATGTGCCATTAAGGGGAACGACTTGGAAGATGACGAAATCGAGTCGGTGTTGCTAAAGAAGTTCGGGGACACTCTAGTGAAAGGAGCAATGATATGGTATTACAGCTTACCCCCAAATTCTATTGATTCGTTTGCTATGCTTGCAAATGCTTTTATGAAGGCCCATGCCGGGGCCATCAAGGTCGAAACCAGAAAATCGGACCTTTTTAATGTTAAACAAAGAGATAACGAGATGCTCAGACAGTTCATGCCGAGGTTCCAGATGGAACAGATAGACCCGCCTCCGGTTGCCGATGATTGGGCCGTTCATGCATTCACTCAAGCACTTAAACCCCGATGCTTCTTGGCTTCGCAGCAGCTAAATTAATATTTGGTAGAGTACCCGGCAATAACTTGGGCCGACATCCACAACATATTACCAGTCGAAAATTAGAGTTGAGGACGAGCAACTCAGAGCCCCTTCTGGGTCCGTTTATCAGTCTAAGAGAGTCGCCAATCATGAATCGAGACCGATCCGAGACCGGTATCAACCGTACACCGGAGATCGAAGGGGAAACGGGTTTGTGCGTCACCCCACGAGGAATGAAAAGAGAAGCAATCGAAGGCCCAATAACCGAGGTCTGATGAGTAAAAATGACTTTGATAGGCCGCTCGGGGCTAGTGAAGCACCAAGATTGTCAGTATATAACTTCAACGTTGATGTTGCCTACATCGTATCAGCCATCGGGCTCATCAAGAAACCAAGTGTCCTCGACCATTGCGGTCTGACCCTACCTAGAGAGATCCTAACTTGATGTGTAAGTATCATGGCACTCATGGCCATAGGATCGAGGATTTTCGAAAATTGAGAGAAGAAGTTGCCCGGTTGTTTAATAACGGGCACCTACTAGAATTTTTGAGTGATCGGTCCAAACACCACTTCAGAAAATAGGGACGCCAACAAACAAAAAAGAGGAACCTTAGCACGTCATCAACATGATCATTGGCGGGGTCGATGTCCCTCAAGGGCAAATGATAAAATGAACTAAAGTATCCATCACGAGGAAAAAACGTACCTGAGATTATGTCCTGGAGGGAACCATTTCGTTCAGCGACGAGGATGCCGAGGGCATCGTACAACCTCATAATGATGCACTGGTAATATCCGTACTCATCAATAAATCTCGAGTTAAATGTGTGTTGATTGATTCGGAAGACCATGGGTTCACAACATGAGGGCAGTAACTTCTACCTTGCACCAGGTATTGAAATTCCCTACACCGGGAGGAATCAAGATGGTCTACAGAGAACAGCCGATTGCAAAGGAGATGTTTGCAATCAATGAAATACTCCCGGTGCCCACAGTCTCAAGGAACACAAAGTCGACCAGAAAGTTCAAAGTTAAATAGTAACCACCGTTGCCATCCCCAGCCGGACCAAAGGAACGTGAAGTAGACAGGAAAGATTATTACGAAGTTCTGAGATTGTTCATAGCTCTTGATGATACACACGCCACGATATCGACGGTCGAAGAGTTGGAGTAGGTCACATTGATCAAATGCCTACCGGATTGAAAGGTATACCTGGGCACGAGGTTAAACCCCGAGATCAAGAAAAAACTCATTAATTTTCTTAAAGCTAACATAGATTGTTTCGCTTGGTCCCATCTTGACATGACAGGGATCCCGTTGGAAGTAACCACTCATAAGCTGTGTTTGGACCCAAAGTTCCATCCCGTTAAGTAGAAAAGGAGGCCGTAGTCCGAGTGAAACATGCATTAATCAAGGACGGGGTATTTAAACTCCTTAAAATAGGATCCATTCGGGAGGTTAAGTACTCGGACTGGTTAGCTAACGTAGTAGTGGTGCCTAAAAGAGGGAATAAGGTAAGAATGTCTGTAGATTACAAAGATCTAAACAAGGCATGCCCCAAGGATTCTTTCCCTTTGCCCAACATCGATCGGATGAGCGATGCGGCGGCCGGATACGAGATACTCAATTTTCTCTATGCCTATTCTGGGTACAACCGAATTCGGATGGACCCGAGCGATCAATAAATGACTTCTTTTATCACTAAATTTGGTACTTACTGTTATAATATAATGTCGTTCGGATTAAAAAACGTCGGTGTCACCTATCAATGCCTAGTAAACCGGATGTTCGAAGAACTACTAAGGAAATCAATGGAAGTTTATATTGACGACATGTTAGTCAATTCCCTATGAGCAGAGGACCATTTGAAACATTTGCAGGAGACCTTCGACATATTGAAAAGATAAAATATGAAGCTGAAACCGAAGAAATGCGCATTCGGGAAAATTTCTCGGGTTCATGGTGTCCAATCGAGGGATCGAGATCAATCCCGACAAAATCAAAGCCATAGAAGATATCGCCGTGGTGGACAACGTCAAGGCCGTTCAAAGGCTAACCGGGCATATAGACGCCCTTGGCCGGTTCATATCAAGGTCTTCGGACAAAAGCCATCGGTCCTTCGCACTATTAAAGAAGAAGAATAACTTTTCCTGAACCCTAGAGTGCTAACAAGCTTTGGATGAACTCAAACGATACCTATCGAGTTCGCCCCTATTGCACACTCCGAAGGTGGACAAACAGTTGTACCTTTACTTGGCGGTTTCCGAGGTGGCGGTAAGTGGAGTCTTAGTTCCGGAAGAGGAAGGTACGCAATTTCCTATTTACTATGTCAGTAGAACTCTAGGTGAGGCTGAAACAAGGTGTCCTCACCTGGAAATATTGGTGCTCTCTTTGCTAAGCGCCTCTAGAAAGTTAAAACCGTACTTTCAATGCAACCCCATATGTGTCGTAACCTCTTACCCACTGAGGAAAATCATGCACAAACCCAAGCTCTTGAGCCGGTTGGCCAAATGCGTTGTCGAAATCAGCAAGTAAGATATCGAGTATCGACCCCGAACCGCCATAAAATCTCAAATTTTGGCTAATTTCGTGGCCGACTTTACGCTGGCCTTAATGCTCGAAGTAGAAAGGGAATTATTTTTAACCTCGGGGAGTACCTTGGGAATTTGGACCCTTATTACGGATGGTGCCTAGAACACAAAGGGGTCCGGGCTCGACGTCGTGTTAAAACCCCCTACAGAGAATGTAGTTAGGCAGTCTATTAGAACTATAAAATTGACTAACAATGAGGCCGAGTATGAGACCATGATTGTAGGTCTCGAATGGGCTAAAAGCCTTGGGGCTTAGGTGATTGAAGCTAAGTGTGACTCCCTCCTCGTGGTAAATCAAGTCAATGGGACGTTCAAAGTGAAAGAGGAACGAATACGAAGATACTTAGACAAATTACAAGTAACGCTGCATTAATTCAAGGAATGGACCTTGCAGCACATGCCCCGAGATTAAAACAACGAGGGCGATGCTATGGCTAACTTGGGGTCATCGGTCGATGTCAATGAATTTAGTTCGGGAACAGTTGTACAACTCATGAATTCGGTGATAGAAGAGGACCACACCGAAGTAAACTCAACGAGTTTAACTTGGGATTGGAGGAATAAGTATATAGACTACTTGAAGATTGGGAATTTCCCTCGGATCCCAAAGAATCGAGAGCCTTGCGTACCAAGGATGCCAGATTTAGCTTGGTCGAAGGAACGTTGTTCGAGAGAATGTTCGACGGCCCGTTAGCTAGATGCTTGGGGCCGAGAGATACCGAATACGCCTTGAGAGAAGTTCACGAAGGCACTTGTGGGAACCATTCGGGGGTAGAATCTTTGGTCCAAAAAGTAATTAGGGCCGGCTATTACTGGACAGAAATAGAGAAAGACGCGAATGACTTCCTACGAAAATGCGACGACTGCCAGAGACACGCCACAATGATCCATCAACCGGGAGAACTACTCCACTTGGTCTTGTCCCCATGGTCATTTATGAAGTAGGGAATGGATATCGTCGTTCCCCTACCATGGGCACTAGGTAAGGCTCAATTCATACTATTCATGACCGATTATTTATCTAAATGGGTCAAAGCACAAGCGTTCGAAAAAGTCCAAGAGAAGGAAGTCATTGACTTTATCTAGGACCACATAATATGCCGATTCGAGATACTGGCATAGGTCATTTGCGATAATGGAAAACAATTTATCGACAGCAAGGTAAATAAATTTTTTGAAGACCACAAGATCAAAAAGGTATTATCAATTCCTTATCACCCTAGTGGAAATGGGCAGACGGAATCAACAAACAAGACCATACTTCAAAACCTGAAGAAGAGGTTGACTGATGCCAAAGGGAAATCAAAGGAAATCCTGCCCGAAGTCCAGTACCGGGGCCCTCCCGTTTTCGTTGGTCTACGGGGCCGAAGCTATAATACTAGTCGAAGTGGGAGAACCAAACCTCAGGTTCCAATATGCGACAAATGAGTCAAACGGCAAGGTCATGATCATGAGCCTGGAACTATTAGATGAAAGGCGGGAGGCCACCCAAGTCCGGTTGGCCTCCAAGAAACAATGAATAGAAAGATACTACAACCGAAGAGTCAATCTCTGACACTTTAAGATCAGTGACTTGGTGTTGAGGAAAGTAACATTACACACCCCGAAAGCAAAACGAGGGGAAGCTGGAACCGAATTGGTTAGGACCATATCGAGTCGTCGGAATTACCGGTAAAGGTTCGTACAAACTCAAAGCAGGAAATGGTGTGCAATTACCGAACAACTGGAATGTGACACACTTAATGCAGTACTACTGCTAAGGTATGAACTCAATTATTCTTTAATCATGTTATGAGTTGAATTAAGGTTTGCAGGTAAACGGTCAAGGATAGATGTGGCTATTAGGTTAGAAAGCACGTATTGCACTCTTTTTCCCTTGAACCGGTTTTGTCCCAAAATGGGTTTTTCGGCCAGGTTTTTAATGAGGCAACAGTAAAATGTGCTACATTAGATTTGAAGATCGGTTTCAAACCAGAGTCAATGATCGTTCACTTCATGTCAATAGTATCCGGGCCCTCTCAAGCCCAACCTCGAATACTGGGGGCCATTACCCTAGGATAAGGTTTTTAGCAAGGAAAAAGGAAAACTGCATATGCTAGAATATAATGCTTGGTGGATAGGATTCATTGTAAGGACCAAACGGTTGTACGAACCGTGTTCGCATGGTCCACTCTAGCCATGATACAAGTTTTTATGCGCTCTCGATCATATACTTTACAGATTAAGAGATGAAAAAAAGTTCTGCCTTGTTATCACGCAATTTTTGCTTCTTCGATTCCGGATCCTAAAGCCTACGGGCTACCTCTATTCAGGGACTATCGAGACTAGAGGCTACCCCTTCTTGGGGACTACCGATCTCAAAGGCTATCCTTATTCAAGGACTGCCGCCCGAAGAAAATTCGGATAATCCGGGCTAATGCCGGAGGCACCAAATCTATTAGGCGGTGCCCAAAAATAAAAGTCTACGGCCGCCCTAGAAATGGCTCGGAGACGTCCGAAGTTCATAATAAGAAAGTAAGGCCTTTAAAAAACTCAAAACCTACTAAAAGGTTACCCTCGGCAAAAGCATCGTCTAAAAACACTTAAGCATCTTGGGAACCTCCGGTCGCACCGAGGTTTTGAAGCCACAAGCAAACCAAGTTGCATCAAAGTCGGGCTTCGATCGAACTTTCAAAAAATGAATACCTCAGAACTACATCTGATTCTATGCTTAGGCACCAAAAACAATACACGAATAAAAGATGCTGGAAAAGTAAAGATACGATATTGCCAGAAAGGGAAAAATTTCATATATATTCCAAAATATATTTACAAAGGCCCAGTAAAACGGCCCCAACATGAAAAAATATATATATATATATACATAAGGGAAAACAAAAAAGGTACTGAGGTATCTATGCCTGGTCTTCACCAGGGCACCGACTCGTCACCAGAACCGTCGGAGCTCTCAGATCCCTCGGAGCCTTCGGCCCCCTCAAGCTCATAAAGCTCCTTTGCCTCAGCCTCGAGCTTCTTAGCTTCCTCGATCTCGGCCGATAAGTCGAAGCCTCGAGTGTGATCTCTTCGAGATAATTGCCTCATGTATTCAGCCTTTATCTTTAGGCGAGTCTCAGCTGCCTCCACATCGGCCTTGTACTGGGCCACCATTTCCTCGGCATCAGCAGAGGTTGTGTCCAATTTGGACTTCAGTGTCTCGTATTCTCTTCTAAGGGCATCCCGTTCTGCGACAGCTGAGCTCAGCTGTGCTCGAAGATCATCATTCAACTGAGACCACTTATCGGCATTGTCCTTTTCCACCTAGAGTTGGTTCTCAACCGATGCCAGCTCTGCCTTAGCAGTTTCCTTCTCTAAAGCCAGCAGGTCTATCCTGCCTTTCCACACTTCGGCCATGGCCTTAACCTCGTTCATCTCGGCTAGGATCTGGTCGATCAGGTCGATCTTCTGTTGGACTTACGAGGTTGTGTTGTTAGTCACCACGGCTAGATCCTCATTTTTAGCTTCAAAGACCTTTACCTTTTCAACCAGGACAGCATTTTCCCGCTTTAGGATTGAGGCATCCTTCTGAGCTTTGTCTAGCGCGATCTGGAGGTCTTTAAGGGATCATCCTGTTTTTCACTAAGAATCCTGTACATGTCCTTTTTCTGGACTTGTTCATTGAGCTCGAACTCGAGCTGGCTGATTTCCAAGCGGTACTGGAGGAAGCTTTCATGATGAAGCACTAATGCCTGTAAAACAGTGGAACTAGTAAAAAGCATCAAGGGAAAACTTAAGCGGGATTCATGAAGGGAGTATGAAAGTGTTAGAACCTTACTCAATTTAACGCATGTTGCGCCTCGTTAAAGAGACTTGACGTGCCCATCTCGTTCATCTTTGCCTGGTCCTCCTCGGTCACCAGGCATCGGAGGTAGCTGGCCACACCTAACGGAGCAGACAATGTCCGGGCATCCTCCGGGAATGTTAAAACAACCGTCCTCTTGCGCTCGAGGTCCATGCTTGGCGCAGGGAATTACTTTACCAACCTTGGGCTCGTACTCGGCCTGTCAGCTCCCAAAGGCACGTCCTTCTTTGGGATCTCCAGGTGACCCAACTCGGATAAATCTTCCAATGTGGACATGACCATGTTGTCGAAGAAGGAGTGGAGAGGATCATCTGCACCCTGAACTCATTCACTTGACTTTTCCTTACCTGCTTGGGCCTCTTCAAGCATGGACTCGGTATAGGAGGGCATCTCTATGATGTCTATCACACTGGTCACCTCCTTTAGAACAGGAACGACTTCTTGGGAATTCACGACCCCCATATCCACCTTCGGCCTCTCGAATCGAAAAAGGATCGGCCTTGTGGCCCCTTTCTTCGATCGTCGCCTGCTCCCCGGCAGGGGTCGATCGATGGGTGACAAAGATGTCGTCTTCTTCGGGCTCATCCCTGATCCGGTGAAGCAAGTCAGAGTCTGATACCTGGACTTAGGATTCTTCTTGGGCTTACGAGCCTAGGTGGCCGCCCTCTGTTTTATATTCACCTCGGGACCCAGGGAACAAGAGATTTTCTTATCCTTATCTTCTCCTCCGCAGCAGCCCCGGGCTGTCCCAAAATGGAGGGTTCGATGGGTAAGGACGTATCCTTGTCCCCGTCCAGCGACCTAAGTTCGGTGGTCTTAGGCAAACCTACGAGGGAAAGGAGAAGGTCAACATCGTGTAAGCTTGGGGCGTTGTAATAACTATTCAGGGGGAGCCTTACCATGAGTTTGGGCCTCTCATTTGCTCTTCGAAAGTTTGCGCCACATGCGCTCGTAGTATGAAATCTGCTTGCAAATTCCTTCAATCCACTCCTTGAGCCGGGGGATCGCATTAGGAACCCGGGCAACAACTGCAAGACCATAAATATTGGCGATAAGAGAAGAAATAAAAGGAAATTTACACTTAAGAAAAGACTATACTTACGAGATGTGTTCCACTTCTTGGGGAACGCCAGGAACCCAGGAGGGATCAGGTCTTCAGTTTTTACCTGAACAAAATGCCCTTGCCAATCTCGGTCTCGATCCTCGTCGATGCTCGAAAATGGGGCCTTGCTGGCTCGGTGAACAAGCTTGATTAGTCCCCCTTGGAAAACTCGGGGACTGTACAAACGAATTAGGTGGTCGAGGGTGAACCGAGGAGACTCAGTGTTCTTCACAAAATGGCATAAGAGGATCACGATCCTCCAGAGGGACGGGTGGATTTTCCCAAGGCACACCTCGTACATCTTATAAAAGGCTAGAATTTCTGGGTCTACTGGGCCCAGCATGAAGGGGTAAGTGTAAACCCTTAAATACCCCTCCACGTGGGTAGTAATATCGTCCTTAGGCCCGGGGACAATCACGCCTTGCCTTCCCATTTACAGTCCTCTCGGGCTATGGGAAGGGTATCTTTAATAACAGAGCGTATGTATCTCCATGCTCCTTCGCCCGGTCTTATTTGACGGAGACCTTCTCGACCTTGAAGTCATCCCCGATAGAATAGCCCCCGGGTATGAAGCTTTTCATAGGAGGCTTTGGAAGCACCTCGGGAGCATCCACCTCGACATCTGCGGCCGGGTGGGAAGATGAAGGGGTTGTTTGCTGTGGTACTGACTTGGAGGTTTTGGCTATCATGAATCTAGGAAATATATGAAGATCTGAAGAAGGCGTATGAAGATTTGAAGGTTAGAAATGAAGATATGAAGTTCTGGGTTAAAGTCCAAGTAAAAATATGAAGGTTTGAAGGTTAGAGATGAAGATGTGAAGGTTCAAGAAGCGAGGTATGAAGATTTGAGAAAGTTGAAAGCCGTTATAAAGTTCGAAGGTTAGAGCTAGGATTAGAAAGTGAAAAAAGTAAAGAGGGTTGAAGCTTTTATAGGGGAAAATGCAATCATTATTTCGCATTCAAAGACAACCATTTCGATGATCACTACATGTCCGAAGTCAGAACAACGTAACTGACGGGACGTTTCGTCTTGTCCGTCACCTCGGTTGAAATGTACGAAGGAAGGAACCGGGGTTAGTCTATCGTTTCCCTTCGTTTCGGCAAAACCTAGCTACTCTCTGGGAAACGAGGGGACTATCTGTAAACGAGTGAAATCGGGGTTAACGCACACCCCGATTTTCCGGTGTATCAAACGGATTAAGAGTATATGAGATCAAAATTGAAGCCGGGAACTCTTTGTAGCAAGGCCCGAATGGAATGCTCGCCATCGGACTTGATAAGACAACACTCCCGGAACCCAGAACGAGCTCCAAGACCTCAGAAAACATGGCAAACTGTTGCACACGACTAACAAAGGGCCGTGATATCCGCACCCAACCGGATATCATGGTGCAGATCTCGCCCGATGTTGGTAAAAGATCAGTAATTAACGAGAAAAGAGGATTTTTACCCTTTTTAGAAATGTACTAGAGATGAAACTCTCCTACTATATAAAAGGAAAACTTTTATTTCAACAGGACACATTGTAACATGCATACCAAGGCAATACAATTTCATTTTTATTGCTTCTAGCTATAGCAAAGCTATTACTTTACTGTTTGTTATTCATTCTCTATTGGCTCCGAACCGGGGATCCAATCGAGGGCAAAATTGTTGTCCAATCCAAGTTCAAGCTGGACAACTGGTTTGATTATTTATTTTGTCTTTCACTCGTTTCTCTCATATCTTTCATTATTTGTGTTGAATCTATTCACATATCCTTAAAACCACATATAAATTTAATTGTTATCCGTTTTAAAGGTAAACAATGACATAAAAAGATACCGCGGTATCGTTACAAATTTTCTACGTACTTTTTTTATACCAGCCAAATAATACACGAGTACGATCCAAAATGCATGAGAAGATCAACAATGGAAAGCACGTAGAAAAAGTATGTACAACGTAACTGGTCAAAGCCAAAGCCCCACCTGAATCAAGGGCTCTATTTCTTTCGTCAGCTTGACAATACTTTGACGCAATATGAACAAATGTGGATATCATTTAGTAATTAATTAATGTTTTTGCTTTATTCAGTAGATACTGTATTAATTAATTTGACAAATAGGGAAAGAAAAAGAATAAATTTCCGCGTAGAGAGATGAGGACAGGATATCAAGACTAGCCCCTTGAAGGAAAAAAAGAAAAGAAATACTATATATGGATTTATATATGCTAGCTATTTCATTTATCTCTTTGAATTCTTGAAAAGTACCATCACAAAGAAATAGTATATATATAGTACTATTTTTGTTTGACAAATACACACATTGGATTCACACCGCCCTTTCTTTTCTTCCTCCATATAAAAAACCTTTTTTCTTCTCTATCCCCTAATCTTTTCTTTTCGTTTCCTTGCCATTTTATTAAGTAAAACCTACTCTTTTATTCTTCTATATATTTTCAAGTTCAAGCAAACATATACTACTATATAATTTATAAATCTAGGGTTGTTAATAATATGGAGGGTCAACCTAATCTTTATCATCAACATCAGTTTGTAAGTCAGCAAAATTTACTGAATATTGATACAAGTGGAGTTGGGGGTGGAGATAGGTTTCCACAATGGAGTATTCAAGAAACAAAGGATTTTTTGATGATTAGAGGAGAGATGGACCAGAATTTTATGGAGACAAAACGCAACAAGCTTCTGTGGGAAGTTATAGCCACTAAAATGAAAGAAAAGGGTTACAATCGCAGCGCTGAGCAGTGCAAATGCAAATGGAAGAATCTTGTTACTCGCTATAAGGTATTTTCTTTTCATTTTTTTTATATGACAGTGTTTAATAACTTTGCAGGAAGTTTAACCCCAAAATAAAAAAATAAAAAAATAAATGACACATTTCTAAAGTATCTTTAGAACTTATGATTTTGAACACGCATGACATGAGATCTTTATGGTTATAAAGAGGTTAGGAGAAAAATAAAAAGTTTAAAGTTAAATAACATTTGAATACAAAAAAGTGTAATATTTTTTCGCATAGACTAAAGGCAGGTGCATTAAGCTCCCGCTATGTGCGGGGTCCAAGGAAGGGCCGGATCACAAGAGTTTATCCAACGCAGTCTTACCCTCCATTTCTGCAAGAGATTATTTCTACGGCTTGAACCCGTAATACTAAAATGAAAAGTGTTACTTCATAGAATAGAAAAGGAGTATTGAACAAAAAAAGAGAATTGACGGATTCTTTACTACGTTTCTTTTCTAAGAATGTTCATTAGTACAAGCTACTTTAAATTTTGGTATTTTATTTTGACTTTCATCTAGATGAAGAGACTTCAATAAATTCATAGGGTTGTTGAGTTTCTATAACTTTTTTAACGTTCTTAAATGAAAGTTATTATTCGTCCTATATGTATTTTTAGGGTTGTGAAACAATGGAAGCAGAAGCTCAAAGAAAACAATTTCCATTTTACAACGAGTTGCAAGCGATTTTTATGGAGAGAATGCTAAGAATGGAGGTTGAAGAGGAGGAATATGATGAGGATAGTGAAGAAGAAAAAGGTTGTAATAAAAAGAAAAGAAAGCTTAAGGGAAAAACAAGTAGTAGTAGCAGTAATGTTGCTAGTGGGAATTTAGTGGGGAATTTAAAGGAGATATTGGATGAGTTTATGAATAAACAAATGGAAATGGAAATGCAATGGCAAAAAGAATATGAAAGAAGGGAAGAAGAGAGGAAAATAAAGGAGATGGAATGGAGACAAAAAATGGAGGCATTGCAAAATGAAAGGCTAATGATGGAAAAGAGATGGAGAGAAAGAGAAGAGCAATGGAAAATGAGAGAAGAAGCCAGAGCTGAGAAGAGAGATGCCCTTATTACTGCACTTCTCAACAAGCTTAGAAGTGAAGATACAAGTGATTAATTTTTTCCAATAAATATTTTATTGAGAGGTTAATTTTCTTGAAATTCCCTCCATCTAGACGAAAGAAAAAACTGCCCCATGCATGTTAATTCTCTTCTTTTTCTTTGCAATTTATAAGAAGGTTCCGATTCGAGAAGATTATCGCATAGTTCGAAATTTGGCAGATAATAACTTCATTCAATTTCGACGACCCTTCTCCTTTAAATAAACATTAGATTTTTATTTGTAACAAATCTAGTTCGAACCCATCATAAAATGTTGCAGTCCTATTACTACTAGACCAACATCTTGGGGCTATTTAAAGGTCCAGTCTCTACATTATACTTAAATGTTTAATTAGTATGCCAGACTATTTGCTTTATCATTGTTAAAAGACAATCTTCTCGTATTCTTGTGGAGAAGAAAGAAAAAAAAAGTGGGGCAGGAATCTACCTAAGTATTACATTGATATTCATGCAACTGAAGGAACGATATTTCCATAATTTACATACTCTATAAAATATTAGTATGGTGTGAATTATAGAGTAGTTTACAATACATATAGTATTATTTATGTAGACTACATTAAAATATCATTCTATAAGCATTTTTTATTGGTATTAGAAGTTCTCTGATCAATTTCTAATTTACATGGATGGATGAAATATAACGTTCATGTATATATAAACATATTTCTAATGGCGGTGATACGCGTAAATGGATGTAGTCAAATTCTGGAGTTGGATATACTTTTAATGATTGCCTATTCCCATTATTTTCTGAAATAGAGAGCACATAGAAGGGCAATTACATATTTCATCATGTTTATGCTATTGGCAATTGGCATGGTGGATACAGCATTCAATTCCCCGGATAACAATATTAAGAAGTACGTTATGTGACAACGGAGTCAGAATTTGAAGTTTATGATTTCTCTATTTGTCGACGAACTCATAGTTCATCTTAATTACTGGATTTATAATTAAATATTTATACATATTTAATTAACTTTCTAATACTAATACATAATCTAAGTAAAAATTATTTAGCCCAGCCGAACCAATACTCAATATATACTAAGCTCCGCCTCTGCTTTCCGGATATAATTCATTAATTGTGAGTGCAACGGTGCATGTCGCAATAACACATTAGCTAATGGAATGAACTTACGCCTATAGCATCATATAAGGTGGTGGACGAACTGATTATATTTTTTTGGTTTCTCGTTCGATGTTCGGTACCCGCGTTGAAATCCAACTATATTTGGATTTGCGTCGCGTAGGGCTCCATTCGAAGGGAAGCGCTCTCGACCAAGGATTTTTTCATACTCAGGGATCAAACCCGAGACCTCTGGTTAAGGAAAAAGCAGCTCCATCCGCTGCACCACATCCTTTGGCAGTAACTAATTATATCTAGCTAGGAGCATCCTAATAGAGTGAGATCACTTGGTTAATTCAACTTTTTTTTTTAAAAAAAAAAAACTATATAGAAGAATTGTTTATATATAGAGTTTATAATTCCTGTCAATTTTAGTCATGAAAGTTGTATAGTATACAGGACTTTTTGGTTGATCATGTTTACCTTAAAATCGGATGATAATTAAATTTGTACGCGGTTTTAAGGATACGTGGATTGGTTCAACACAAATAATCAAGAATATTGATAAACAAGTTAAAGATAGAATAAACGACCAAACCAGTTGTAATGTTATGGCCTAGCCCGAACCTAGGTTGAACAGTGACTTTGCCCTCGATTGGACCTTTGGTTCGAACCTAATTGTGAATAGAGAATAGAATAATCAAATAAGAACTTCTGCAGAAGCTAAAAGGCAGAGAATGAATTTGTATTACTTTGATTTGCATGTTACAACGTCCCTTATAAAAGAAAAACTTCCTCTTTATATAGTAGGAAAGTTTCATCCCTAGTACAAGTTTAAAAAAGGTAAAAATCTTCCTTTCTGTTAATTACTGATCGGTAACCGACATCGAGCTAGATCCGCGCCGTGATATCCGATTGGGTGTGAATATCATGGCCCTCTATCCTCCGTGTGTAACCATTTATCGTATTTTTCGAGGTCTTAAAACTCATCATGAGTCCAGGGTGGGTCGCTTTATCAGGCTCGACGGTGAGCACATCGTTTACTTTCACGGATCTCGATATAAAGGTCTCCTAGCCTCAATTTCAATCTCGTATGTTCATTCCCTCATTCCGTTTTCTTCACCGGGAAATCGGGGTATACGTTATCCCCGATTTCACCCATATACAAATCGTCCCTCGTTTTTCGGAGAGTAGGTTTGTCGAAACGATGAAAAATGATAGATGAACCCCGGTTCCTTCCTTCGTACGTTATAACTGTGGTGACGGATAAACCAAAATGTCCCATCAGTCGCGTCGTTCTGACTTCAAACACATGTCAGTCACCGGCTGACTGCGTTCGAATGTGAAACGTCGTGAATTGACTGGTTTTTCCCCTATAAAATCTTCCACCATTTTTACTTCGTTCACTTTCTGATTCTAGATTTTACCTTCGAACTTTCTAACGGCTTTTAACTTTTTCAAATTTTCATACATCGCTTCTTGAACCTTCATATCTTCATCTCTAATCCTCATATACTTTCCTTGGATTTCCAACCCAGATCTTCATATCTTCAACCCACCTTCGAATCTTCATATTTTTTCTTCAAATCTTTATAGTTTTTCTTCAAATCTTCATATTTTCCCTGATCATGATGGTTAAAATTTCCAAGTCCGTACCTCAACAAACGGCTCCCTCGTCTTTCAACTCGGCCATGGGCATCGAGTGGCCGCCCCCAAGGTGGTTCAAGATCCCCCCATGAAGAGCTTCATACCTAGGGGCTACTCTATCGGGATTACTTCAAGGTCGAGAAGGCCTCTAGTCAACAAGACCGAGGCGAGGGAGCATGGAGATACATATACTACGTCACTGAAAAAACCCTACCCATAGTCCGAGCGGACTGTGGATGGGAAGGTAAGGACGTGGTTGTTCCCGGGCCCAATGATGATATTACCACTTAAGTGTTTACACTTACCCCTTTACGTTGGCCCCGGTGGACTCCATAGTCTTTGCTTTTTTCGAAAGGTACGAGGTGTGCCTTGGGCAAATGCACCCATCATTTTGGAGGATCGCGATCCTCTTACGTCATTTTTTGGACAATACTGAAAACCCTCGATTCACCCTCGACCCTCTACTTTGCCTATATAGTTCCCGAATTTTTTGAGGGGGCTTATCAAGATCTTCCACCAAGCAAGCAAGGCTCCTTTCTCGAGCATTGATGAGGACCGAGACCGAGGCTGGCAGGGGAAGTTTGTTCTGGTGAAAATTGAAGACCTGATCCCTCCCGAGTTTCTTCCGTTCCCTGAGAACTCAAATGCATATCGTAAGTGTTGTCTTCCTTAAGTATTAACTTCTTTTTATTCCTTCTCTTACTGCATGTGTTTGCTTTCATACTGCTGTTGCCCAAGTTCCCAATGCAATTCCCGGATTCAAGGAGTAGATCGAGGGGATCTGTAGGCAGATGCCGTACTCCGAGCGCACATGGCGCAAGCTTTCAAAGGTAAAATAGAGGCCTATTCTCATGGTGAGGTTTTTCCTTGAATAATTACCACCATGCTCTCAACTTAAACAGTGCTAACAGTATCTCTTTTCTTATAGGTTTGCCTAAGAAAACAAAACTTAGGCTGTTGACGAGGACGAGGATCCGTCCTCGCTTGTCAAACCCTCTGTTTTGGGGCAGCAGGGGGCAGCCGAGAAGGAGCAGAAGAAGAAGAAGAAAAAAAAGTCCTCAGGTTCTCCAGACGCCGAGGTGAAGAAGAGGAAAGTGACCATCCGGGTACATAAGCCTACAAGGAGCACCAAGTCTAGGGTACCGGACCCCGATGCTCTCTAATGGCTAAGGGACGAGCCCGAGGATGATGACTTTTTGATTGCTCATGGGTCGACCCTCAACGAGGGGAGCAGATAACGACCGAGAAAGAGTACCATGAGGTCACTCCCCCTCTTACTCGGGAACCAGAGCGAGAGATGGATGTTGTGGCCCCCCAGGAAGCCGCCCCTATCCCGAAGGAGGCTACCGGTGTCATTGACATCATGGATACATGTAATGACCCAGCCGGTTGTTTTGAGAGTTGTAGCCCCATTCCCCAATTTACTGCTCATTTTATGCTTTAAAGTTGTTATGTGACTTTCCGGGGTAGTTTGTTTGGGTCCGCAGAGGTTTCGGAATGAATTGAGACACTTAGTCTCAAGGTTGGAAGCTTAAGTTAAAAAGGTTGGCCGGATGTTGACTTATGTGTAGACGACTCCGGAATGGAGTTTCAATGGGTCCGTTAGCTTCATTGGGTGATTTTGGACTTAGGAGTGTGTCCGGATTGTGAGTTAGAGGTCCATAGTGGAATTAGGCTTGAAATGGCGAAAGTTAGAAATTTGGAAGTTTGACCGAGAGTGCACTTTGTGGACACCAGACTCGGATCGGGGTTCCGAGAGTTGGAGTAGGTTCGTGGGGTCAAATGTGACTTGTGTGCAAAATTTGAGGTCAATAGGACGTGATTTGATAGGTTTCGGCATCGCTCGTAGAAGTTGGAATTCCTTAGTCTTCATTAGGCTTGAATTGGGGTGCGATTTGTGTTTTTGATATTGTTTGATGTGATTGAGGACTCGAATAAGTTCGTATCGTGTTTCAGGACTTGATGGTATTCTTGGTTGAGGTCCCCTGGGCCTTGGGTGGAGTTCAGATGGTTAACGGATCAAATTTGGAGTTTGAAAGGTTGTTGTAACTATCTTCTGGTGCAATCGCACCTGTGGAGATTTAGTCGCAGGTGCGAGCTGTGATGCGTAGATGCGGTCAGGAGTGAGGAATTTTGTGGTGGCAGGTGCGAAGGATTTTACTCACCTGCGAGGTCGCAGGTACGAAGTGATGAGCGCAGAAGCGGAAAAGGGAAAGAAGGTTGGCACCGCAGAAGCGGCAGTGCCCTCACAGAAGCGAGTCTACAGGTATGGTATGTTGGTTCGTAGGAGCAAAGCCAATCGCAGGAGCGGATGCTTTGGTCACACCTGCAAAGCCGCAGGTGCGGTTAAGTTGTCGTAGGTGCGAAAATCCTGGGCAGTGTTTACAGTCGAGGGTTTCCGAGATTTTCTTCATTTTAGATATTCCAAGGTCGGGCTTAGGCGATTTTTGAGAGGATTTTTGAGGGGTTTCTTGAGGTAAGTCGCTTGTGGTTAAATTTATTCAATAATTATGTTTCCCCAATGATTTTCCCACCTAGATTGTGTGATTTTGAGGTGTAATTTTGGGGGTTTGAGGCTAGGGATTTGGAGTTTAAATTGGGGATTGGGGTGTCGATTTGGTGTTGGATTTTGATAAATTTGGTATGGTTGGACTCGTGGTTGAATGGAATTTTGGATTTTGTGATTTTTGTTGGATTCCAAGACGTGGGTCCGGGGGCCAACTTTGAGTTGACTTTTTGATTGAGAACTTAGTAATTTCTTATGGAATTGATTCATTTAGCTCATGTTGATTGTATTGAACTGTTTGTGGCTAGATTCGAGGCATTCGGAGGCCGTTTCGTGAGGCAAGGGCTTATTGGAGTAGGGATATACACGGTTTGAGGTAATTAATACTTCTAAACTTGGCTCTGTGGGTATGAGACCCCGAATTTCCTGTTATGTGATTGGTGTTGAGGTGAGACATGTGCTAGGTGATGGGCATGTAGGCGTGCACTGTAAGAATTATGACTTGGTAAATTCCATGGAACTGAATAGTTGTTAAATATTGTTGTTACCCATATTTTCACCATGTGTTAGAGCTATTGACCGATCAGACATGCTAGAAATCCTGCTTATGCTATGTGCTGGTCTTATTGGGCCCTAGTAGTTGTTCTTTGCTGTTGAATTAATTGCTTAATCGCTCAATTTGTACTCAGTCACAGTTATTACTTGCATATTATGTCTCAGCATCTGATGTCTTTACTTGTTATATCATATCATCGTTTGGGGCTGAGTATCATGATTCTGGTGAGCCCGAGAGGCTGGAGAGGTTATTGACTGAGTGAGGCCGAGCGTCTATGGTAAGTAGTATTTATGGGATCGGGCTGCACGCCGCAGTAGGTTTATTGATTCATGCCAGGATTTGGCTTATTATAGCGCTTGGGCTGGATCAACCCCTCCAGTGTCTGCACGTCCATAGTGGGCGCAATGCTATCAGTTACTTACATTTAGGCTGGATCTGCCTTGGTTTATTTGCATACGGGTTGGATCTGCCCTATTATGTGTTATCCTTTGTTGTAAAATCTGAAAGCATGTATAAATTCTTGTTGAAAGCATGTCTAAATTCTTGTACCTTCACTTGTAGCCTATGAATTTCTGAGATATCACTGTCATATATTCTGTAATTTTTGCACTTTTAAATGTTGAAAGTGGACTGTGATAATAGGACTCGTCACTACTTTTAGTCCAAAGGTTAGATTTGTTACTTATTGAGTTGGTTGTACTCACGCTACACCTTGCACCTCGTGTGCGGATCTAGGTGCTTCCTGTCGCGGCGGTTGCTTATTTGCAGAGTCTAGACATTTTGGAGATTATCGAGGTAGCTGCTTGGTGTCCGCAGACCTTGACCCTCCTCTTTTATCTTCCAGTTATATTTCTTTTTTACTTTTCTAGATAGTGTACTATGTCTTTATGTAGATGCTCATGTACTTAGTGACACCCCGGTTATGGGAGAGATTCTGTATTGAGTTATGATTCCCTATCATGTTTTTAAGAGATTTTTCTTTAATAAACTGTTTAGTATCTTAGATTTAAAATGTAAAAAATGTCTAAGTAGTTGGCTTTCCTAGTACTATGATAGGCGCCATCATGACGGGTTGGTTTTGGGTCGTGACAAGTTGGTATCAGAGCCTAGGTTACATAGGTCTCACGAGTCATGAGCAGGTTTAGTAGAGTTTTGCGGATCAGTACGGAGACGTCTGTACTTATCTTCGAGAGGCTGCCGGACCCTTAAGAAACTTCACATTCTTGTATTCTTGTCCTGCGGATTTGTTGATTCCGTTAACTAAACTTCTGTTATTCCATTCTGTTACAGATGGTGAGGACACGTGCTACCGGACGGGACGGACAACCACCAGTACCACCAGCTAGGGCTACGAGAGGTTGAGGTCGCGGTAGGCCGCAGTAAGAGCAGAGGTGCAGCTCGTACATCAGCTAGAGCAGCACCTGCAGATCCATCGGTTGCTCCAGCTCAGGAGCAGGTTCCAAATGTGGTAGAGCCAGTGGGGCCAGCTCAGGCACAAGCGGTGCCCATTACGATTCTAGGCCTTTAGGAGGCTTTGGCTCAGATTCTGACTATGTGCACCAGCCTCGCTCAGGCGGTTTCTGTTCAGACCGCCGTAGCCACTTCTCATGTCGGGGGAGGTACTCAGACTCTTGCCACCCGTACACCAGAGTAGGTGATGCAGGGACAACAGATACTGGGGGTACTACCATCCCAGCCGTTTGCAGCTGCTCAGGCCTATGGGGGTCCCGTTATGACTGATGATAAGCAGAAGATACTAGAGAGGTTTGGGAGGCTCCAGCCTCCGTCATTCACTAGGGCTGAGTCTGAGGATGCCCGGGACTTTTTGGACAGGTGTGCCAGCCGATTCTTCGCACGGCAGGTATTCTAGAGACTGGTGAGGTTTCATTGACTACTTTTCAGTTCACTAGGGCTGCCTTCAGATGGTGCGAGGCCTATGAGAGGCGTAGGCCAGTCGGTGCAGCACCACTTACGTGGCATGAGTTCTCCGTTCTCTTCTTGGAGAAGTTCGTGCCACAGACTCGCAGGGAGGACCTGCATAGACAGTTTGAGCAGCTATGTCAGGATGGCAACTCTGTGATCCAGTATGGGATTAGGTTCTCATAGTTGGCTCGTCTCGCAGTTTGGTTGGTTCCCATTGATAGGGAGAGGATTAGGAGGTTCATTGATGGTATCTACTACCAGTACCGCTTTGTTATGACTCACGAGAGTGTATCAGGTGTCACATTCGATAAGGTGGTTGACATTGCTCGGTGGCTAGAGATGGTTCGTAGTCAGGAGCAAGGGGAGAGGGAGGCCAAGAGGCCTCGAGGTTTGGGTGGTTTGAGTGTTTTCTTTCTAGGGGACAGGACTTGAGGCAACATTATTGGAGGAGGAGAATGAAGAACGACATAGTGGGGTTTGTAGCTCGGGGCCTTAACTGACAGCAGGTGAAGTATAAGCATCAGAGATCGGGCGATTGCTTCAGAGACTTGAGATTCCGGAGTGGAAATGTGAGTATCACCACGGATTTTGTAGATGGGCTCCCGCAGACTTCGAGGAAATTCGATGCTATTTGGGTGATTGTGGATTGGATGACCAAGTCTACACACTTCATTCCAGTTAGGACTACTTATTCTTCGGAGCGATTGGTTGAGATTTACATCCGCGAGATTGTACGCCTTCAGGGTGTGCCGGTGTCCATCATTTCGGATCAGGGCATGCAGTTTACATTGCAGTTTTGGAGAGTCGTGCAGCGAGAATTGGGCACCCAGGTTGAGTTGAGTACAACATTTCACCCCCAGACGGACGAACAGTCCGAGACTATTTAGATATTGGAGGATATGCTACGCGTTTATGTCATAGATTTCGGGCGTTCATGGGATTAGTTTCTGCCGCTCGCAGAGTTTGCCTAGAACAACAGCTACTAGTCGAGCATTCAGATATCTCTTTATGAGGCTTTGTATGGGAGACGGTGTAGATCTTTGGTGGGCTGGTTTGAGTCGGGTGAGGCTAGGCTATTGGGTATTGACTTGGTTCATGATGCTTTGGACAAGGTTAAATTGATTCAGGATCGGCTTCGCACGGTGTAGTGTAGATAGAAGAGTTACGCCGATCGGAAGGTTCGTGATGTTGCTTACATGGTTGGGTAGAAGGTACTGCTCAAGGTTTCACCCATGAAGGGTGTTCTGAGGTTCGGGAAGAAGGGCGAGTTGAGCCCTCGGTATATTAGGCCATTTGAGGTGCTTTAGAGGATTAGAGAGATGGCTTACAAGCTTGCCTTGCCGCCTAATCTATCGAGTGTTCATATAGTATTTCATGTATCTATGCTCCAAAAGTATGTAGGCGATCCGTCGCATGTTTTGGATTTCAGCACGGTTCAGTTGGATGGTGATTTGACTTATGATGTGGAGTCGATAGCCATTTTGGGTCTACAGGTTCGAAAGTTGAGGTCAAAGGATATAGCTTCAGTGAAGGTGCAGTGGAAGGGTGAGCCAGTTGAGGAGGCTACTTAGGAGACCGAGCGGGAGATACGGAGCAGATATCCACACCTATTTGACACTCCATGTACGTTTCTAGACCTGCTCGAGGACGAACATTTGTTTAAAACGGGGTGGATGTAACGACCCGGTCAGTCGTTCTGAGAGTTGTAGCCCTGTTCCCCCATTTACTACTCATTTTATTCTTTATAGTTGTTATGTAACTAGCCAGGGTAGTTGGTTCAGGTCCGGAGAGGTTTCAGAATGAATTGAGACACTTAGTCTCAAGGTTGGAAGCTTAAGTTGAAAAGGTTGACCGGATGTTGACTTATGTGTAGACGGCTCCAAAATGGAGTTTCGATAGTTTCGTTAGCTTTGTTGGGTGATTTTGGACTT
The DNA here is from genome assembly GCF_001879085.1 of Nicotiana attenuata. Taxonomy (NCBI): domain Eukaryota; kingdom Viridiplantae; phylum Streptophyta; class Magnoliopsida; order Solanales; family Solanaceae; genus Nicotiana; species Nicotiana attenuata. Next base: position 37,746,211 of record NC_031998.1, read on the forward strand.
AGGAGTGTGTCTGGATTGTGAATTGGAGGTCCGTAGTGGAATTAGGATTGAAATGGCGAAAGTTGGAAATTTGGAAGTTTGACCGAGAGTGGACTTTGTGGATACCGGACTTAGATTGGGGTTTCGGGAGATGTAGTAGGTTCGTGGTGTCATTTGTGACTTGTGTGCAAAATTTGAGGTAAATCGGACGTGATTTGATAGGTTTCGGCATCGTTCGTAGAAGTTGGAATTCCTTAGTCTTCATTAGGCTTGAATTGGGGTGTGATTCGTATTTTTTATGTTGTTTGATGTGATTTGAGGACTCGACTAAGTTTGTATCGTGTTTCGGGACTTGTTGGTATTCTTGGTTGAGGTTCCTTGTTGACTTGGTGGCGTTTGGATGGTTAACAGATCAAATTTGGAGTTTGAAAGGTTGTTGTAACTGAAGTCATCTGGTGCAATCGCACCTGCGGAGATTTGGTTGCAGATGCAAGCTGTGATGCGCAGATGCGGCCAGGAGGGAGGAAGGTTGTGGTCGCAGGTGCGAAGGATTTTCCGCACTTGCGAGGTCGCATGTGCAAAGTGATGAGCGCAGAAGCGGAAAAGGAAAGAAGTGTTGGCTCCACAGAAGCGGCAGTGTGATCGCAGAAGCAAGTCCGCAGGTGCAGTATGTTTCTCCGCAGGAGCGAAGCCAATCACAGGATCGGATGCTTTGGTCGCACCTGCCAACCCGTAGGTGCGGTAAAGTTGTCACAGTTGCGGAAAGCCTTGGCAGTGTTTAAAGTCGAGGGTTTCCTAGATTTTCTTCATTTTTTACATTCCAAGCTCGGTCTTAGGCGATCTTTGAGAGGATTTTCGAGGGGTTTCTTGAGGTAAGTGACTTGTGGTTAAATTTATTAAATAATTATGTTTCCCTATTGATTTTCCCACCTAGATATTTTGAGGTGTAATTTTTGGGGTTTAAGGCTAGGGATTTGGAGAGTTAAATTGCGGATTTGGGTGTCTATTTGGTGTTGGATTTTGATAAATTAGGTTTGGTTGGACTCGTGGTTGAATGTGCTTCCGGATTTTGTGACTTTTGTTGGATTCCAAGACGTGGGCCCGGGGGCCAACTTTGAGTTGATTTTTCGACTATTGATTGAGAACTTAGTAATTTCTTATGGAATTGATTCCTTTAGCTTGTGTTGATTGTATTGAACTGTTTGTGGCTAGATTCGAGGCATTCGGAGGCCGTTTCGCGAGGCAAGGGATTGTCGAATAGGGATTTGCACGATTTGAGGTAAGTAGCACTTCTAAACATGGCTCTGTAGGTATGAGACCCCGAATTTCCTGTTATGTGGTTGGTGTTGAGGTGACACATGTGCTAGGTGACGGGCATGTAGGCGTGCACCGTAATAATTGTGACTTGGTCGATTCCATGGAACTGAATAGTTGTTAAATCTTGCCGTTACCCATATTTTCACCATGTGTTAGAGCTATTAACCTGTCAGTCATGTTATAAATCCTGCTTAGGCTTTGTGTTGGTACTATTGGGCCGCAGTGGTCATTCTTTGCTGTTGAATTAATTGCATAATCTGTCAATTTGTACTCAGTCACAGTTATTACTTGCATATTATGTCTTAGTCTCTGATGTCTTTACTTGTTATATCATATCATCGTTTTGGGCTGAGTATCATGATTCTGGTGAGCCCGAGAGACTGCATAGGTTATTGACTAAGTGAGGCCAAGGGCCTATGGTAAGTGGTATTTATGGGATCGGGCTGCACGCGGCAGTAGGTTTGTTTATTCATGCCAGGATTTGGCTTATTATAGCGCTTGGGCTGGATCGCCCCCTCCGGAGTCTGCAAATCCACAGTGGGCACAATAATAGAAATAGGGCTGTGCATTATTTGGGTCGAACCAAAAATCTGAACCGATCCATGTTATTTGGATCGGTTTAGATCGGATTTCGGATTACAAATTCAAATATTTTGGATATCCGATCGGATAGAGTTTGGCTTAATTTAAATCCGAATTATAAGGCCTAGATATAAAAGTGAGGGTGCCATCAGATAGGGTTTCATTTGTCTTATTTCTCTCACATCGGCCTCGAACACTCCAAATCTCTTAGAGCTTTTAGACCTGCCTCCGTCACTCCAAATCTCCAATATCGCCGCTTCATCTTTGCTCTCTAGAACCAGAAGTATGGTTTGTTGGTTTTGTTTTGATTTTTCATTCTCTCCATCCTTTCCATTTTAGATTATTGATTGATTCTTTCCTATCTATGGTTGATTTTTATTTTAGATGTATCTAGGTTTTTGGTTTTTTATTCTCTCCCTCCTTTCCATTTTAGAACTTAAATTTTTCAAAGATGCTATTTGATTAAAAATATACTGCTACTCATCTAATTTTCTGAAAGCTTAAATATTAAGTTCTTGCATGAATTTTTGTCTGATGTTAGCTCGTGCACTTAAGCACTTTTGTGGGTATAGCTGGGTAAATCTTTAAAGATCAGTTGTTAGATCCCCTCTTTATAGAGTATGTTGTTGGTTATCCTACACCGATCACTAAGAGATGAACTCATGGAATAAGCATCATAATATATAAGGCTTACAATCCGAACCATAATCCGAAATATTTATCCGATCCAAATATCAAAATCCAATTCGAACCGAATTTAATTTGGTTCGGATTCGGATTGTAATTTATCAAATTCGAAATCCGATTGGATAGTCCAAAATGTGCCAAATCCGATCCAATCTGATCCATGAACAGGCCTAGCTAGCAATTACTTACATTTGGCTAGATCTGCGCTGGTTTATTTGCATTCGGGCTGGTTTATTTCCATTCGGGCTGGATCTGCACTGTTATGTGTTAAGTTTTGTTGTAAAGTCTAAAATCATGTCTAAATTCTTGTTGAAAGCATGTCTAAATTCTTGTACCTTCACTTGTAGACTATGAATTTCTAAGATATCACTGTCATATTTTCTGTAATTTCCGCACTGTTAAATGTTGAAAGTGGACTGTGATAATCGAACTCGTCACTACTTGAGTCCAAAAGTTAGATTTGTTACTTATTGAGTTGGTTTTACTCACACTACACCCTGCACCTCGTGTGCAATTCCATGTGCTTTCAGTCACGCCGGTTGCTGATTTGCGGAGTCCAGACTTTTCGGAGATTATCGAGGTAGCTGCTTGACGTCCGCAGACCTTGACCCTCCTCCTTTATCTTCCAATTATATTTCAGTTTTACTTTTCTAGACAGCGTACCACACTATGTCTTTATGTAGATGCTCATGTACTCACTGACACCCGGTTTTGGGAGAGATTCTGTGTTGAGTTATGATTTTTTAATTAAACTGTTTAGTATCTTTCAAAGATTTAAAATGTTAGAAATGTCTGAGTAATCGGCTTGCCTAGTACTATAACAGGTGCCATCACGACGTGTTGGTTTTGGGTCATGACAAGACACCCTCCTATACTAAGTCCATGCTTGAAGAGGCCCAAGTGGGCAAACAGAAGTGATGCGAGGTGGCGCAGGGTCCAGACGACGCCCTCAACTCGTTCTTCGATGGCATGGATATGGCCGCATTAGAGAACTTTTTCGGGCTTGGTCACATGCAGGTCTCGAAGAAGGATGTACCATCGGGAGCGGACGGGCCGAGTTCGATCCCAAAACTAGTGAAGCAATTCCCTGCTCCGAGCATGGACCCCGATCGCAAACGAAAGGGTTTTCTTACAATCTCGGAGGATGCCCGGGTCCTGTCTGCTCTGGTGGACGTACCCAGCTACCTCCGAAGCTTGGTGATCAAGGTGAACTATGCAAAGATGAATGAGGTGGGCACGTCGAGCCTCTTCAACGAGACGCAACAGGCGCTGAACCGGGTAAGGTGTCAGCCCCTTAGTACCCCTTTATGAATCTCATTTTGGTTTTTGATGTCCTCTATTAACTTCCTTATTTTCCAGGCTTCAGTGCTTCATCATAAAAACTTCCTCCGGTACCGCTTAGAGATTAACCAGCTTAGTTCCATCTTAAAGAGAAGTCCGGAAGAAGGAATATACAGGGACCTTAGTGAGCAGTAGGACGAGGCCCTCAAAGACCTCCCGATTCTCCAAGCTAATCTGGAAAAAGCTCAGAAGGTGGCCTCGGCCCTAAAGCGGGAACATGCCAGCCTGGTTGAGAAGGTAAAGATTTTTTAGGCTAAAAACGAGCAGCTAATCGTGGTGACTAACAACACAACTTCGCAAGTTCAAGAGAAGATAGAACGAATTGACCAGTTTCGGGCTAAGTTAGATGAGGTCAAGGCCACAATCGAAGTATGGAAGGGCAAGATGGACCTACTGGCTTCGGAGAAGGAAGCTGCTAAGGCGGAGCTGGCATCTGTCGAGAACCAACTTCGGGTGGCGAAGGGCAAAGTCGAAAAGTGTTCTCGACTATATGATGACCTCCATGCATAGCTGAGTTCGGCTGTCGCGGAACGGGATGCTTTCGAACAAGAATATGTTCTGCTGAGGTCTAAATTAGATGCAACCTCTGTTGATGCTGAGGAAATGGTAGCCTAGTACAAGGCTGATGTGGTGGTACTGAGACTCGCTTAAAGATGAAGACTAAGTGCATGAAGCAGCTATCCCGAAGAGAGACCCTTGAAGAGATCCATGCCCGAGGTTTTGTTCTATCGGCTGAGATTGAAGAAGCTAGGAGGCTCGAGGCCGAGGCAAAGGAGCTCTACGAGCCTGAGGATCCCGACGACTTTGAGGGTTCCGAGGGCTCCGATGGTTCTGCCGATGAGTCAGGCCGCGATGAAGACCAGGAGTAGATGCCTTAGTACTTTTCCAGTTTTTCCTTATGTAAATTTGTCTTGTTTATTTTGAGGTCATTCCATCGTGCCTTTGTAAATACATTTTGGAGTATATAAATTTTTCCCTTTCTGGCAATACCATGTCTTTATTTTTCTAGCAGCTTTTTGAAATTCTATTAGCATATTTTTTTAATGTCTTAGCATAAAATCATATGTAGTTATGGAGTATCTATTTTTCAGGGGTTCGAACGGATCACGACTCCGATGCGATTTTGGTTTACTTGTGGTTTCGACCTCGGTGAGACCAAAGGTTTTTAAGATGCTTAAGGGGTTTTAGATGGTATTTTTACCGAGGGTAACCTTTTAGTAGGTTTCAAATTTTTGTAAGGGCCTTACTTTATGGTCACAGACTTCGAACGTCTCCAAGCTGTTTCTAGGGCAGCCGAAGCCTTTTATATTTGGGCACTGCCTAATGAGTTTGGTGCCTCCAAGCTTTGGCAACCCAGATCATCTAAATTTTCATCGAGCGACAGTCCCTGAGTAGGGATAGCCCGTGGAATTTAGGATCCATGATCAGAGAAGCAAAATGCGCAGCAACAAAGTGTAAGGGAAATAGAAATTTCTTTCATTGCTTAGTATGCAAGGTACATGATCGAAAGCGCATAAAAACTTGTGTCATGGCTAAAGAAATGTTTCTTTCATTACTACCAAATACCGCTTTAAGTATGTCACATTCCAGTTATTTGGTAGTTGTATGCCATTTCCTGCTTCAAGTTTATATGAGCCTTTGTCGGTTATTCCGACAACTCGGTATAATCCTTCCCAATTCGGGCCCAGTGTCCCTTCGTTTGGGTTCCTGGTGTAGTGTTACTTTTCTCAACACCAAGTCCCCGACTTGAAAGTATCAGAGGTTGGCCCTTCGATTGTAATAACTTGTATTCTCTGCTTCTGGGCGGCCAAATGGACCATGGCAGCCTCCCGCCTTTCATCCAATAGTTCCAGGCTTGTGCTTCCCTGTTTGTCTCTTCGATCGCATACTGGAACCTGAGGCTTGGTTCTCCACCTCTACTAGCATTAAGGCTTCGGCTCAGTAGACCAAATAAAATGGGGTAGCCCTGGTGCTCAATTTCGAAGTCGTACGGTATGCCCATAGGACTACAGGCAGGATCTCCTTCCATTTTCCTATCGAACGGGTCAACCTTTTTTTTTCAAGTTTTGAAGTATAGTCTTGTTCAATAACTCTGCCTGGCCATTCCCACTATAATGATAAGGTGTCGATAGTATCTTCTTAATCTTGTGGTCTTCTAATAACTTACTCACCTTACTCTCGACGAATTATTTTTCGTTGTCACAAATAATCTCGGTCGGTATCCCAAATTGACATATTATGTGGTCCAAGATGAATTCAATGCCTTCTTTTTCTTGGACCTTTTCGAATGCCTAGGCCTCAAGCCATTTGAAAAAATAATCGGTCATGAATAGTATGAATTGTGATTTACCGGGTGCCCATGGTAGGGGACCGACGATGTCCATTCCCCACTTTATAAATGGCCATGGGGACACGAACGAGTGGAGAATTCCTCCCGGTTGATGGATCATCGGGGGGTGTCTTTGGCACTCATCGCATTTCCGTACGAAGTCCTTTGTATCCTTCTCCAATTTGGTCCAATAGTAGCCGACCCTAATTAGTTTCCGAACCAAGGATTCTACCCCCGAATGGTTCCCCCAAATGCCTTTGTGAACTCTTCTCATGGCGTATTCAGTCTCTCCAGGTCCTAAGAAGTTGGCTAGTGAGCCAAAGAAGGTCCTCCTGAACAAAGCCCCTTCGATCAAGCTAAATCTGGCAGCTTTGGTGTGCATGATTCTCGATTCTTAAGGATCCAAAGGTAGTTTCCTTGTCTTCAATTAGTCTATGTATTTGTTTCTCCAATCCCAAGTTAAACTCGTTGAGTTCACTTCAGCGTGGCCTTCTTCTATCACCGAGTTCATTAGCTGCACCACTGCTCTCGAATTGAATTCATTGGAATCGACCGACGACCCCAAGTTAGCCAGTGTATCGGCCGCCCTGTTTTGATCTCGGGGTACATGTTGCAGGGTCCATTCCCTGAATTGATGTAGGGTTACTTGTAATTTGTCCAAGTACCTTTGCATCCATTTTTCTTTTAGTTCGAACGTCTTATTAACTTGATTATCACGGGGAGGGAGTCACACTTAGCTTCGATCACCTCAGCCCCAAGGCTTTTAGCCAATTCTAGACCTACAATCATGTTCTCAGACTCAGCCTCATTGTTAGTAAATTTCACAATTGTAATAGATTGCCTAATTACATTTCTCGTAGGCGTTATTAATACGATATCGAGCCCGGACCCCTTCGCGTTCGAGGCACTATCCATAAAAAGGGCTCATATTCCCAAAGTGGTCCCCAAGGTTAATAATAAATTCCTTTCGACTTTGGGTATTAAGGCCGGCGTAAAGTCTGCCAAAATCTGAGATTTTATGACGGTTCGGGGTCGATACTCGATATCGTAACTGCTAATTTCCATGGCCCATTTGGCCAACTGGCCTGAGAGTTCAGGCTTGTGCATGATGTTCCTTAGCGGGTAAGAGGTCACGACACATATGGGGTGGCATTAAAAGTACGACTTTAGCTTCCTGGAGGAGCTTAGCAAAGCGAGAGCCAACTTTTCCAGGTAAGCATATCTTGGATCAGCCTCGCCTAGAGTTCTACTAACGTAGTAAAAAGGAAATTGTGTACTTTCTTCCGTACGGACTAAGACACCACTTACTGCCACCTTGAAAACCGCCAAGTAGAGGTATAGTTGTTCGTCTGCCTTTGGAGTGTGCAGCAGGGATGGACTCGATAGGTACCATTTGAGTTCTTCTGAAGCTTGCTGGCATTCCAGCATCCATGAAAAAATATTCTTCTTCTTTAATGGTGAGAAGAATCGATGTCTCTTGTCTGAGGATCTCGAGATGAACCGACCCAGGCCGGCTCTACGCCCGGCCAATCTTTGAATGGCCTTGATGTAGTCCCACCATGGTGACATCTTTTATAGACTTTATTTTGTCGGGGTTGATCTTAATCCCTCAATTGGACACCATGAACCCGAGGAATTTTCCTGATCCGACCCTGAATGCGCATTTCTCCGGGTTCAGCTTCATATTGTATTTCTTTAGTAGGTTGAATGTCTCCTGCAAATATTTCAAGTGGTCCTCTGCTCATGAGGATTTAACCAACATATCGTCAATATAAACTTCCATAGATTTCCCTGTTTATTTTCAAACGTTCGGTTTACTAGGCGTTGATAGGTAGCACCGGCATTCTTTAACCCAAGCAGCATTACATTATAATAGTAGGTGCCGAATTTAGTTATGAAAGAAGTCTTTTCTTGGTCGTCTGGTCCGTCAGAATTTGGTTGTACCCGGAATAGACGTCGAAAAAACTGAGTATCCCGTGCCTGGCCGTCGCGTCAATTATTCGATCGATATTAGGCAAAGGAAAAGAATCCTTGGGGCATGCTTTGTTCATGTCATTGTAATCTACACACATTCTTAGCTTATTCCCTTTTTTAGGAACTACCACTACGTTAGCTAACCAGTTCGGGTATTTAACTTCCCGGATGGATCCTAGTTTAAGATGTTTGGATACCTCATTCTTGATGAATGCATGCTTGACTTCGGATTGTGGCCTCCTCTTCTGCTTGACTGGATGAAACTTCGGGTCCAAACTCAGCTTATGAGTTGTTACCTCCGGCGGGATCCCTGCGATGTCAAGATGAGACCAAGCGAAATAATCTACGTTATCTTTAAGAAAATTAATAAGCTTTTCCATGAGCTCGGGGGTTAACCCCATGCCCAGGTATACTTTTCGATCTGGTGGATGTTCGATTAATATTACTTGCTCCAACTCTTCAACCGTCGATTTGGTGGCGCCGGTGTCATCAGGAGCTATGAATGATATCGGGATAGTGTAATCGTCCTCCTCGTCTGCTCGTCATTCCTCCAGTTCAGTCGAGTCCTGTATCAATGATTGCTATTTAATTTCCTCCTTTTTGGTCGGCTCTGCATTCTTGATGTCGAAACCGCGGGCACCGGAATTACCTTATCGATTTCAAACATCTCCTTTGCATCCTACTGTTCTCTGTATACCATCTTGACTCCCCCCGGTATGGGGAATTTCATCGTCTGGTGCAAGGTCGAGGGTACCGCCCTCATGTTGTGAACCCATGGCCTTACGAACAGGGCATTGTACCTCATGTCCCCCTCGATCACGTAGAATTTTATTTCTTCAATTGTCCCGACGGTGTTCTCTAGAAAGGTTATTTCTCCTTTAGTAGTTTCACATGCCATGTTAAATTCGTTCAACACCCGCACCACTGGCACGATTTGGTCCTATAACCTTAATTACTCTACGACCCTCGATCTAATGATGTTGACCGAGCTACCTGGATCAATCAACACATGTTTAACTCGAGATTTATTATAACTACGGATATTACCAGCGCATCATTTTGAGGTTGCACGATGCCCTCGGCATCCTCATCACTGAACGAAATGGTTCCCTCCAGAAAATAATATTTGAATTTTTCCCTCGCGATGGATACTTTAGTGCGTTTAATTATTGGCCCTTTGGGGACATCTATTACTCCGATGATCATGTTGATTATGTGGTGAGGCTCCTCTTGGTCGACATGTTTGTTGGTATCCCTATTCCTAAAGTGATTTTTGGCTCGATCACTTAAGAATTCTGAAAGGTGCTTGTTGTTGAATAACCGGGCAACATCTTCTCTTAATTGTCGGCAGTCAACAGTCCTATGGCCATGGGTGTCGTGGTACTTGCACATCAAGTTAGGATCTCTCTGGGAAGGGTCGGACTGCAATGGTCGGGGCCACTTGGTCTTTTTAATGCGCCTTATAGCTGACACGATGCTGGCGGCGTCCATGTTGAAGTTGTATTTCGACAATCTAGATGCTTCCCTACTTCTAAGCGTCCTATCGAACCCATTTTTGCTCACAAGCCTCGGCCACCAGGCCCCCGATCGCTTCTCTACTCACGTCTTATGGGATGGCGCCCAGATCCATTTCCTCTCGGTTCGCATTGTATTGTTGATACCGGTCTCAGGTCGGTTTGGTTCTTGATCAATTGCTCTCTTAGAACTGTCATCAGGCCGGATATGTTAAACAGATCCGAAAAGGGCTCCGAGCTGATCGTCCTTATCCTTAATCTTTGATTGGTATCTACTATGGACGTCGGCCCAGGTTACCGCCGGTTACTCTTTCGAATTTGGTTTCAACTATTGTGAGGCCAAGGAACTTTGGGGGTTGAGCACCCAAGTGATGCCTGAACAGCCCAGTCATCTATGACCGATGGTAGATCCATCCGTACCAGCTGGAACCTTGACATAAACTCCCTAAGCATCTCATTATACCTTTGTTTGACCTTGAAAAGGTCTGACTTCCTGGTCTCGACCTTGATAGCCCCGTCATAGGTTTTAATGGAAGCATTTGCAAGCATAGAAAATGAGTTAATGAAATTTGGGGGTAAGTTGTGATACCATATCATCTCTTCCTTAGATAGAGTTTCTCCGAACTTCTTCAGTAACACCGACTCAATTTCATCATCCTCTAAATCATTTCCCTTGATCGTGCATGTGTAGGAAGTCATATGTTCATTTGGATTCGTGGTCCCGTTGTATTTGGGGATATCGGGCATACGAAACCTTTTTGGGATTGGTTTTGGTGGCGCGCTTGGAGGGAAAGGCTTCTGGATAAATTTTCAGTATCGGGGGTTCCCTTGGGATCTGATCAACCCTGGCATTGTATCTTTCCATATACCTTCTTTTCATTAGCCTTAATTTTCTTCTCACCTGACTCCACCCGCTTCGTTAATGCTTCAAGCATTTTCATTATCTCGGGATTGACCCCGGGCTCGGCTATACCCGGTCTCTCGGTGATTTGTTCGTTTCTTCGGGTGCTTTCCCAGGTTTGTACGGGCTAGACCCTACTGAGAGCATGGCTTTGATTCTACAGCTGCGCTATTGCCGCGTGTTGAGCCTGTAACATTTCAAAGATTAACCGCAAGCTTACTGCATCACCTTCGCATTCGGGCGCTTCTCAAGCTGTTGGTTGGGGTCCCCCGCGAACACTATTTTTGGAGTCAATTGGCAAATTGACATTGATGGCCACTTGTGAGCTAGCATCAACCGGATCCGTAACTGGGACACCGTTAGGATCAGCAGGAGGCACCTCGTTGCTAGGCACTAAATTATTGTTCTTGCCATGATGGCCAGACTCACCGTTAACGTTCAAGTGAGCAGACTGAGAGTTCGATATTTTTAGGCTGACCTAAAATTAAAATTTTAAAGAACAAGGGTAAAATAGTGTGTATTATGGAGATTTGTATCAAATCACCACTATTATCCTCAACCCCACCGGTGAGCGCCAAACTGTTTACCCTAAAATCGGATAACAATTAAATTTGTATGTGGTTTTAAGGATATGTGGATTGATTCAACACAAATACTCAAGAATATTGGATAAATGAGTTAAAGACAGAATAAACGATCAAACCAGTTGTAATGCTATGGCCTAGCCCGAACCTAGGTTGAATAGTGATTTTGACCTCGATTGGACCTTTGGTTTGAGCCTAGTCGTGAATAAAGAACAGAATAATTAAATAAGAACTTCTGCAGTAGCTAAAAGGAAGAAAATGAATTTGTATTGCTTTGATTTGTGTTTTACAATGTCCTTTATAAAAGAAAAACTTCTCCTTTATATAGGAGGAGAGTTTCATCCCTAGTATAAGTCTAAAAACGGTAAAAATCCTCCTTTCTCATTAATTACTTATCCGTAACCGACATCGAGCGAAATCCGCGCCGTGATAATTGGTTGGGTGCGAATATCACAACCCGCTATGCGTTGTGTATAACCATTTATCGTGTTTTCCCAGGTCTTAGAACTCATCCTGAGTCCGAGCCGCGTCACTTTATCAGGCCCGATGGTGAGCACATCGTTCACTTTTCACGAATCTCGATACAAAGGGCTCCCAATCTCGATTTCAATCTTGTGTGTTCATGACCTCATTCTATTTTCTTCACGGGGAAACCGGAGTGTGTGTTATCCCCAATTTTACCCGTATACTGTTGAGGTTTTAAGCTAAATAGGCTTAAAAGAGGGTGAATGGGAAACGGAGGGAAAATGAAATTTTTAAGTGAAATTTAAGTTTTCCCCTTGACAATGGGACATTGTCCCATATTGGAAGAGGAAAAGGTTTTTGATGGGTATATATACAATTGCTCTTCTTATAGCTCTTAAAGAGTTAAGAAGAAGGCAAGCCTCACGCCGTCATCGTCGTCGCTCGCTCGGCTCAGCTTCGGCTTCGGATTCGGATTCGGATTTGGTCAAATGATTGATTGATTGATTAATTAATTTTTTGGACCAAATTTATTTGTTAATAGCAAATATTAACAGAAATCAAACGGAATATTAATATTAAATCCAACGGAATATTAAACTTTTTTTCCGTTATCCGTTTTCAGTTTTCCGATTTTGTAACGAAAAATTAACCCCCCTCTTCAATTCCCGGTTTATTGTTGCGTAAATAGCCATTTATTTTATGGCATTTATGTTATGGCCGTTTTACGTGATTTTAATGTTTGTTTGTGTCATTCTTTTACAGAAATGACTAATGACAACGGGAACCAAGTTGTTCCGATGGTGACTGCCAATGCATCGACAAGCCGAACACCAGCATTGGCACCGGCGGAAGAACCCGAAAAATTTTCTAGGATTGATTTCAAGCGGTGGCAGCACACGATGTTCTTCTACTTGACTACTTTAAGTCTACAGAAGTTCATCAAGGAAGATGTTCCTGTTCTGCCAGATGAAAATACAGAGAATGAATGCTTTCTCGTGATTGAGGCATGGAAGCATTCTGATTTTCTGTGCAAGAATTATATTCTTAGCGGACTGGAGAACGATCTGTATACATCTACAGTGGTGTGGAGACGTCAAAAGATTGTCGACTGCACTTGAAAACGAATACAAAACGTGAAGATATCGGGTTGAAAGAATTCATTGTCGCTAAGTTTTTGAAACTACAAACTGGTAGATAGCAAAGTCTGTAAATTACCCCAAGTCCAGGACTGCAAGTGATTACTCACGATCTCCTTGCTGAGGTATAAATCTGAATTAATAACTGATCTTAAAGTAGTAATTTCTAGTATTTTACTAACAGAATTTTCGTTGAAGGTCTTATCATCAATTAAGCATTCCAAGTAGCAGCGATGATTGAGAAGTTGCCTCCTTTGCGGAAGGACTTCAATAAAACTACTGAAACAAACCAAACGCAAGGAGATGTCGCTTGAAGATTCATTGTTTGCCGGTGAGACCGAAGAAGCAAAACAAGCTGCTGAAAAGAGAGGCCGTGGAAACTCAACAATAATGGAGAGAAAACAATTTTGAGGATAAATTCTCAAAATAAGAGAAAGAGGAAGCGGGCTTCTGGACAAGAAAAGCAAACGCCAAGCAAGAAAGCGGTTCAATGGAAAATTGCTACAACTGTGGGAAAGCTGGACACAAATCTGCAGATTGTCGTACTCCGAAGAAAGACAAGAAGAAGAGTTCAAGCAAACATGGTTGAAAGACGAAGATGTTGATGACTTCTGTGCTATGCTTTCTGAATGCAAACCGGTGGGAAATTCCTAAGGAGTGGTGGATTGATTCTGGAGCCACTCGCCTTGTTTGTGCTGTTAGGGAAGCGATTTGCTCCATATGCCCTATTGGACCCCGAAGAGACGCTTTCTATGGAAATGTTTGCAACGGTCAAAATTAATGGATGTGGGAAGATATTTCTGAAATGACTTCTGGTAAGGTGGTGGACTTTGAATAACGTCCTATGTTCCTGAGATTTAGGAAAGAATTAGTCTCTGCTGGACTTCTTGTTAGAACGGTTTTAAGTATGTTTTTGTATCCGATAAGGTTGTAATAAGTTAAGAATGAAAATTTGGGTAGGAAACTTTCAAGCTAATATAATGTTGTTGAGAATAATAATAACATTCAGTTTCATCTTACTTACTGAGTAAATGATTATGGCATAATTACGTTTGGGTCATTTGTCAATATATAAAACCTGCGGAAAATGATTAACTTGGAAGTATTGCTAAGTTGGAATGCGAAAATCAAAATGTCAAATATGTGTGGAATTCTAAGTATGTTTAAATATCCTTGTAAGTTTCAGTTTGAAAGGAATTCAAATCCCTTAGAATAATTCACACAGATATTTCGACATGAAGTCAATACCCATCTTGCGGTTTGGAAATAAGTTTCATAACTTTTAATGATGATAGTAACTCGATCATTGCTATGTTTACTTAACTTAATAGTAAAGATGGAAGCAATAGATGCATTCAAGTAATACAAAAAATGAAGTTGAAACGCAATTAACAAGAAAATCAATAAATGATAAGAAAAATGATAGGGGTTGGTGAATATTGGATCTCCTTTGTGAAGAAATATGTTTAGAATATGGAAGTATCATCAAACAACAGCCCCTACACTCCCCAATCCAATGCGGATTGCGGAAAGAAACGAATCGTTTATTAAACGAGATGATGAACGCCTTGTTGTTAAGTTTCTGGTTTTGCCACAGAACTTGTGGGGGGAAGCGTTCTTACGGCTAAACCGATTACTAAAATTCGAGTACCCCATAAGCAAAACACAATTCATTCCATATTGAAAAATGAAAGGAATGGAAGCCCAAACTTTGAAATTATTTTAAAAGTGTGGGGGTGTTTTGGCAAAAAGTGCAAGTTCCTAAACCAAAAGAGTAAAGATAGGATGAAAACTGTTGATTGTGTTTTCAATAGGATATGTGACCAATAGTAAAGCATATCGATTTCTGGTTCATAAATCAAAAATCCCGACATCCATAATAATACGGTTATAGAATCAGGTAATGCTGAGTTTCTTTAAAAATATATATCCATATAAAAAGGAATGTGAGTCGATTGGTGAAGGATCTAACGATCTCGGGAATAAACAAAAGAAAGTACATTTAATCAGGAGGATCCAAGACGTAGTAAACGTCAAAGAACGTCTACTTCATTTGGACCAAAATTTTGTGACTTTCTTATTGGAAAATAGCCTCGAACATTTAAAGAAGCTATGTCTTCTTTGGAATCATTGTTTTGGAAAGAGGCAGTCAATAGTAAATAGAATCATATTGAATAACCATACATGGAATTGGTTGATCTTCCTTCTGAAAATAAACCTTTGGGTTCTAATGGAATTTTAAGAGAAAAATGAAGATGATGACACTATTGATAAATTAAGGCATGACTTGTAGTCAAAGGTATAGACAACGAGAAGGTCTTGACTACTTTGATAATACTCTCTAGTTACAAGAATTACGTCCATACGGATGTTAGTAGCATTAGCTGTAGTGTATGGTCTTTGAAGTTCATCAAATGGCCGTTAATACGGCCTTCTGAATGGAGATTTGGAGGAAGAAATCTACATGGATCAACCTGAAGGGTTTGGTGTTCCAGATGAAGAAAAGAAGGTATGTTGACTTGTTAAGTCCCTTTAGGGACTAAAACAAGCACCCAAACAATGGCATGCGAAATTTGACCAAACAATGTTTTGTCAAATGGTTTTAAGAATAAACGAATGTTGATAAATGTGTGTACATTAAAAATGTTCCAAATCACATAGTCATTGTTTGCTTATATGTGGATGACAGGTTTGATAATGAGTAATGACTTTGCCAATATAAATGCTACTAAGCGGTATGCTAACTAGTCAAGTTTGATATGAAGGACTGGGAATTGCTGATTTAATTATGGGGATTTAAGATCCATAAGACTCCTCAAGGTCTGGCATTGTCACAATCTCATTATATTAAGACAGTACTGGACTCAATTGACGTGATCTTGCATTAGCAAAGAACAAAGGCCAAAGCATATCACAATTGGACTATGCTCGTGTGTTGGGATGCTTAATGTATATCATGAACTGTACACGACCAGATATAGCTTGTGCTATAAGTAAATTGAGTCGATACACGAGCAATCTAGGTCAATTTATTAGATGGAAATGAAAACGAGTTTTAGGATATTTTAGAACATACTCAGGGCTTTGCTTTGCACTACAGTAAATATCCTGCGGTGATTGAGGGATACTGGATGCAAATTGGATCACTAGTTCAGCTGATTTAAAGTCGACAAGTGGGATATGTATTCACTATTGGCGGAGGAGCGGTATCTTGGAAGTAGTCCAAACAAACTTGTATTGCCCGCTCTACAATGGAGGCTGAGTTCATAGCCTTAGATAAGTCGGTGAAGAAGCTGAATGGCTCGAAATTTCTTGGAAGACATTCCATTTTGGCCCAAACCGTTGGCACCAATATGCATACATTGCGATAGTCAAGTGGCAATTGGAAAGGGCTGGGAGCGTTATGTATAACGGTAAATCTCGTTATATACGACAATGTGACGACCCAAAGGTCATCACCTGTTTTTAATTGAATTCTGTGTCTCTGAGGCCTTGAAAACCTCATTTAGAGTACCTCGATTCTGCGTGCGCAATCGGGCGCGTAAGCCGGAAAGCTTAAATATGAAAATTTGTGAAAATGATAAGTTTTGATTATAATATGAGTTAATTTGACTTCGGTCAACATTTTGGGTAAACGGACCGGACCCGTGACTTTGACGGTCCCGGAGGGTCCGTAGGAAAATATAGGACTTGGGCGTATGCCTGGAATCGAATTCGAGGTCCCAAGCCCGAGAAATGAATTTTTTTGAAAAAATTGTTTTGGAAATGTTTAAGAAAATTGGAAATGAAAGCTGATTAGAAAGCGATGTATCGGGCCCTTATTTGGTTCCAGTGCCGGTTACAGTCTTATATATGTTTTAAGTCTTTTTTGTCGAAGTTGGTAAGGAACGGATCCGTTTGACGTGATTCGGATCTAAATTGCGAAAATTGATGTTTAAAGGAGTTTTGAGAAATTTCATTAATCTTGAGTTTAATTCGATGTTCATGATTTATATTGTGATTTTGATTACACGAATATTTCGTAGGATGTTTTTGAGGTCGTGTGTATACTTGGTTGGAGTTTCGAGGGCTCGGGTGAGGTTTCGAGTAGGTTCCGGGATGCCTTAGGCTTAGAAAATCAAATGTTTTCAGGTTTCAGGAGTTGCAGGTCTCTGAACCCTCTGATGCGGTCGCGAGAAATCGCGTGGCGACGCGGAGGGGCCAGAGCGGCCGCGGTCCGCTTTGTGCGGGGCGGTGAAGGCTGTGGCGGCCGTACAGTCGGCTTTGTGCATCCGCACAGGGTGCTGAACTGCAGGTCTTCAGGTAAGCCTGTGCGGCCGCGGTCCATTTAATGCGGTCCGCACAGGGGTCCTGGAGGGGTATAAGTAAACGGGATTTTCAGTCATTTCTCACTTTTCAAAACCCCAAAAAACATAAGAGGCGATTTTTCAAAACACTTCTTCTCCAAAACATTGGTAAGTGATTTCTAACTCATTTTCTTCGTCCTTAACACCTTTTAACATGATTTCAAACTTCAAATCAAAGCTTTTCATGGGGGAAAAATTAGGTGTTTTGGGTAGAACCTAGGTTTTCTAAAATTGGGGATTTGGACCCAATTTTGAGGTCCGATTTCAAAACAAATTATATATTTGAGTTCGTGGGGGAATGGGTAAACGGGTTTGGTTCGAACCTCGGGTTTTGACCACGTGGCCCGGGGGCGATTTTTGACTTTTGGGTAAAACTTTGCAAAACTCATTTTCATGCATTGGGTTGATTCATTTAGCACTTATTGATGTAATTTAAGTAACTTGTGACTAGATTCGAGAGGATTGGTGGGGAATCAAGAGGTAAAGCTATATAATTGAGACTTGAGTTGCGTTCAAGGAATCGAGGTAAGTGTTTGGTCTAACCCTAGCTTGAGGGATTAGGAGTTGAGTCTTATTTTCTATTTGCTTCTTGTTGAGTAGACGTATAGGCATGGTGACGAGTATCTATACGTTGGTGTCGAGCATGACCGTGAGTCTTAAATTGATAGTTGTTGTGTTCTTAAATGAATACTTCGGATGTTTTAAATTGATGACTCTTGATATTGAGTAAAGATTTAGTTTATTCTCGTGGACTTTTTATGCTTGAGTACCGGTATTAATCGAGCTGAGAAAGAGTTGAGCTAGGATTTGGTTATAGCTGATTCTCCCTGCCGGGATGGTTGTTTTGATATTGTTTGTTCCCTTGACGGGAAATTATTATTAATATGCTTTTGTTTCTTTGCCGGAAATATTTTATTGTGACTTGTTGTTGACTTGAAATGGGAGGCGGGTGGTACGCCTACCACAAGATAATTGATGAAATGGGAGCGGGTGGTACGCCTACCACAAGTTATTGATTGAAAATGGGAGCGGGTGGTACGCCTACCACGAGTTATGATGAAATGGGAGCGGGTGGTACACCTACCACGAGATTTATAAAATGGGAGCGGGTGGTACGCCTACCACGAGATTTAATGAAATGGGAGCGGTTGGTACGCCTACCACGAGATTTAATTACTGAGAAATGGGATCGGGTTGCACGCCTGCAACGAGATATGTACCGACAGTGAAATCTGCTTTTATTTCCCTTATCCGTGTTAGAGTTAAATTATTGATGTCCTTTATTATTTTCTTGAAATTTTGTAATATCTGTTATCCCCGAATCATGTTCCCCTCCCATTTAAAATGTTTGTTCTTGCTATTTTTCCGTTGTAGATATATATATAACCGTACAGGTTTATGGGGTAGTCCTGTCTAGCCTCGTCACTACTTTGCCGGGGTTAGGCTAGGCACTTACCAGCACATGGGGTCGGTTGTGCTGATACTACACTCTGTGCCCTTTTGCACAGATCCAGGTACCGGTCAGCAGTAGTAGCTCGGAAGCCAGCCTTCAGTCCACGAGATCTCGAGGTAGTCCTGCAGGCGTCTGCAGGCCCGGCATCTCTTCTATATATTCTGATGCGATGTTTCCTTTTGTATCCGAGACAGACTTTATTCCTTGTTTCAGACAGTTGTATGTAGCACTATTAGATAGTCCGTGAATGTCGTGACACCAGTTCTTGGGTAGAGGCACATGTCGGTTTCCGCTTTTTGTTCAGCTTATTTAACTTAAGTCTTCCGCTTTAATTTCATATTCCGCTGTTATTTAAATATTTATCGCTTGTTGTTATGAATGATAAAAAGGTTTTAAAATAAAGGAGTTAGGAGTCTATATGGTTTGTGGCTTGCCTAGCTTCTACGAGTAGGCGCCATCACGATCCCCGAGGGTGGGAAATCCGGGTCGTGACAAGTTGGTATCAGAGCTCTAGGTTACATAGGTCTCACAATTCACGGACAAGCTTAGTAGAGTCTGAGGGATCGGTACGGAGACGTCTGTATTTATCCCCAGAGGCTATGGAGTTAGGAAAAGTTTCACATTTGTTCTTTCTTGTCGTGCGGTTTGGTTTCTCAATGCTTATTGAAATTCTACTCCGTTCTTTCGCAGATGGCGAGAACACGTGCTTCCTCATCTTCTAATCAGCAGTCCAAGCCCTGGGCAGCTCCCACTAGGGGCAGAGGGCGAGGTCGAGGCCGTGCTAGAGGCCTAGGTAGGGGCAGAGCTTAGCCCCGAGAAGCAGCACAAGTGGCGGAGCCTCAGGTTGACTTTGACGAGGAGGTGCCGGCCCCAGCCCCAGCAGTTCCGGTGGGCCCAGCTCAGGTCCCATAGGGGTTTATTGCTACCCCAGTTCTTCAGGATGCTCTGGTCCGATTGGTGGGCCTCATGGACAGTGTCACCCGTGCAGGCTTCCTTCCTGTAGCACCAGCCGTCTCTCAGGCTGGAGCAGGAGCCCAGACTCCTGCTACTCGTACTCCGGAGCAGGTAGCTCCCCAGACTTAGACTCCAGCAGTTCAGCCAGTTGGAGCAGCTCAGTCGGGCATGGTAGCCCAGGCCGGTGATGGAGCAGCTATGTCTGCCGATGCTTTGTGGAGGTTGGACAGGTTTACCAAGCTCTTCACTACTACCTTCAATGGTGCATCTACTGAGGATCCCCAGGATATCTGGACAGTTGTCACGAGGTTCTTCGGAACATAGGGATTGTTGAGTCCAATGGGGTTGATTTTGCTACATTTCGCTTGTCTGGATCCGCCAAGACATGGTGGAGGGATTATTGCTTAGCTAGACCAGCAGGATCGCCAGCCTTGACCTGGGAGCAGTTCACACAGCTATTTCTGGAGAAGTTTCTCCCTATTACACAGCAAGAGGCCTATCGGAGGCAGTTTGAGCGCCTTCAGCAGGGATCCATGATTGTCACCCAGTACGAGACTGTTGGCCCAAGTTTAGTTGAAGTTTTGAAGAATGACAAATGAACTCATGAAGGACTAGGTCCAGCTTATAAGACACAGTAGTTATAGCCCATGCACATGAGATGCACGTGAAGAAGATAAGCCTTTGGGATCAAGCAGCAATTTCTTCTGAATATCTTATGAACTGATCGAAAAGATTGCATATGGGATAACGAGAAGAAGTCTCCTTGTGAGAAGAGAACACATCCGGATAAGGGTTGGAGTTTGGATTGTTCTAGGACTCAAATTCAATGAAGGATCAGAAATTGAGTCACAATCAAACTCTGATTACTAACGTAATAAATAACTGAATTGTTCTCTTTTACAGGATGCACAAATACGCAGAAGTTAAGCTAAATTGAGAGCAAAAGAGCAAGGCAATTTTGCAAGCAATTTATGTGAGATTAAGTGTGCACTCCTGCAGCTACTTGAACGAGATAGAAGAACCAATTCCATTGTGTCTTTCTTTATTTCTAGTTTAATTGTAGTAGGTGTTTTTCATATTGTACCTTTCATCTTTCATAGAAGCAATTGTATTAGGTACTTTGAGTATTCAAGTTAGAGTTAACTTGAAAGTGTCGCAGCAGTTGAGGCTGTGTGCCACACTGGGATTAGAGTTTAATCCTTAGGTTTACAAGAGTTTGTAAATGCTGTTTGGCTCAGTGATTTTAGTGGAAGTTTGGGAAAATCCTACTGAGTAGTAGGTCGTGGTTTTTTCACCTTTTGAGCTAGGTGTTTTCCACGTAAAAATCTTTGTGTTCTTTACTTTATGCACTCTTAATTCTGCAAACAGTAATAGTAAGTACATCTAGAAGAACCAGGTTCTTCTAGTGCGAAAATTAGGTACCACACAAATCACCCCCCTCTTGTGTGGTATTGACGTTTAGAACATCAGAGATCAAGTTCATTGAGTTAGCTCGTCATGCTCTTATCATACTTCCCACTGAGAGGGAGAGAGTGAGACGGTTTATTGATGGACTCATTCAGCCGATTCGCCTTCAGATGGCTAGAGAGGTTGGGAGTGAGATATCCTTCCAGGAGGCGGCCAATGTGGCCCGGAGAGTTGAGATGGTATTATCACAGGGGGGTGTTCACAGGGTAGACAAGAGGCCCTGTCAGTCGGGCGGATTCACTGGTGCCTCGTCTGGAGACAGAGGAGGCCATCCTCCTAGGCCTTTTCAGTCAGCACTCCAGGTTTCTCACAGTGCTTCAGGTAGCCGTGGTCCTCAGATGCAGTATTCCGATCAGCAGACCTTCAGTGCACCACCAGCACCTATCAGGGCACCACCGCTTCAGAGTTTCCAGGGTCGTCAACCCCAGTAGCCGAGGGCTTGTTTTACTTGTGGCGACACGAGGCACATTGCTAGATATTGCCCTCGCGCACCAGGTGGCTCTCAACATCAGAGTTCTCGTGCCATGGTATAGGCACCAGATGTTCCACAGCCCGCCCAGCCAGCTAGGGGTGGAGGTAGAGGTGCTAGAGGTGGAGGTAGAGGTCCTAGAGGTGGAGCTCAGGCCGCTAGAGGTGGAGGCCAGCCAGCAGCAGGCCGCCCTAGAGATATGGTTCAGGATGGTGGGGCCCAGCCCCGATGTTATGCTCTTTAGGCCAGACCCGAGGCTGAGGCTTCAGATGCAGTTATTACAGGTACGGTTTTGGTCTGTGATAGAGATGCTTCAGTGTTATTTGATCCGGGGTCTACGTATTCGTATGTGTCATCTTATTTTGCCCCGTACTTGGTCATGCCTATTGATTCATTGAATATTCCTGTTTATGTATCTACACCGGTAGGTGATTCTGTTATGGTCGATCGGGTCCATCGTTCTTGTATTGTGGTGATTGGGGATCTTGAGACTCGTGTAGATTTGTTGCTCTTAGACATGGTCGACTTCGATATTATATTGGGGATGGACTGGTTATCACCTTACCACGCTATCTTGGACTGTCATGCCAAGACTGTGACCTTAGCTTTACCGGGTATACCTCGTTTAGAGTGGAGAGGGACTCCTGGTCATTCTACCCGTAGTGTTATCTCGTATGTGAAGGCTCAGCGTATGGTCGAGAAGGGGTGTTTGGCCTATTTGGCATATGTTCGTGATTCTAGTGCTGAGGTCCCTTCTATTGATTCTGTGCCCGTTATTCGTGAGTTTCCTGATGTTTTCCCTTCAGACCTGCCGGGTATGCCACCCGATAGGGATATCGATTTCTGCATTGATTTGGCTCCGGGCACTCAGCCCATTTCTATCCCGCCATATCGTATGGCCCCGCCGGAGTTGAAGGATTTAAAGGAACAGTTGCAGGATTTGCTTGAGAAGGGTTTCATTAGACCTAATGTTTCACTTTGGGGTGCGCCGGTGTTATTTGTTAAGAAGAAGGATGGGTCAATGAGAATGTGTATTGATTACCGGCAATTGAACAAGGTTACAGTCAAGAATAAGTATCCACTGCCGAGGATTGATGATTTGTTCGACCAGCTTCAGGGTGCAAGGGTATTTTCCAAGATTGACTTGCGATCTGGCTACCATCAGTTGAGGATTAGGGCATCTTAGCTTCAGGGTGCAAGGGTATTTTTCAAGATTGACTTGCGATCTGGCTACCATCAGTTGAGGATTAGGGCATCTGATGTCCCTAAGACAGCTTTCCGTACTCGGTACGGGCATTATGAGTTCTTGGTTATGTCATTCGGGTTGAAAAATGCCCCAGCAGCTTTCATGGATTTGATGAACCGAGTGTTCAGGCCTTATTTGGATTTGTTCGTGATAGTCTTCATTGATGACATATTGATATATTCCCGTAGCCAGGAGGAGCACGAGCAGCACCTTAGAGTGGTTCTTCAGACTCTGAGGGACAGTTAGTTATATGCAAAGTTATCGAAGTGTGAATTCTGGTTGAGTTCAGTTGCATTTCTCGGTCATGTTGTATCAGCAGAGGTTATTCAGGTGGACCCAAAGAAGATTGAGGCAGTCAAGAACTGGCCTAGACCTGCATCAGCTACAGAGATTCGAAGTTTCTTGGGATTGACAGGCTACTACCGTCGGTTCGTGGATGGGTTTTCATCTATTGCAGCCCCGATGACCAGATTGACCCAGAAGGGTGCCCAGTTCAGATGGTCGGATGAGTGTGAGGAGAGCTTTCAGAAGCTCAAGACAGCTGTGACTACGACACCGGTGTTGGTTTTGCCCATATGATCAGGGCCTTATATAGTCTATTGTGATGCTTCCCGTGTTGGGCTGGGAGCAGTGTTGATGCAGGATGGCAAAGTCATTGCCTATGCTTCGAGGCAGTTGAAGATTCATGAGAAGAACTATCTGGTTCATGACTTGGAGTTGGCAGCTATAGTTCACGCATTGAAGATTTGGAGGCATTACCTGTATGGCGTAGCATGTGAGGTGTTCACGGATCATAAGAGTCTTCAGTATTTGTTCAAGCAAAAGGAGTTGAATTTGAGGCAGAGGAGGTGGTTGGAGTTGTTGAAGGATTATGATATCACCATCTTATATCATCCGGGAAAGGCCAATGTGGTGGCCGATGCTTTGAGTAGGAAGTCAGCCAGTATGGGAAGTCTTGCTTATATTCCGGTCGGTGAGAGACCGCTTGCTCTGGAGGTTCAGGCTTTAGCCAATCATTTCGTGAGACTGGATGTTTCTGAGCCCAGTCATGTGTTAGCTTGCACGGTCGCTCGATCTTCATTATTAGAGCGTATCCGTGATCGGCAGTATGATGATCCCCATTTGTGTGTCCTTAGAGACACGATGCAGCGGAGATGCCAGGCAGGTTACCTTAGATGATGATGGAGTTTTGAGATGGCAGGGTCAAGTATGTGTGCCTAATGTGGATGGGCTCCGAGAGTTGATTTTGGAGGAGGCTCATAGCTCCCGGTACTCTATTCATTCGGGCGCCGTGAAGATGTATCAGGATTTGCGGCAGCATTTTTCGTGGCGTAGAATGAAGAAGGATACCGTAGCATATGTGGCTCATTGTTCGAATTGTCAGCAGGTTAAGTACGAGCATCAGAGGCCTGGTGGTTTATTTCAGAGGATTGAGCTTCCCGAGTGGAAGTGGGAGCGAATCACTATGGACTTTGTTACTGGACTCCCGCAGACTGGGAAGAAGTTCGACGCAGTATGGGTCATTGTTGATAGGCTGACCAAGTCAGCACATTTCATCCCTGTGGCAGTATCCTATTCTTCTGAGAGGTTAGCTGAGATCTACATTCGGGAGATTGTTCGCCTTCATGGTGTACTCGTATCTATCATTTCGGACTAGGGTACGCAGTTTACCTCGCATTTCTGGAGAGCAGTTCAGCGAGAGTTGGGCACACGAGTTGAGTTGAGCACAACATTTCATCCCCAGACGAACGGCTAGTCGGAGCGGACTATTTAGATTTTGGAAGATATGCTCCGAGCTTGTGTTATTGACTTTGGAGGTCCGTGGGATCAGTTTTTGCCCTTAGCAGAGTTTGCCTACAACAACAACTACCAGTCGAGCATCTAGATGGCTCCTTATGAGGCCTTATATGGTAGGCAGTGTCGGTCTCCGGTTGGATGGTTTGAGCCGGGAGAGGCTCGGTTGTTGGGTATAGATTTGGTTCAAGAGGCCTTGTACAAGGTCAGGATCATTCAGGATAGGCTTCGTTCAGCTAAGTCCAGGCAAAAGAGTTATGCAGACCGCAAGGTTAGAGATGTGGCTTCTATGGTCGGTGAGCGGGTATTGCTCCGAGTGTCGCCTATGAAGGGCGTGATGAGATTTGGGAAGAAGGGCAAGCATAGCCCTAGGTTCATTGGTCCGTTTGAGATTCTAGATCGAGTGGGAGAGGTGGCTTATAGACTTGCTTTGCCACCGAGCTTATCAGCCGTGCATCCAGTATTTCATGTGTCCATGCTTCGGAGGTATCACACCGATCCAGCCCACGTGTTAGATTTTACCACTGTCCAGTTGGACAAAGACTTGTCTTATGAGGAGGAGCCGGTAGCTATTCTAGACCGGCAGGTTCGTCAGTTGAGGTCGAAGAGTTTTCCGTCTGTTCGTGTTCAGTGGAGAGGTCAGCCTCCTGAGGCATCGACCTCGGAGTCCGAGTCCGATATGCGGGACCGTTATCCTCATCTTTTCCCCGACTCAGGTACTTCCTTCTTCTGTCCGTTCGAGGACGAACTGTTGTTTTAGAGGTGGAGAATATGACGATCCAAAGGGTCATCACCTATTTTTAATTGAATTCTGTGTCTCCGAGGCCTTGAAAATCTCATTTAGAGTCACCTCGATTTGCGTGCGTAGTCCGGGCGCGTAGCCAGAAAGCTTAAATAAAAAAATTTGTGAAAAATAATAAGTTTTGATTATAATATGAGTTAATTTGACTTCGGTCAACATTTTGGGTAAACGGACCTGGACCCGTGATTTGACGGTCCCGGAGGGTCCGTAGGAAAATATGGGACTTGGGCGTATGCCCGGAATCGAATTCCGAGGTCCCAAGCCCGAGAAATGAATTTTTTTGAAAAAATTGTTTTCTGGAAATGTTTAAGAAAATTAGAAATGAAATCTGATTAGAAAGCGATGATATCGGGCCCGTATTTTGGTTCCGGCGCCCGGTACAGGTCTTATATATGTTTTAAGTCTTTCCTGCGAAGTTTGGTAAGGAACGGAGTCCGTTTGATGTGATTCGGATCTAAATTGCGAAAATTTATGTTTAAAGGAGTTTTGAGAAATTTCATTTATCTTGAGGTTTAATTCGATGTTCATGATGTTATATTGGTGATTTGATTACACGAATATGTTCGTAGGATGTTTTTGAGGTCGTGTGTATACTTGGTTGGAGTTTCGAGGGCTCGGGTGAGGTTTGAGTAGGTTCCGGGATGCCTTAGGCTTAGAAAATTAGATGTTGCAGGTTCAGGAGTTGCAGGTCTCTAAACCCTCTGATGCGGTCCGCGAGAAATCGCGTGCGACCACCGAGGGGCCAGCGTGGCTGCGGTCGCCTTTGTGCCGGGCGCGGTGAAAGTTGTGCGGCCGCAGTCGGCTTTGTGCGATCCGCACAGGGTGCTAAACTGCAGATCTTCAGGTAAGCCTGTGCGGCCGCGGTCCATTTAATGCGGTCCGCACAGGAGGTCTCAGAGGGGTATAAATAAACGGGATTTTCAGTCATTTCTCACTTTTCAAAACCCCAAAAACATAGGAGGCGATTTTTCAAACAACATTTCTTCTCCAAAACATTGGTAAGTGATTTCTAACTCATTTTCTTCACTCCTTAACACCTTTTAACATGATTTCAACTTCAAATCAAAGCTTTTCATGGGGAAAAATTGGGTGTTTTGGGTAGAACCTAGGTTTTTTTAAAATTGGGGATTTGGACCACAATTTGAGGTCCGATTTCAAAACAAATTATATATTTGAGTTCGTGGGGGAATGGGTAAACGAGTTTTGGTTCGAACCTCGGGTTTTGACCACGTGGGCCCAGGGGCGATTTTTGACTTTTGGGTAAAACTTTGGAAAACTCCTTTTCATGCATTGGGGTTGATTCATTTAGCACTTATTGATGTAATTAAGTAACTTGTGACTAGATTCGAGAGGATTGGTGGTGGAATCAAGAGGTAAAGCTATAATTGAGACTTGAGTTGCGTTCAAGGCATCGAGGTAAGTGTTTGGTCTAACCCTAGCTTGAGGGATTAGGAGTTGAGTCTTATTTGCTATTTGCTTCTTGTTGAGTACGACGTATAGGCATGATGACGAGTAACTATACGTTGGTGTCAAGCATGACCGTGAGTCTTAAATTGATAGTTGTTGTGTTCTTAAATTGCACTTCGGATGTTTTAAATTGATGACTCTTGATATTGAGTAAAGATTTAGTTTATTCTCGTGGACTTTATTTATGCTTGAGTACCGGTATTAATCGAGCTGAGTAAGAGTTGAGCTAGGATTTGGTTATAGCTGATTCTCCCTTGCCGAGACGGTTGCTTTGATATTGTTGTTTCCTTGTCGGGAAATTATTATTATATTGCTTTTGTTTCTTTGCCGGAAATTTTATTGTGACTTTGTGTTGACTTGAAATAGGAGCGGGTGGTACGCCTACCACAAGGTATTGATGAAATGGGAGCGGGTGGTACGCCTACCACAAGGTATTGATGAAATGGGAGCGGGTGGTACGCCTACCACAAGTTATTGATTGAAATGGGAGCGGGTGGTACGCCTACCACGAGATTTAATGAAATGGGAGCGGGTGGTACGCCTACCACGAGATTAATAAAATGGGAGCGGGTGGTACGCCTACCACGAGATTTAAATGGTACGCCTACCACGAGATTTAATCATTGAGAAATGGGATCGGGGTTGCACGCCTGCAATGAGATATGTACTGACAGTGAAATCAGCTTTTATTTTCCCTTATCCGTGTTTGAGCTAAATTATTGATGTCCTTTATTATTTTCTTGAAATTCTGTAATATTTGCTATCCCCGAAGTCATGTTCCCCTCCCATTTAAAACTGTTGTTCTTGCTATTTTCCCGTTGTTAGTATATATATATATAACTGCTACAGGTTTATGTGGTAGTCCTGTCTAGCCTCGTCACTACTCGTCGTGGTTAGGCTATGCACTNGTTAAATTATTGATGTCCTTTATTATTTTCTCTAAATTTTGTAATATCTGCTATCCCCGAAGCATGTTCCCCTCCCATTTAAAATGTTTGTTCTTGCTATTTTCCCGTTGTAGATATATATATAACCGCACAGGTTTATGTGGTAGTCATGTCTAGCCTCGTCACTACTTCGCCGGGGTTAGGCTAGGCACTTACCAGCACATAGGGTCGGTTGTGCTGATTCTACACTCTGTGCCCTTTTGCACAAATCCAGGTACCGGTCAGCAGCAGTAGCTCGGGAGCCAGCCTTCAGTCCACGAGATCCCGAGGTAGTCCTGCAGGCGTCCGCAGGCCCGACATCTCTTCTATATATTCTGATGCACTGTTTCCTTTTGTATCCGAGACAGACTTTATTCCTTGTTTCAGACAGTTGTATGTAGCACTCTTAGATAGTCCGTGAATGTCGTGACACCAGTTCTTGGGTAGAGGCACATGTCGGTTTCCGCTTTTTGTTCAGCTTATTTAATTTAAGTCTTCCGCTTTAATTTCATATTCCGTTGTTATTTAAATATTTATCGCTTGTTGTTATGAATGATAAAAAGGTTTTAAAATAAAGGAGTTAGGAGTCTATATGGTTTGTGGCTTGCCTAGCTTCTACGAGTAGGCGCCATCACGATCCCCGAGGGTGGAAAATCCGGGTCGTGACAAGATAAAGACATAAAACTGTTAGGCGACTACTCTCTAGAGGAATTATCAAGATTGACTACGTAAAGTCAAGTGATAATGTGTCAGATCCACTTACAAAAGGCCTAACTAGAGAGGTAGTTGAGAAATCATTGAGGGGAATGGGAATGTGGCCGAGAACAAGTCATTGTGGCGGTAACTCTACCTAGAAGACTGGAGATCCAAAGATCTAGGTTCAAGGTGATCAAACAAAGTCATTAATGACGGTTCAACATTGTCAACTAAAATTTTGGTTCATTCTCGTGATGAGACAATGTTAAGTACCAAGGATAAAACATTAAGGCTTTTTAATGATTTCTAAATTTAATACTGGGTATATCAAATAGTGTATCTACGGGATGACATGTTTAGGAATCACCTATATAAGTGTGAAGTGTTAGTCGCTTCAAGGAGAATTTTGTAAGGCCAGTTCTCTACGCACTTATGAAACCAGCCGGTGTTCATGGATGAAACGAACTCAACAATGAGAACCAAAGACGGTTAAGGGTTGATTTTGTGACTTATGGTTGTCTAGGTATACACCAAGGTTTGACGGTTCAAAGATATCAAATATACCGATTGACCGAGTATATCCGACATAAGTTCACTACGGAAAGTTCAAAGAGAAATCTACTTATCCAGATGCAATTAATTCTTGCTTGCACACAGTTTTTCATGCATATTTCCGTGATATAGTCATTCCCCATTCATGTGGGGGATTGTTGAGGTATTAAGCTAAATAGGCTTAAAAGAGGGTGAATGGGAAATGGAGGGAAAATGAAATTTTTTAGTGAAATTTTAAGTTTCCCCCTTGACAATGGTACATTGTCCCATATTGAAAGAAGAAAAGGTTTTTGATAGGTATATATACAATTGCTCTTTTTGTAGCTCTTAAAGAGTTAAGAAGAAGGCAAGCCTCACGCTGTCGTCGTCGTCGCTCGCTCGGCTCGGCTTCGGCTTCGGCTTCGGCTTCGGATTTGGTCAAATGATCGATTGATTGATTAATTAATTTTTTGGACCAAATTTATTTGTTAATAGCAAATATTAACAGCAATCCAACGGAATATTAAACGTTTTTTCCGTTATCCGTTTTCAGTTTTCCGATTTTGTAACGGAAAATTAACCTCCCTCTTCAATTCCCGGTTTATTATTGCGTAAATAGCCATTTATTTTATGTCATTTATGTTATGGCCGTTTTACATAAATAGTCCTTCTGAAGAGTTGCACCTCTTCAGTTTGAGCTCAACAGTGGCTATAAATACCAATCCATTCTCTCAGATTTTTCATACGATTTCTGAGTTATCCTCCTTTCTTTTGCATTGTTTTAACTTCAAAGAAAGCAATAGTAAGTGTGATTTGCTATCGAACTTTGTGTTTGCTGAAACACTGGGGTTTGAAGTGCCACTACACCAGTGTGTAATTTGTTTTATCCTGGGAGAAAATAATCCACAACCTTGGGTACTAGGAAGGGGTTAAATTCCTTAAGGAAATACTGTAAATTCAGTGGGTTCGGATTAACTTATGTTTCGTTTATATTTCTACTTATATGTTATTTTAAGTATACTGATCAAAGAAGAGGCTGATCAGGATTTTAAGTAATAGATGTAAAGAGTGTCATTGGACTCAGCTACTTCTGTATGCCAATATTGCTTACACACGTAGCGTGTCGCGCATTTTTTTATTTGTATATGTGTGTGTATTAGATCTATATGAGCAAATATGGCTCACTTTTGAAACAGCAAAAGCATGATACGCTTCATCTATTAATGAAGAGCATATATAGAAAATTTCGCATAGTTAAAAGATAAATTTAATTCTTCCCTAGATTTCATAAACGAAAATCTACTTATTTGGTTGGGTTATAAATTTGATTTGTCGTTCGTGGCATTTATTTGTGCGTGTGTGCAGTCAGATTCGTCAAAAGTCTACTACATGACATCTATTCTTCCTTGAGTCCGGAACCAAAATATTGTTATTTTGGACTCAAAAGACACAAATAAGTGTAAAAAAAAAGTGACCATAATATATATAACGCCAGAAAACCTGGCGCTATATAATAACGGTAACTGCACCGTTAATATATAGCGCCAGATTTTCTGGCGTTATACTAATTATATAGCGCCAGAAAACCTGGCGTTATATCCTTTTTTTCCTGACCCCAGCAATAATAGCAGAGTACAATAATTCAAAAGCATATAGTGCCAACTTATTTGGCGCTATATATGTAAAAAAAAAAAAAATCTTCCCAGCTCTCCATTTTCTATATAAAGAGGTTAGAATCGCATAGAAATGCATTCAAAATTTTTTTTAACTCTTGTTGAAATGTCTGTTGTTGTTAAATTCTCCAGCATTTTTTAATTATGTCTGAAGAGCGTAGGATAAGAGTTTCATTATATTGGGGTGGTGAGGTTGTGATGGAGAATACCTCCGTGGGCTACAGTTTACCTGCTAAGTGTCATGTTAAATTGCCACTGACAATGGAGCAGGATACATTGATATCGTTGTTATGCAAAAAAAATGAGTGTGAGGAAACGTTCGGTGATAGTTAAAGTAACCGGAAGATATCCTTATTCCGTCACTCCGCAAGGGGTTGCTTTTTACTCGGAGTTCAACATCGACGATGATGAAACTTTGAGTGATTTTTTGAGGACTCCGGACGAATGTCGGGATTTTCTTGTAATCACAATGTTGGAGATGTACGTGAAGGTCGAAGACGTTCCAAAAAATAAGGTTGTGCGTAGTAGAGATAACCCCCAGTGATCGGGTGGTTATTCTGGAACAGTTTTTGCCGGACAAGTTCCGAATGAAAGAGTTATCTTTGATTTAAACTTATCACCGCCGGTGAATGAGCAGCGAGAAAATAATTTATACCCTGTTTTCCATAACTCACAAGACGAGTGGTAAATTTCAATTTTCATTTGTGTTAATTATGTATATTTTTGTTGTATTGAATTTGTATTAACGCTCACATATTTAATAGGGGGTACCGGCCGGATATGAATTTTACAAGTGGCCCATCCGGTAGTCATCACCTAATTGATAACGTCTATCATGGAATTTCATCACATTACGACTTGTAAGTGAAGTGATTTACGCAAAATATGGAAATCATTTATTAATTTAGTAGCTTATATTTTTGTTGGTTGTACAGTGAAAACGAGCAAGTTGAACTCACTCAATTGCCCGAAAATGATGTATTACAGCGGGACCTGGCAGATGCACAGAGTGAGGAACAGAACAGTGATTACGATAACAATGCGGATGAATCCGGGGATGAGACAGCCTTTGCTAGTGAGGATGGTGATGCAGAGGATGAGGAGGAAGGACCTAATTTGAAGAGAGACCCCCCTAGACGAAGAGTGTATGAGTCCGAAGTGCCGTTTCATTCAAGAGAGATTCCTTACATTGATAACTTGCCAACCGTGCCGGATGTGGAAGCTCTCACAAGGGATTTTGATGAAATTCGGACAGCAATCCGGAAAACCTGGCGCTATATATTAACGGTGCAGTTACCGTTATTATAAAGCACCAGGTTTTCTGGCGTTATATATATTATGATCACTTTTTTTTTTTTACACTTACTTGTGTCTTTTGAGTCCAAAATAACAACATTTTGGTTCCGGACTCATTCTTCCTTTGCTTTCCTTTGGTATTACTGTGCGTCACCCGAACAATACTTTTTTTGTACTATCAGTTCATTTAATACTTCAGTAATGACTGGCATTAACCTATTAAACGTTAGAAATGATAGAAAAGACAATTGAAAGATACTCTCTACTCTATGGTGAACAAGTTTTTTTGAACGGCTTAATCGGAAGTTTTGGGATTGAACTCTGCGAATAAAGCTCCTCTGGTTGGGAGCATTAAAAACCTCATGATGAACCTCCTATATGGGATGTGAACTCGAATTAGACGGGCTAATAGTGATGATAAGAAAATAAAATAAAAAAGAGAGAGAAAGAATCGGCCTATGGTAGCAACATTTCATGATCAATAGTTATCCTACAACTTACAAAATCTTGTCACGTTAAATTAACTGAACTTTTCGTCGTTGCGAAGACCAAGAATCTCTAAGACAACCTGATTTATCAACAGGTCAAGCACTTCTTGTTCAAAGTGAAAGCATGAATACAATGTCGAATTCCTCCAAGCGCCTTCATATAATAATCAACCTCTCCATTGATCACCTTTGACTTCTCAACTTTGCTTGTAATTGCATAACTAGGGTACTCAAAATTGGTGAATATATCTGAAGACTTTGCTGAATTATCTACTGAATGTTACACAAGATCGTGCATCAGAATTTGCTACAATATGGACTAAAGTAAAATCATGGCCAAAAAGTTTAAAAGAACAAAAAGGATTAAGGCAAAGCTAAAGGTGTCAGCAGTCGTAGTATAAAATAATCCTAGTATTGCTTACTGTGAACAACAATACAACCAAATACACAATAAAATAATTTTGATTTTTATACCGGCATTATTTTTTTAATCCCAGTAACCAAACTAACCCTTTATGAGTCATTTGGTTTGAAGACAAGTTATCCTGGGATTAATTATGTTGAGATTAGTCATATTAAGATTAAATATCTTGATATTATTTCTTATTGAATGTTTGGTACATTATATTAATCTTGGGGATTGTCAAGTTTACTGCTTTATCTAGGGATAACTTATCCTGGGATTACTATTTTACCCTCTGGCAGATATATGTTATCCCGTTATCCCAAGATTAGTAATCAAACAAAGGATAAGGTGGTACTAAATTTTTATCCCGGAATTATTTTTGCTTATCCATCATACCAAACGACCCCTTACATTATTAAGAGTCTGGTTGGCCAAGCTTCTAGGAGGCCAAAATTACTTTTTTAAAAATTTAAGTTGTTTGGCCAAGACAGAGAAATACTTTTGGCCAAAAGCAAAAGCAGTTTTTCTGCTTCTCGGAAGAAGCAAAAAATTCTAGCTTCTTACAAGAAGCAGAAGCAGAAGCAAAAAATTAATTTATTCAAGACAAAACTATCCTCATTATAAATTTATGTTTTCCAAATTATCCCTTATTGATCTAAGTTTTTTTTTTTTATTTTTTGTTTCTAGTTTTTACCATTCTTTTAAATTTAAAGATATCAAATACATGAATCATATTGTAACTTTATAAATTCTTTATTGACTTTTCTTGTTTTTGATTTTTTCTTTGTGTAATGTCTTGTAACTTTTCAAATTGTCTTCTTCTTTTTCCACACTAAAGCAAATTATCTACATCCTTCTTTGGATTATCAGTTCTCTTTTTACAAATAATCATTTATAATTTCTTCTTTTATAGGCTATTAATTCTTGAATCTTTAAAACAGTACAAACAGGCAATAATTCATAACTGCATCGCATAATTTGTATATTATTTTTTTTAAAAAAAACCTCCACATTAAGCCAAGTGGCAGCCTCACAATAGACCACTTGGCAAGATAAAGTTAGTTAGGTTAGGTAATAATTATTTTATTTTTTTTAATTTAAATCTTAAAAAAATTAAATTATGCATTATGATTGTTAATAATTAGTTACTCTTTTTGAATTTGAATTTAAATATACTTAACTATTTTTTTACGAAAAATAATTTTTTTATATATATTTAAAATTATATAAAAAATAATTTTATATATTTAAAATTATTTCTATTTCTTTTTGAACCTCTTATATGGGACGTGAACTCGAATTAGACGGGAATAAGAAAATAAAATAAAAAAGAGAGAGAAAGAATCGGCTTATGGTAGCAACATTTCATGATCAATAATTATCCTATAACTTACAAAATCTTACCAGGTTAAAATAACTGAACTTTTCGTCGTTGCGAAGACCAAGAATCTCTAAGACAACCTGATTTATCAACAGGTCAAGCACTTCTTGTTCAAAGTGAAAGCATGAATACAACGTCGAATTTCTCCAAAGCGCCTTTATGTAATAATCAACCTCTCTATTGATCACCTTTGACTTCTCAACTTTGCTTGTAATTGCATAATTAGGGTACTCAAAATTGGTGAATATATGTGAAGACTTTGCTGAATTATCTTTTTACGAAAAATAATTTTTTTTATATATTGGTTTCTTCAATTTGTATGGGATTTTGATTTATTGTATGAATCCATGTAGAAATAGAATAAGCCAGTTATTCCTCTAAAAGAAGTCATATATTGTTTCATGCTATTCATCATAAATTTTTGGAAGTATTGGACATAAATTGTGATATTGTTATAACAAGAAGTAAAGATCTCCAATGATATAATTAGTTTTCTTTATCACTCCCATTCTCCGAAATAGAGTAATCCTTTGGTTTAGGATCATGTATATGAATTAGACGTCATCGTACTTTATTTTAGGGTCATATATAGGTCGCTTCTTTGTACTCTTTACTGCTAATAGTTTTGTCCGGTTAAATTTTTATTCATCAATTGTTGGACCATATATTGAGGGTGTTTGGACTGGCTTTTAAGCTGGTCAAATCATCTTTTAAGCTCATTTTTGTTTTTTTCAGTGTTTGGTAAAGTTAAAAAATATTTTAAATAAGTTAAAAACTGCTTAAGACAAGCCAAAAGCAATAAGCTGGGCAACCCCGACTTATTACTTTATAGCTTAAAAGTTATTTCTGCTGAAAAATTACTTTTTTAGGTCAATCCAAAAGGCCTCATTATCTTAATATAGGAACACATGTGTTAAAGCCACTTTTTTACAATATATAATAAGTTATCCTCCTTGTTAATAAATTATTTTGCTATATTGAGCATCTTGATATTTTGTAGATAATATATAAATTATTCAACAAAATTAGATATTCTTCTACAACTGCTATATATTGTTAGCTTGTAGATAATATATAGATATCATCATAACAATGACAATAAGTAATGCACAAGGGCAAACAATTTCAAGTGTTGGACTATCTGTCGTAACATATTTTCTTACATGAATAACTACATGTTGCACTTTCAGGGGAATATAATATCCATAACATAAGTTCTTATCATGGCTGATCAAACAAACATCATAAGGAAACATACACGAGGAACATCGCCGATGAAGAAGTCCTAGGTAAGATATCATCAAATTCCATATCTATTAACTATTACATAATAGAATTATCTAACTAACATGACTACATTTATTATTTTGCAGGTTTAGATGATGATGTCCGGTCAGTTTGAATTCACATATTATGCTAATGTATAGAATAACATATTGCGTCATTTTAATAATTGTAGCGTTATATAGGATTGTTAGAGAATTTATATTTCTCTAATTAATTAAATTTGGTATCCTTTCATAAAAAGAATTCACTAAAACTTCAAGTGTTATTATTCACGTGCAACGCACGTTCAAAGAAACTAGTATTATTATAAAGCATGAATACAATGTCCGTTTACAAAAATAACCTTATAATATCAAGCATAATAATTCATAATAAAAGGACATAACCAGAATTCTAGATATTAATCTTATAATCCTATTAGTTTTAGGACATAGTAGACCTTTATGAATCCTATTAGTATAATTACTTTCGGGCATAAAGATTTATTATTACATGTAAGGCTCACGCATGGACCTCTTTTTTGTCAGAATTTAGGTGGTACTTATCTCTGGAATTTTAAATAAATATTATTTTTATTTCACCACTTTGTAAATATTGGTTACGAACTCATTTTGAGTTATTAGAAAAATAATTCTGTTGATTTTTTTTTTGAAGATTTCTAAGCTCAATTTTGAATTTTCTTAAAAACTCAAAAATTAGTTTTCAAAGTTTTAGATTTTTCTTAGTATTTAAGATTTTAATTAGAAATAGATTTTAAAAAAATACTTTTCATTTCGAAAACATATAAAAGATACACTTTTTTAAGAGTTTCAAAAAATAAATTGCAAACTCAATTCCTACAAAACTCTAAAACAAATGTCAAGTGTCAGCTTATAATTTCAATATCTTTTCCCTTCTATATATATATATATATATATATATATATATATATATATATATATATATATATATATATATATATATATATATATATAT
>NC_031998.1:37782691-37998918 GCF_001879085.1 Nicotiana attenuata
ATATATATATATATATATAAAAGCATGAATACAATGTCGGTTTACAAAGATAATCTTATTATATTAAGCATAATAACTCACAATAAAAGGACATAACCGAAATTCTAGACAATGCCTTATAATCCTATTAGTTTTAGGACTTAATACTACAAGTTAGAAATCCTATATGATTAACATGTTATGTTTCCTATTAGTAATTATTTTCGGGATAGAGACATTTTTAATCATGTAATCCTATTACCTTTAAAATATACTTCTTAAAAAATTCTATTACTAATTTAATTTAAAAACGTATTATAATGTCCTATTATTAATTTAATTTGAGAATGTATTATATTGTCCAAATCCATTTAAAAAAAGGAGAGCCTATGTTAATATAAAAGCACCATTACAGTATTGATAGACCAAAATAGTCCTAAAATATTAAATAAAAGAACTCATAGGGAAAGAACATAACTAAAATAACCTATTTTAGGGGACTAAAAGACCTTCTATGTTAATTTTTTAATAATTAGTATTTTAATATTAATAAAATTTATCTATTAAATTCTTATTAAAAAAATGTAGGAAGGTCTAATAAAATCAGTTTCCTAAGAATCCTTCATATTGTGTCACGACCCTAAAACGGACCCGGTCGTGATAGCGCCTATCGTGAAACTAGGCCAACCGACACAAACCCCAAAACCAACCCAAAAATTATAATAAGCCATTTAAAACTCATTAATAAGCTAAAATCCCAAAATGTAAGGTAGAATAGAACAGTGCGGAAACAAAACACAGTCCGACATCGGGGTGTCACCAGTCATGAGCAACTACAACTCATCTAGAAATGTGAAAAGACAACATATCTGAAACAAAGCTAATACAAAGCGGAATAAAGATAGGAAGGAGAAGCACTGGGCTGCGTACGCCAAGCAGCTACCTAGTCAACTCCGAAAGCCTGCTGGAAGACAAATCAACACTCGCTAGCGTGACCCGAGACTCCTAGATCTGCACACAGGGTGCAGGGAGTAATGTGAGTACGCCAACTCAGTAAGTAATAAAAGTAAAAGAAGCTGAGCAGTAAGAAAACACGCAAGCCACGACATAATGCTACAACAAAACAGTATAAATCCAAAACAATGCAGTAAAAACAATGAACTCGTAAAAACGACTCAGTTCAATAAAAGTCCTTTTCAAAACTTCTTTCAATAGTTTCAAACGAGTGAAGAAAAACAGTGAGTAAAAGAATAGAAATGTAAACAGCCCCTCGGGCAACAACATAAATCAACAACCGCTCCTCGGGCAAAATATCAACAGAACCAGCCCCTCGGGCTACCTCAAAGTCACTCGCAATCAGCCTCTCGGGCAATATCACATCTCACACTGGGTACCCGCTCTCACTGGGGGTGTACAGACTCCTGAGGGGCTCCTACAGCCCAAGCGCTAACGTAAGCCATCTCGTGGCATAACCAATCAGGCCCTCGACCTCTCATATATCACAATCAGTGTAACACGCTGTGGCGTGCAGCCCGATCCCATAATATCCTCACAACACAGGCCCTCGGCCTCACTCAGTCAGAACTCACTCAAGCCCCTTGGGCTGATAGTAAAACAAGTACTCGGCTCAAAATATCATTTATGAAATCAGAAGGAATGAATAAAACCGAGTTATGAAAATAGTAAGAACATAGCATGACTAAGTGTAAATATCAAACCGAAAACAGTGAGGAAAACAGTAGTAAATGTAACGACGCACCTGGTCGTTTTGCCTTTTTGAACCCCGTTCCCTTAAATAAAACTTCCCGTGCTTGCTTTAGCTTATTTACGACTTGCGGGGACGGTTGGTTCGGGATTTGGAAGAGTTTTGGGTGAAATATGCTCATTTGATTCCTTAGGATTTTCTAAAAAGGATAAGTTTGACTTTGGTCAATATTTTGAGCAAACGGACCCGGATTCATGATTTGACGGTCCCGTAGGGTCCGTAGGAAAATATGGGATCTGGGCGTATGCCCGGAATCGAATTTCGAGGTCCCTAGCCCGAGTAATGAATTTTTATCAGAAATTGTTAATCTAAAGTTTTAAGGATTTAAAGAAACTAATTAACGATTGATTTCCTAGGTATCGGGCTCGTATTTTGGTTCCGAGGCCCGGCAAAAGTCCGAAATATCATTTAAGACTTGCCTGTAAAATTTGGTGTCAATCTGAGTAGTTTTAGGGCGTTTTGACCCGTTGGAAGAAAAATTAAGAACTTCAAGTTCATAAGTTTGATTCATTTGGTTTTAGGGGGTGAATTCTAGATTTAGTTTCGTTTCGGGTGTTCCGAAGGTTCGAGTAGGTCCGCCTCGTGATTTCAGACTTGTGGGTATGTTCGGACGGGGCCCGGAAGCCCCGAGCGTCAATCGGACGAGGCTCGAGTGAAGTGGAAATTTTGAGAGAGGGCTGAAGAACTGATGCTTTTGTCATAACCGCATCTGCGGTTCTTGGACCGCAGATGCGGCCGTACCATCGCAGAAGCGGCCCAGGGCGACCAGGCAATTTTCGCAGATGCGGACCCCAAGCCGCAGAAGCGGCGCCGCAGATGTGGCCCAGAGACCGCAGATGC
This sequence comes from Nicotiana attenuata, assembly GCF_001879085.1. Taxonomy (NCBI): domain Eukaryota; kingdom Viridiplantae; phylum Streptophyta; class Magnoliopsida; order Solanales; family Solanaceae; genus Nicotiana; species Nicotiana attenuata. The sequence continues at coordinate 37,785,276 of NC_031998.1, forward strand.
GGTCCCAGCCTTCCCTCCCCTTTTCGCAGATGCGGTTGCATTCTCGCAGATGCGGTCCCCTGACCGCAGATGCGGAAATCACTGAACCAGTGAGGTTCATTAAGACGGGCTCTAAATCATTTTTATGACATTTTCACTCTTCCTTTGGGCGATTTGGGAGCTTTTGAGAGGAGGACTTCACTTAGCATCAAGAGGTAAGTTTATTCCACCCATTCTTAGTTTAATACTTGTATTTAGGTAGATTAAACACTAGCACTTAGGAAAAATCAAAGGGTTAGAGCTAAACCTAGGGTTTTAATAAAACTTAGATTAAACCACGAAATTTGTCATGGAATTGATTAGAAATCATATATTCATGATCCTTAGGTTGTAGAGAACAACTTCCTTCAAAAAAAATCGGAATCCGGGCACGTGGGCCGGGGTCGGATTTTAGGAAACTCGTGTTAATGGTTGGAAAATTGCTTAAATAGCTAGAATTCGATCTTATGAGTCTATATTAACTAGTTCCCACTTCGTTTAACTAGTTTGGGATCGTTCGGCTCCGAATTGAGTACTTGGGCTTGTTCTTGGCATTGAAGGTGCACTTTGGAGCGAGGTGAGTCTCCTTTCTAACCTTGTAAGAGGGAATTATCCCCATAGGTATAATAAATTGAGTAATTTGTTGTTAAATGCGGGGGCTACGTACGCACTAGGTGACGAGAGTCCGTGCGTAGCTACTATTATATTTATTGTCCGGGTAGTTTAGGGCCCATATCATGCTATATTGTAACCGTTTCCACATTTTATTGCTAATGTGATCACTTAGGATATGCTAGAGACTCGGAAAAGAGGTAAGCGATGGTATACCTTCCTTGGACACTTGTATGAATTACTTTGGGAATAAATGCGCATTCATGTGTTTCCTTGAATTAAATTGATATTTGTGGAACGGGCCGATCGCCTCGGTAGAAATAGATGCATCTATGGTTCGCGCCATTCGACCCTCTGGCAGTGCACAATTATTTTCTGTTGGATCGGGCCGTCGACCTCGGCATAATGTGCGCATGACATATATGTGTGTGACATTGTAACCATGGCTCATTTTGTTGAATATTGAAATGCGTACGGTTAACTACCAAATTGCTAGTGACATGCCTTATTACCCCTTGTTGCATACTGTTGATTAAATTGTGGTTATCATGCCTAGTAGAACATCTTCTTTATACTATTTGACCCTAGTAAGTGTCAAGTCGACCTCTCGTCTCTACTTCTTCGAGATTAGACGGGATACTTAATGGGTACATATTGTTTATGTAGTCATACTACGCTTCTGTACTTAATTGTACAGGGTCTGAGGCAGGTACATCTGACTATCAGTTCGGTGCGTGCCCCTGATTCACAGTCCTAGACTTCCACGGTGAGCTGCTCCTTTCCTATGGCGTTCAGCAGCTTCATGGAGTCTTTTTCCTACTTTTGCTGTCTATTCTATTTCGGACAATAGGATAGTGTTTATTTTGTACATTTTACTAGTTGCCCATTTCTTGTGACACCAGGTCTTGGCACACACGTTAGTAGACGACATCATCCTTTTTTTTGTGGGATTGTATAATTTTATGACTTTAATGACCATTTTGATACATTATGGATCGCTTCTGGTCTTCACTTTAATTTGAGAATCTGTTATATTTATTTTGAGTAAGAGTAAAATGAGAACTTAAGTATATTTTTCCGCGTTGGCTGGCCTGACAATGGTGTCGGGCGCCATCATGACCTATTGTAGAAAAAATGGGTCATGACAGTAAAAGCCCCTAAGGGTCCAAACAACCGGCACAAGGCCCAGACACGGCATGTAACGATCGGTCGTTTTGAGCTCTAGCGCGCCGTTCAGCAGTTTGAGGTCATGAGCAGCTCTATTTCAGGTATTACAACTTGTACGCGTGGTCGGAATTGAATTTTAGGAAGTTCGGGGTTGATTCGGAAAGAGAATTTTTATTTCGGAAGCTTTAAGTTGAAAGAATTAACTAGGATTGGATTTTTGAGTAAACGACCTCGGAATCGGGATTTGTAGGTTCCAGTAGGTTTGTATGATGATTTCGAACTTGGGCGTATGCTCGGATTGGGTTTTTGGTGACCCGGGAGCGTTTCGGCGCCCATTGTGGAAGTTAGCATTTTGGAAGAAATTTCATAAGTTTGGGTTGAAGTGCATTTCAGTGTTATCGATGTCCGTTTGGGATTCCGAGCCTGGGAGTAGCTCCGTATGGTGATTCTGGAGTTGGGAGCGATCGAAAGTGAATTCAGATGTCCGTGGGTCATTTTGGAGTCATTTGGCTAAAGATAGAAATTTGAAGGTTTTTGAGAAGTTTGACCGCAGGTGTACTTTTTGACATCGGGGGTCAGAATCCGATTCCGAAAGTTGGAGTAGGTCCGTAATGTCAAACATGACTTGTGTGCAAAATTTGAAGTTAATCGGACGTGATTTGATAGGTTTAAACATCGAAAGTAGAAGTTTGAAATTCTAAAGTTCATAAAGCTTGGATTGGAGGTCGATTCGTGGTTTTAGCGTCGTTTGGTATGATTTGAGGCCTCGAGCAAGTCCGTAATGTGTTTTGCGACTGGTTGGTATGATTGGTTGGGGTCCCGGGGCCTCGGGTGGACTCCGGGTGGTTAACGAATCGAAAATGGAATTTTGGAGATAGCTGAAGTTGCTGGTTGCTGGTATAATCGCACCTGCGAGACTTGGGCCGCAGGTCCGGAGCCGTAGAAACGAAAATGGACGGCTAGGCTGGGACCACAGATGCGGTTATTTTGCCGTAGATGCGGGACCGCACCTACGGAAGGAGAAGCGCAGATGCGCAAGCAGGAGGCTTGGGGGAAGACCGCAGAAGCGGCCATTGGTCCGCACCTGCGGGACCGCAGAAGCGGTCAATAGACCGCAGCTGCGAAAGGACTGGAGGTAGTGAGCTATCTTTAAAAATCGAGTTTAGGCTCATTTCCTCCCATTTTCACTTCGGATTGGGCGATTTTGGAGCTTTTGGAAGAGAGATTTTCTCCATCTATGTCAAGGTAAGTTGTTTCCACTTATTAGACGCTAAATACATGGTTTTGCTTCGGATTTGAGCATGAAAATTGGTAGAAACTTGGGGTTTGAGGGAAAACCTAGAAAATTGATATCCTTGGATTTTGACCATGATTTTGGATATGAAATTGAGAGTAAATTATATATTTGAGTTCGTGAGGTTATGGGTAAACTTTATCTTCGAAAAATTTCGGAATCCGGGCACGTGCGCCCGAGGGCATTTTTGTCAACTTTTCGATCGGGGTTAGGAATTGTTATAAATTGGGTTGTAATGAGTAATTGAGCATATATTAATGGATTTACATAATTATTGGCTAGATTTGGAGCAGTTAGCATCGATTTGAGTCTTCGGAAGGGCGTGGAATGCCGGTTACGGATCTTCGGAGCGAGGTGAGTCTCCTTTCTAACGTTGTAACAGGGAATTGTCCCCATAGGTGAAATAATTGGTTATGTGCTCCTATTTGTGGGGGCTACGTACGCGCGAGGTGACGAGAATCCGTGCGTAGCTACTAATATGTGTAAGTCCGGTAGTCTAGGACGCAAAAAGCATGCTATACTTGGATTATCTGTGATCTTATAGACAATTGAATTTCTTAAATCCTATCAAATTGGTAAATGAATTTCTAAGAGGATTAAACTTTATTTTTTTCTTAAATTATTAAAATCGAATTGACTTTTATTTGGATAAATGTTCCCCGATAAATTCTTAATTTGTTGTTTGAGCATGTATTTCTATGTGTACCTGCGTCGCATCTATGATTCACAAGCAGGGTGATTGCTTAGTTAAATTTGTCCGCGTTGCATGTATGATACGCGAGCGGGGTAATAGATGCATCTATGGTTCGTGCCGCTCGACCCTCGGCAGTGCACATTTTACATTTATGTTGGATCGGGCCGTACGACCTCGGCATGAGTTGTGCATGTTTGTATTGCTTGTCTTGAGATTTATTGATATTGCTACTTGCTCTCCTCGGCTTGAGATAATTGTTAATTAATGGATTATGAATCCGGAGACTTTAAATAAATAGGAACTTTCACCTGTTTAGTGACTCATTTGAATCTACTGTTGTTCTTAATAAATCAGTGAGTCATCCCATTAATAATATTATTATTGGACCATTAGTAAGTGTCGAAGTTGCCATCTCGTCTCTACTTCTTCGAGATTAGGCAGGATACTTACTGAGTACACGTTGTTTTCGTACTCATGCTACACTTGCTGTGCATTTTGTTGCACAGGTGCAGGTATTTCTAGTGGCCTACTAGGCGTTGCAGTATGTGCGACACGGAGACTAGGTGAGCTGTATTTCCTTGAGGTGATCCGCAGCTAGTATAGTCTCTCTCAGAGTTTTATTTACTTTCTGTCCAATTTGTATTCCAGAAAGTTGTTGTACTTTATTCGATTTCTTAGAAATTGCTCATGCACTTGTGACGCCGGGTTCTGCGATGGTTATAAAGTATTTTGTATTAACTGCTTATCATTTAAATTTGATTTGGGACGATTATCTTTTTAATTGGTGAATTTGAAGTAAAATCATATATTTCAAGAGTATTAAAACGAGAATTTAATTAAGTATTTTGGTTGGCTTGCCTGACAGTGGTGTCCGGCGCCATCACGACCCTTAGTGGATTTTGGGTCGTGACAACATGGTATCAGAGCACTTGGTTCCCGTAGATCTCACGAGTCATGAGCAAGTCTAGTAGAGTCTCGCGGATCGGTACGGAGACGTCTGTACTTATCTTCGGGAGGCTGCAGGACTGTTAGGAGTACTTCCCTTCTTGTTTCCTCATCGTGCGATTTGATCCCTGGAGGCTTATGCCCCTGTTTCCTTCCTACTCAATCCTACGCGATGCGAACCGCTTGTTATAAATCGAGAATGGAAGAATTGTAATGGTACTACCGAGGTGGTGCGGGATGTTTCTCCCTGCATAGTTGTCTAAGCTATTATCATCGACTTGTGGAAGGATATTCTATCGTTTCAGCTCAATAGCGGTACTTCTAAGAGCTCTGAGGCTAGGCAGAAGTTGTCATGATGCTATGAACGATTGTTCCGCAGTATTGATATGATGGTATGATATTTGCCTACGTGTTGGGGTAGTGAATGACTTGAAGGGAGGTTTACCCAGTGCATGATCTAGAGATTCGGTATTTTTTTCCCTGCAGGGGAAAGTCAATCGGACTAAGGATGTTCAGATTTCGGTTGATGGAGTAAAGAGACTTGGTATTTGCGAGCGTGGTGGAGTTTTCTTCTATGACGAGGTGTCGTTGTCCTACATGAGCGTACTCAGTTCGCTGGTGTTATGATCTTCTACAATCCGCCTTTGGGGCAAGATATTGTGAGATAGTATTGAAGATGCGGCTGTCAGATATCACAAGGTGCGGTAGCTCGGGATTGAATCAGTGTTTCTAATTTTGACGGTTTGGGAAAAATGATCTTCGTAAAGGTTTAAAGTTAGCAGCAATTGTGGGTTCAAGTGCCACGAAGATAGATTCTAATTAAGGCAACAACTGAGCGGCAAAGGATAAGGAAGGACATGTGGGGAGTGTCAGGCGGTGGTTAAAACTTCTAGAAGGTCGGGTAAAAGAAGCAAAGGTCGAGTAGTCGACTAAAGAAGCGAGTTTGCCCAAAGTGGGAGAGTGGCGGAGTTGCATATGGGCCTGGCGGTAGGATGACTACGTACCTTAAGGAGAGTTTGGAATGATTTGGGAATTTTAATGATTGGTGATTGGGGTCTACGGATTTAATTTGGAGTATGGGCTATTATGCGACAGGAGATTTTATATGACGGAAAGGAGCTGCATGAGATAAAGAAGGATACAACATAACTTTGAATAGGAAGGATGTTGCCGCACTATTAATTGATGTCCACGAGGGGTGAATGGACTTGTGCAGCTAGAGAACGAGCTCGGACTCAGGAGGGGTTATTGATTTCGTAGTGATTGTACCCCGTGCAGCAGCGTTGGAAGATGTCGGCGCATAAATTCCACTGGTAGGTTATCTCCAGTGAGCAGATCGGCGGTCGCATGGTTGGAGAAGCTTCCGCGAAGAATTCTAGTGGCTATACAGCAAAGAGATCGGTCATGTGAATGTGGTTGATGATTCAGAGTATAAAAGGGGGTTTTACAGAAAGATTCCGAGAATTTTGGCGGTTGATTGCACAAGGTTATGTCAACAGGAGATGAAGGATCCTGGTGAATTCCAGAATTTGTGTAATAATGGCTTCAGGCTAAGTGGGAGAGTCCCACCGCCTATGATTAAGTATTGCCTGGTTAACTACTTGCGAGGTTTCTGGTTATTACGGAAAGAACATAAGTAGTGATTCGAGCAAAGGAATTGTTAGAGGCGTGCTAAGGTTGGACTTATTGGCTCATGTTCAGACTTGGGGAAGGATTCAGGATTTATGCCTTGTACAGGCGGGTTTCAAGGGGAATGATTCTGCCGGGTGCTTCGTCGAGAGGGTATTCATGTGCTAGAAGATTTATGGAATTGATTATATTCGGGGCCAAGTCAGAGCGGGTGGCTCTCAGCAACGGTCCTAGTGGATTCAAAGGGGCAAAGCGTAGTGCCTAGTGATTTCGAGCCTATAGGTACGATTAAGAATCAAGCTTGGTAGCAGCTTATGAGAAGGAGCACAGAATGTCCTATGATGTTTTGACTTGCAGCGTAGCCTTCGGGAGGTATGAAATGGTTCGTGGGGTTTGAGACAGCATAGCCTCGTGATTCAAGGTCACTCAGGATGAGTGCGGATGGAGTATGCTATATGTTGGATAGAGTTATTATTATTTCTAAGGCAATCAAGGATAAATTGGAAGAAGATAGATTGATTAGCCATAGTTGAATTGGCACATTGGTGGAAGTGATCAGTTCCTTTAGCGCAATCAAGTTATGCAAGTGATTTGTGGCGGTACGTGTGAGGCTTGTCGGCCGCCATAATTGATGTTATTCAGAAGTATTCTACTGTTATGGCCTACTATGCGTAGGCGGACTCCGGAAAGGCTGTGGTAGCTTAGATCACTACTTAGAGATTTGCATATTCTACGGATATGAGAATTCACATGTGTGTTGCTATGGTTCTCCTGAAGTGAGTTAAGTGAAAAGTTTTTATATGATGAAGTGTTAATCTATTAGTGGTTCCGGAGTTATTAGAAAAATCGTATTCTATCGTATATTGGCGTGTTGGGTGCAGTGAGTGGTATGGAATTTGAGGTGAGGATCAAGGTTGCAGTTTGGTGTTGACAAGGATGTCACGAGCTCGAATGAGAAAGAAAAGAGTTTCGATGTTTAAAGTAAGTTGGTATTGTCTTCAGCGTCACCTGAGATCGGTGTTTTGTGAAAAAGGCTTTGCATCCTGGTTAAGGATTCTTGATCGCTTTTTAGTGTTAGTGCGGCCGGTGGTTTGGACGTACAGACCTGTTATCTGTTACGTAAGGTGGTGGGAGCGTGCCCCAGGGGAAGGTTGTATAAGTGTGGCATGTAGTCACTTGATTGATTGAAGAGTTAAACTAAGTATGAAGATTGCGGTGATGTCGTTAATTTGAGAATTGATGCCTGGAGGGCAATCGGTTTATTGGGTTTTGGACTGTGGATGATTACTCCGGTTATGATGGTTGTTCTTATGTGTTATGAGCGAAAGAGGAGTTATTATGGACCATTGAAAGGTTATTAGCCTATTTCAGTGCGATCAGGATCGGCTTGAGGTCTTTGGATGGATTCAAGGGTGAATATGGGCTCTATATCGGGCCAGATGTGTTCATTTCAGTAATGCGCTCCTTATGGAAGAGTAGTCAGAGTGTTATTTCGCTGTCAGATATTTCATGTAATGATACATTGCGCCGTGTGAGACTTGAAACGGCTTGGGAAATTGCTTATGTGTTGAGGTTCCGCGTAGAGATGATGTTATATGAGCAAAATGGCTCTTGAGATTCAGATCATATATCGCACCTCAGTTGTGCTTGAGTTTGTAGCTCATGGCACTATATGTCTCCCCAGGGATGGTATTATGCACATGGCGTGCTTGTGACCGATATTCGATATCTTGTTGTAATGAGCAATCTAGCTCGGTGTGTACCTCCTTATGTGAATTTTATGTGTGGACCGGGTGGCACGCCGCCATGGGTATGCTATTTGGATCGGGTTGCGCGCCGCAACAGTATGATGTTGAGTACAGTTCCCCGTGTCTGTTTTATGTGTTTTGTTTCCTCCTTTCCTGAGAGGAACTTATATTAGCTATGTGCCCGCATCGCATGCATGATTCGCGAGCGGGGTGTCTGTTTAATTATGTTGACCGCGTCGCATGTATGATTCGCGAGCGGGGTAATTGGATTTCCTTTTCAGAGTTCGTTTTCCTTTTGTAACGTTCGAGTTCATAGCCTATTGGCACATTGTGGCATCATATGAGACTTTTGAGCATGTCCGGGGTGGCTTATTGCCTGAGCGGTTCGTACTGGGTGAGACGAGATCATTGGATTTAGGATCAGTGCAATCTGATTACATGAAGCATATTAAGGAGCAAATACCATTATTTGGTTCAGAATGAGGTGATGGTTCTTGTCAGGAGTATAGGCCTGATGAATTGTTGGTTCGGCAGTTCGTTATGAATTTATACACACCTCTTCCGTCTTGGCGGTATTGTAAGAGTTAGAGCAAGACCTATGTAGGTCATGAGGTGCAATGGGAGCATCAGATTCGTGAAATTTTGATTTATTCGATCAGAGAATGCCATTGTGGTCATGAGAGTAAAGTGGTGCAAGGTGGGAATTCAGCTAAGATATGCAGTCATGTTTTTGTGCTGCGTGTAGTTATTGATACGGTGAGCGTATGTTGGAACAGGCCTGGCAGAGAATTCTGGATGATGGAATTGGGCTCTAAGGCTTATTTGCTTAAGTGAAAAAGGATATCTTCAGATTGACCGAGCTAGGGCGCCCAGCTGAGTTGTGGTAGCACGGGTAGGTGCTCGAGGTGTTAAGCAATGATTTCAGACAAACCCCAGCACAGTTCTTAGCACGTTCGAGGACGAATGTATGTTTAAGTGGGAGAGGATGTAACGAACCGACCGGTCGTTTTAAGCTCTAGCGCGCCGTTCAGCAGTTTGAGGCCATGAGCAGCTCCAGTTTAGGTATTACGACTTGTACGCGTGGTCGGAATTGAATTTCGGGAAGTTCGGGGTTGATTCGAAAAGAGAATGCTTTAAGTTGAAAGAATTAAATAGGATTGGATTTTTGAGTAAACTACCTCGGAATCGGGATCTGTAGGTTCCAGTAGGTTCGTATGATGATTTCGAACTTGGGCGTATGCCCGGATCGGGTTTTGGGAGACCCGAGAGCATTTTGGCGCCCATTGTGGAAGTTAGCATTTTGGAAGAAATTTCATAAGTTTGGGTTGAAGTGCATTTCAGTGTTATCGATGTCCGTTTGGGATTCCGAGCCTGGGAGTAGCTCCGTATGGTGATTCTTGAGTTGGGATAGGAATTCGGATGTCCTTTGGTCATTTTGGAGTCATTTGGCTAAAGATAGAAATTTGAAGGTTTTTGAGAAGTTTAACCAGAGGTGGACTTTTTGATATCGGGGTCGGAATCCGATTCCGAAAGTTGGAGTAGGTCCGTAATGTCGAACATGACTTGTGTGCATAAATTGAAGTCAATCAGACGTGATTTGATAGGTTTAAACAGCGAAAGAAGAAGTTTGAAATTCTAAAGTTCATAAAGCTTGGATTGGAGGTCGATTCGTAGTTTTAGCGTCGTTTGGTATGATTTGAGGCCTCGAGCAAGTCCGTAATGTGTTTTGGGACTGGTTGGTATAATTGGTTGGGGTCCCGGGGGCCTCGGGTGGTTAACGGATCGAAAATGGAATTTTGGAGATAGCTGAAGTTGCTGGTTGCTGGTATAACCGCAACTGCGAGACTTGGGCTGCAGGTGCGGAACCGCAGAAGCGACCTTCGTGCCGCAGAAGCGGAAATGGACAGCTTGGCTGGGACCGCAGATGCGGTCATTTTGCCGCAGATGCGGGACCGCACCTGCGGAAGGAGAAGCGCAGATGCGGAAGTAGGAGGCTTGGGGGAAGACCGCAGAAGCGGCCATTGGTCCGCACCTGCGGGACTGCAGAAGCGGTCAATAGACCGCAGGTGCGAAACAACTGGAGGCAGTGAGCTATCTTTAAAAATCGAGTTTAGGCTCATTTCCTCCCATTTTCACTTCGGATTGGGCGATTTTGGAGCTTTTGGAAGAGAGATTTTCTCCATCTATGTCAAGGTAAGTTGTTCCCACTTATTAGACGCTAAATACATGGTTTTGTTTCGGATTTGAGCATGAAAAATGATAGAAACTTGGGGTTTGAGGAAAAACCTAGAAAATTGATATTCTTGGATTTTGACCATGATTTTGGATTTGAAATTGAGAGTAAATTATATATTTGAGTTCGTGAGGTTATAGGTAAACTTTATCTTCAAAAAGTTTCGGAATCCGGGCACGTGGGCCCGAGGGCGTTTTTGTCAACTTATCGATCGGGGTTAGGAATTGTTATAAATTGGGTTGTAATGAGTAATTGAGCATATATTAATGGATTTACATAATTATTGGCTAGCTTTGGAGCATTTAGCATCGATTCGAGTCTTCGGAAGGGCGTGGAATGCCGGTTATGGATCGTCGGAGCGAGGTGACTCTCCTTTCTAACTTTGTAAGATGGATTTGTCCCCATAGGTGAAATAATTGGTTATGTGCTCCTATTTGTGGGGGCTACGTACGCGCGAGGTGACGAGAGTCCGTGCGTAGCTACTAATATGTGTAAGTCCGGGTAGTCTAGGACCCAAAAAGCATGCTATACTTGGATTATCTGTGTTAAATCCTATCGAATTGGTAAATGAATTTCTAAGAGGATTAAACTTCATTTTTTTTCTTAAATCATTACAAGAGAATTGGTTTTTATTTGGATAAATGTTCCCCGATATATTCTTAATTTGTTGTTTGAGCATGTTTTTCTATGTGTACCTGCGTCGCATGTAAGATTCGCGAGCAAGGTGATTGTTTAGTTAAATTTGTCCGCATCGCATGTATGATACGCGAGCGGGGTAATAGATGCATCTATGGTTCGTGCCACTCGACCCTCGGCAGTGCACATTTTACATTTATGTTGAATCAGGCCGTACGACCTCGGCATGAGTTGCGCATGTTTGAATTGCTTGTCTTGAGATTTATTGATATTGCTACCTGCTCTCCCCGGCTTGAGATAATTGTTAATTAATGGATTATGAATCCGGAGACTTTTAATAAAAAGGAACTTTCACCTGTTTAGTGACTCATTTGAATCTACTGTTGTTCTTAATAAATCCGTGAGCCATCGCATTAATAATATTATTATTGGACCATTAGTAGGTGTCGAAGTTGCCATCTCGTCTCTACTTCTTCGAGATTAGGCGGGATACTTACTGAGTACACGTTATTTTCGTACTCATGCTACACTTGCTGTGCATTTTGTTGCATAGGTGCAGGTACTTCTAGTGGCCTACTGGGCGTTGCAGTATGGGCGACACGGAGACTAGGTGAGCTATATTTCCTCGAGGTGATCCGCAGCTAGTATAGTCTCTCTCAGAGTTTTATTTACTTTCTGTCCAATTTGTATTTCGGACAGCTGTTGTACTTTATTCGATTTCTTAGAAATTGCTCATGCACTTGTGACACCGGGTTCTGCGATGGTTATAAAGTATTTTGTATTAACTGCTTATCATTTAAATTTGATTTGAGACGATTATCTTTTTAATTGGTGAATTTGAAGGAAAATCATAGATTTCAAGAGTATTAAAACGAGAATTTAATTAAGTATTTTGGTTGGCTTGCCTGACAGTGGTGTCCGGCGCCATCACGACCCTTTGTGAATTTTGGGTCGTGACACGGAATTTAGCCCCAAACATAGTAATATTTTTTCCAAATATAATAATAACAAACAATTTCCAATTAAATACGCGACTTAATAGTCGTACGAGATGGACCAAGTCACAATCTCCAACGGTGCACGACCCCACGCCCGTTATCTAGCGTGTGCGTTACCTCAATATCGCACAACAATGTGAAATCCGGGGTTTCATACCCTCAGGACAACATTTACAATCATTACTTACCTCTATCTGGTCCAAACTCTAGCCCGCGATGCCTTTGCCTATCGACTCGGCCTCCGGATGCTCCAAATCTAACCAAAAATGGATTTATACCATCAGAATATGCTATGGGAACAAAGCCCACTCGAAAATAACCAATTTACATCAAGAATCCCGAAATTGGCCAAACTCGACCCCTGGGCCCACATCTCGGATTCCGAAAAAATTCACAAAACTATAAACCTCATGCTCTGACGAGTTCATACATATCAAATACATCAAAATGCGACCACAAACGACCCCTCAAATACTCAAATCAAAGTCTCCAAATTTCAAGCCCTAACTCCCCAATTTTAGGCTTTAGATTCCACAAATTTCATGTCTAATTAGGTAGAAATCACTATAAGAACGAGTATTGAGTCCAAAAATCTTACCTCCAAGTGTTTCCCTTTGATTCCCTCTTCAATCCTTGTCAAAAAGCTCAAAAATCGCTCAAAAATGGTGGAAGATAGACAAAAATCGCGAACATGACTATTTAAACATTCTGCCCAGGTGACCTATCCTTCTTCGCGAACGCGGTCAAAGCCTCACGTTCTCGAAGCACGAAAACTCATTGACCATAAATTCCTCTTATGCGAACGCGACCTCATTAACGCGAACGCGAAACACAAATGACCAGGACCCCAACTGCTCCCATTAACTCTACGCGAACTTGGGATGATGTGCGCGGACTTGGTCAGCCGATCCACAATCACCCAAATAGCATCGAACTTCTTCAAAGTCCGTGGGAGCCCAACTACAAAGTCCATGGTGATCCGCTCCCACTTCCACTCTGGAATATCCATCTGCTGAAGCAAGCCACCTGGTCTCTGATGCTCGTATTTCACCTACTGACAATTGAGACACCGAGCTACAAATTCCACAGTATCTTTCTTCATCCTCCTCCATCTTTGCTGTCTTAGATCCTGATACATCTTCGCTGCACCCGGATGAATGGAATACCGCGAGCTATGGGCCTCCTCCAGAATCAACTCCCGAAGCCCATCCACATTGGGCACACAAATCCGGCCCTGCATCCACAACACCCCATCATCACCAATGGTCACATCTCTGGCATCGTTGTGATGAACTCTGTCCTTAAGGACAAGCAAGTAAGGATCATCATACTGGCACTCTCTGATGCGATCGAACAAGGAAGACCGAGAAATCACACTAGCTAAGACCCGACTGGGCTCCGAAATATCCAACCTCACCAACCGGTTGGCCAAGGCCTGAACATCAGTTGCGAGAGGTCTCTCTCCAACAGGAATAAATGCAAGACTGCCCATACTCATCGCCTTCCGGCTCAAAGCATCGGCCACTACATTGGTCTTCCCCAGATGGTACAAAATAGTAATATCATAGTCCTTTAGCAGATCCAACCATCTCCGCTGCCTCAAATTGAGATCCTTCTGTTTGAACAAGTGCTGGAGGCTACAATGATCAGTAAACACCTCACAAGACACACCATACAAGTAATGCCTCCAAATCTTCAACGCGTGAACAATGGCAGCCAACTCCAAAACATGAACAAGGTAGTTCTTCTCATGGGGCCACAACTGACGAGAAGCATAAGCAATAACCCTACCTTTCTGCATCACAATAAACTGTATATGAACATGAAGTTGATGGCAAAACTAACACTAGAGTCGTGGTCAAGGCAGTCTTGAGCTTCTGAAAGCTTGCCTCACACTCATCCGACCACTGGAATGGAGCACCCTTCTGAGTCAACTTGGTCAAAGGTGATGCAATGGATGAATATCCCTGAACGAACCGACGGTAATAACCCGCCAATCCAAGAAAACTGCGAATCTCTGTGGCTGAGGACGGTCTGGGCCAACTCTAAACCGCCTCTATCTTCTTCGGATCAACCTGAATACCCTCACTGGACACCACGTGCCCCATGAAAGCCACTGAACTGAGCTAGAACTCACACTTGGAGAACTTTGCATAAAGCTTCTCCTCCCTCAACTGCTGCAATACTACTCTAAAATGCTCCGCGTGCTCCTCTTGCTACGCGAATACACCAATGAAAACTATGACAAACGAGTTGAGATACGGCCGGAACACGCTGTTCATCAAATGCATGAATACTGCTGGGGCATTGGTCAGCCCAAAAGACGTCACAAGGAACTCATAGTGACCATATCGGGTCCTGAAAACTGTCATAAGAATATCCGAGTCCCTGATCTTCAGCTGGTGATACCTTGAACGCAGATCAATCTTTGAGAATACCCTCGCTCCCTGAAGCTGGTCGAACAAATCATCAGTACGAGGTAGGGGATAATTGTTCGTAATTGTAACCTTGTTCAACTTCCTGTAATCAATGCACATCCTCATGTGCCATCCTTCTTTTTCACGAATATAACAGGCGCACTCCACGGCGAAACACTAGGCCGAATGAACCCCTTATCGAGGAGTTCCTAAAGCTGCTCCTTCAACTCCGTTGTTGCCATACAATACGGTGGAATAGAAATAGGCTGAGTGCCCGGCACCAGGTCAATACCAAAATCAATATCCCTGTCCGGTGGCATGCCTGGCAGGTCTGCAGGAAACACGTCAGGAAAATCCCTCACAACTGGAACAGAATCAATGTTGGGAGCCTCTGTACTGACATCCCTCACAAACGCTAAGTATGAAAGACAACCTTTCCCAACCATCCAGTGGGCCTTCAGAAATGATATCACCCTACTGGGAACAAAATCAATCAAACCTCGCCACTTAATCCGTGGCACACCTGGCATAGCCAACATCACTGTCTTAGCATGACAGTCCAAAATAGCACGACACGGAGATAGCCAATCCATGCCTAATATCACATCAAAGTCCACCATACAGAGAAACAACAGGTCCACTCGGGTCACCAGACCCCCAATAGTCACCACACATGACCGGTACACACGGTCCACAATAATAGTATCGCCCACCGGCATAGATACACGAGCAGATGAAACAAGATACTCACGGGGCGTATCCAAATAACGAGCAAAATATGATGACACATAGGAAAAAGTGGAGCCAGGATCAAATAACACAGAGGCAGCTCTGTGGCAGACTAAGACAATACCTGTAATTACCGCATCTGAAGAAATAGCATCAGGTCTAGCTGGAAGTACATAGAAATGGGCCTGACCACCACCTGATCGACCTCCCCCTCTGGGGAGACCCCTAGCTGACTGTCCTACACCCCTAGCTGGCGGGGCAGGTGGTGAAGTAACTAGTGCTGAAATTGATGGCTAACTCCTCTACTGAGATGAACCCCCAAGACGACGAGGACACTGCCTCTATATGTGCCCTAACTCTACACACTCATAACAACTCTCTGGTGCTGGAGACGAGGACTGAAGGGAACCCCTAGCACCGAAATGACTAGCAGATGCACCTGGCATAGAAGAGCCCTGAACTGATGGAGCACGGGACGAACTCTAGGCTGGATGGACACTGAGTGAGGAATGACCCTGCTGAGAACTCTTAGAACCATGGCCTGATGATGCCCCACGATAACCTGGGCAAGCTGACTGAGCATGCCTGAATGGGCGGCCTCTGCCATGCTGAAACTGACCTCACGAAAGGGCACCCCCAAAACTACCAGATCCCCGAGGCCTCTTAGCCTCCCTCTCTTCTCGCTCCTGGCGATGAACTGACTTAATCTCGCGAGCGATATCAACAACCTCCTCAAAAAAAGCACCTGACACCCTCTCCCTGGTCATGAGAATCCGAAGCTAATATGTGAGGCCATCAACGAACCTCCTGATCCTCTCTCTATCCGTAGAAACCAACCCAATAGCATGACGAGCTAACTTTGAGAACCTCATCTCATACTGCGTCATAGTCATATCTCCTTGTCGCAACTGCTCGAACTGCCTGCACAGCTCCTCCCTGCGGGACTGTGGCACATATTTCTCCAAAAAGAGAGAACGGTNGACTCTAATAAATTGAAAAGTAGTAAATGCGACCCCGCTGGTCTCCAGAATACCCGCGGTGCGAAGAATCCTCTAACACCTGTCCAAGAAACCCTGGGCATCCTCGCCCTCTGCACCACCGAAAGTCAGAGGCTGAAGTCTACCAAACCCTCCAATCTACGTTGCTCGTCCTCTGGCATAACCAGAGCTACATAACCATGAGCAGCTGCCACAGGCTGGGCTGGTGGTGCCTCCGGTGTCTGCAATCCCTGAACCACCTGCTCGGGTGTTCGGGCGGAAGGAGTCTGAGTGCCTCCCCCGGCTTGAGAAGTGGTTGTGGGAGTAGAAACTGCGACCGCCTGAGCAAGACTAGTGCACACGATCAAGATTTGAGCCAAGGTCTCCTGAAGGCCCGGAATGACAATAGGCACAGCTGGTGCTGCTGGAGCATTCATAACTGGGACCTGATCCTGAACTGGGGATGCTAGTGGATCTGCATGTGCTGCCCTAGCTGCTGTGCGGGCTACACCCCTGCCCCTACCACGGCCTCGACCGCATCCTCGGCCTCTAGTGGCCCCAGCTGGTGGTACTGGTGGTCGTCCATCCTGACCGGTAGCGCGTGTCCTCACCATCTGTAAGAGAATAGAATAACAGAAGTTTAGTACTCGGATCAACAGATTCGCACGACAAGAATTCAAGAATATGAAGTTTTCCTAAAGGTTCTGCAGCCTCCCGAGGATAAATACAAACGTCTTCGTACCGATCCGCGAGACTCTACTAAACCTGCTCATGACTCGTGAGACCTATGTAACCTAGGCTCTGATACCAACTTGTCACGACCCTAAAACGGACCTGGTCGTGATGGCGCCTATCGTGAAACTAGGCCAGCCGACACAAACCCAAAACCAACCTAACAATTATAATAAGTCATTTAAAAGTCATTAATAATCTAAAATCCCAAAATGTAAGGCAGAATAGAACAGTGCGAAAACAAAACACAGCCCGACATCGGGGTGTCACCAGTCATGAGCAACTACAACTCGTCTAGAAATGTGAAAAGACAACATAGTCTGAAACAAAGCTAATACAAAGTGGAATAAAGATAGGAAGTAGAAGCTCTGGGTTGCGAATGCCAAACAGCTACCTAGTCAACTCCGAAAGCCTGCTGAAAGACAAATCAGCACTCGTTAGCGTGACCCGAGACTCTTGGATATGCACACAGGGTGCAGGGAGTAATGTGAGTACTCCAACTCAGTAAGTAATAAAAGTAAAGGCAGCTGAGCAGTAAGAAAACACGCAAGCCACGACATAATGCTACAGCAAAATAGTATAAATCCAAAACAATGTAGTAAATACAATGAACTCGTAAAAATGACTCAGTTCAATAAAAATCCTTTTCAAAACTTCTTTCAATAGTTTCAAACGAGTGACGAGAAATAGTGAGTAAAAGAATAGAAACGTAAATAGCCCCTCGGACAACAACATAAATCAACAACCGCCCCTCGGGCAAAATATCAACAGAACCAGCCCCTCAGGCTGCCTCACAATCACTCGCAATCAGCCCATCAGGCAATATCATGAAACAACAACAGCCCCTCGGGTAATATCACATCTCACACTGGGTACCCGCGCTCACTGGGGGTGTACAGACTCCGAAGGGGCTCCTACATCACAAGCTCTAACATAAGCCATCTCGTGGCATAACCAATCAGGCCCTCGGCCTCTCATATATCACAAATCAGAGTAACACGCTGCGGCGCGCAGCCCAATCCCATAATATCCTCACAACACAGGCCCTCGGCCTTACTCAAGCCCTCGGGCTGACAGTAAAACAAGTAGTCGGCTCAAAATATCATTTATGAAATCAGAAGGAATGAATAAAACCGAGTTATGAAAACTGTAAGAACATAGCATGACTGAGTGTAAATATCAAACTGAAAACAGTGAGGAAAACAGTAGTAAAAGCCCCTAAGGGTCCAAACAATCGGCACAATGCCCAAACACGGCATTTAGCCCCAAAAATAGTAATATTTTTCCAAATATAATAATAACAAATAGTTTCCAATTAAATACACGACTTAATAGTCGTACGGGATGGACCAAGTCACAATTCCCAATGGTGCACGACCCCACGCTCGTCATCTAGCGTGTGTGTTACCTCAATATAGCATAATGATGTGAAATCCGGGGTTTCATACCCTCGGGACAATATTTACAATCATTACTTACCTCTATCCGGTCCAAACTCTAGCCCGCGATGCCTTTGCCTCTCGACTCGGCCTCCGAATGCTCCAAATCTAACCAAAAACAGATTTATACCATCAAAATATGCTAAGGGAACAAAGCCCACTCGAAATTAACCAATTTACATCAAGAATCCCGAAATTGGCCAAACCCGACCCCCGAGCCCACGTTTCAGATTCCGAGAAAATTCACAAAACTAGAAACCTCACGCTCTCACGAGTTCATACATATCAAATACATCAAAATCCGACCACAAACGACCCCTCAAATCCTCAAATTAAAGTCTCCAAATTTCAAGCCCTAACTCCCGAATTTTAGGCTTTAGATTCCACAAATTTCATGTCTAATTAGGCAGAAATCACAATAGGAACGAGTATTGAGTCCAAAAATCTTACCTCCAAGTGTTTCCCTTTTATTCCCTCTTCAATCCTTCTCAAAAAGCTCCAAAATCACTCAAAAATGGTGCAAGATAGACCAAAAATCACGAACATGACTATTTAAACATTCTGCCTAGGTGACCTATCCTTCTTCGCGAACGCGGTCAAAGCCTTGCGTTCGCGAAGAACAAAAACTCGTTGACCATAAATGCCTCTTACGCGAACGCGACCTCCACCTCGCGAACGCGACCTCCTTAACGCGAACGCGAAGCACAAATGACCAGGACCCCAGCTACTCCCATTTACTCTACGCGAACTTGGGAACCTCATCGTGTTCGCGATGCACACTGAGCCTCACCCTTCGCGAACGCGGGACCAACATCGCAAACGCGAAGGCCAAATTGACTGCCTCTCTTTTCATCCCTTCCCGAACATAAGAACCCTCTTGCCAACGCGAAGGCCAAAACTCGGCAACACAACCAGCAGAAAATCTGCAACTTCCCAAAACAAGATTTGATCCGTTTAAAAACCCGAAACTTACCCGAGGCCCTCGGGACCTCAACCAAACATGACAAAATATCCCATAACATTATTCAACCTTATTTCGATCTTCGAAACCCTCAAAACAACATCAAAACACCAAATCATCATCGGATTCAAGCCTAAGAAATTCCAAAACTTCCAAATTCCGCTTTCGATAAAAAAGTCTATCAAACCTCGTCCGAATGACCTGAATTTTTGCGCACACATCACAAATGACACAACAGACCTATTCCAACTTCCGGAATTTCATTCCGACCCCTATATATCCGCCACCAATCGAAAAATGCCAAAATTCCAATTTTGCCAATTCAAGCCTAAATCTACTCCGGACCTCCAAAACACATTCCGATCACGCTCCTAAGCCCCAAATCACATCCCGAAGCTATCCGAATCATAAAAACCAAATTCCGAGATCATTTACCCACAAGTCAACTTCCGATTGACTTTTCCAACTAAAAGACTAACTTAAGAGACTAAGTGTCTCAAACCTTTCCAAAACCATTCTGAATTCGAACCGACTAACCCAATACCATATAACACAGATGAACAAAGCATAAAGAAGCCGAAATGGAGGAAATGGAGCGGTAACTCATGAAACAAATGGCCGGGTTGTTACATCCTCCCCCTCTTAAACAAACGTTCGTCCTCGAACGGGTCAAGAAACATACCTGAAGTCTCGAATAGGTGAGGATATATGCTCCGCATCTCCCGCTCGGTCTCCCAGGTAGCCTCCTCCACGGGCCGACCTCTCAACTGCACTTTCACTGAACCTATATCCTTTGATCTCAACTTTCGAACCTGGCACTCTAAAATAGCTACTGGCTCCACATCAAAGGTCAAATCACCCTCTAACTGAACCGTGCTGAAATCCAGAACATGAGACGGATCTCCAACATACTTCTGGAGCATAGAAACATGAAATACCGGATGCACACCCGACAAGCTGGGTGGCAAAGAAAGCTCATAAGCTACCTCCCCAATCCTCCGAAGCACCTTAAAAGGCCCAATGAATCGAGGACTCAATTTACCCTTCTTCCCAAATCTCATAACACCCTTCATGGGTGAAACCTTTAGTAGAACCTCCTCCCCAACCATATAGGACACATCACGAACCTTCCTATCATCATAACTCTTTTGTCTCGACTGCGCTATACGAAGCCTCTCCTGAATCACCTTCACCTTGTCCAAAGTATCTTGCACTAAGTCCGTATCCAAAATCCTGGCCTCACCTGTCTCGAACCAACCAACTAGAGATCTACACCGCCTCCCATATAGAGCCTCATATGGAGCCATCTGAATAATTGACTGGTAGCTATTGTTATAAGCAAACTCCGCGAGCGGTAGAAACTGATCCCATGAACCACCAAAGCCAATCACACAAGAGCGCAACATGTCCTCCAATATCTAAATAGTGCGCTCGGACTGCCCATCCGTCTGACGGTGAAAAGCTGTGCTCAACTCGACCAGAGTACCCAACTCTCTCTGCACGGCCCTCCAAAACTGCAAAGTAAACTGAGTGCCTCTATCTGAAATGATGGAAACTGGGACACCATGCAAGCGAACAGTCTCTCAAATATAGATATTTGCCAGCCGCTCTGAAGAATAGGTAGTACAAATAGGAATGAAGTGCGCGGACTTGGTCAGCCGATCCATAATCACCCAAATAGCATCGAACTTCTTCAAAGTCTGCGGGAGCCCTACTACAAAGTCCATGGTGATCCGCTCCCACTTCCACTCTGGAATATCCATTTGCTGAAGCAATCCACCCGGTCTCTGATGCTCATATTTCACCTGCTGACAATTGAGACACCGAGCTACAAATCCTTCAATATCTTTCTTCATCCTCCTCCACCAATAATGCTGTCTTAGATCCTGATACATCTTCGCGGCACCCGGATGAATGGAATACCGCGAGCTATGGGCCTCCTCCAGAATCAACTCCCGAAGCCCATCCACATTGGGAACACAAATCTGGCCCTGCATCCTAAACACCCCATCATCACCAATGGTCACATCTCTTGCATCGTCGTTCTGAACTCTGTCCATAAGGACAAGCAAGTGAGGATCATCATATTGGTGCTCTCTGATGCGATCGAACAAGGAAGACCGAGAAATCACACTAGCTAAGACCCGACTGGGATCCGAAATATCCAACCTCACCAACCGGTTGGCCAAAGCCTGAACATCAAGTGCGAGAGGTCTCTCCCCAATAGGAATAAATGCAAGACTGCCCATACTCACTGCCTTCCGGCTCGAAGCATCGGCCACTTTATTGGCCTTCCCCGGATGGTACAAAATAGTAATATCATAGTCCTTTAGCAGCTCCAATCATCTCCGCTGCCTCAAATTGAGATCCTTCTATTTGAACAAGTGCTGGAGGCTACGATGATCAGTAAACACCTCACAAGACACACCATACAAGTAATGCCTCCAAATTTTTAACGCGTGAACAATGGCATCCAACTCCAAATCATGAACAGGGTAGTTCTTCTCATGGGGCTTCAACTGACAAGAAGCATAAGCAATAACCCTACCCTCCTGCATCAACATACATCCAGTACCCACTCTCGAAGCATCACAATACACTGTATATGAACCTGAAGCTGATGGCAAAACTAACACTGGAGTCGTGGTCAAGGCAGTCTTGAGCTTCTGAAAGCTCGCCTCACACTCATCCGACCACTGGAATGGAGCACCCTTCTGAGTCAACTTGGTCAAGGGTGATGCAATGGATGAAAATCCCTGAACGAACCAACGGTAATAACCCGCCAATCCAAGAAAACTGCGAATCTCTATGGCTGAGGACGGTCTGGGCTAACTCTGAACCGCCTCTATCTTCTTCGGATCAACCTGAATACCCTCACTGGACACCACATGCCCCAAGAAAGCCACTGAACTGAGCCAGAACTCACACTTAGAGAACTTTGCATAAAGTTTCTCCTCCCTTAACCGCGGCAATACTATTCTCAAATGCTCCGCGTGCACCTCCTGACTATGCTAATATACCAGAATATCATCAATGAAAACTATGACAAACGAGTCGAGATACGACCGGAACACGTTGTTTATCAAATGCAAGAACGCTGCTGGGGCATTGGTCAAGCCAAAAGACATCACAAGGAACTCATAGTGACCATATCGGGTCCTAAAAGCTGTCTTAAGAATATCTGAGTCCCTGATCTTCAGCTGGTGATACCCTGAACGGAGATCAATCTTAGAGAAAACCCTCGCTCCCTGAAGCTGGTCGAACAAATCATCAATGCGAGGCAGGGTATACTTGTTCTTAATTGTAAACTTGTTCAAATGCCTGTAATCATGGGTGAAACCTTCAGTAGAACCTTCTCCCCAACCATATAGGACACATCACGAACCTTCCTGTCATCATAACTCTTTTGCCTCGACTGCACTGTACGAAGCCTCTCCTGAATCACATTTACCTTGTCCAAAGCATCTTGCACTAACTCCGTACCCAAAAGCCTGGCCTCACCCAGCTCGAACCAACCAACTGGAGATCTACACCGCCTCCATATAGAGCCTCATATGGAGCCATCTGAATACTCGACTTGTAGCTGTTGTTATAAGCAAACTCTGCGAGCGGTAGAAACTGATCCCATGAACCACCAAAGTCAATCACATAAGAGTGCAACATGTCCTCTAATATCTGAATAGTGCGCTCGGACTGCCCGTCCGTCTGAGGGTGAAAAGCTATGCTCAACTCGACCTATGTGCCCAACTCTCTCTGCACGGCCCTCCAAAACTGCGAATTAAACTGAGTGCCTCTATCTGAAATGATAGAAATTGGGACACCATGCAAGCAAATAATCTCTCGGATATAGATCTCTGCCAGCCGCTCCGAAGAATAGGTAGTACAAATAGGAATGAAGTGCGCAGACTTGGTCAGCCGATACACAATCACCCAAATAGCATCGAACTTCTTCAAAGTCCGTGGGAGCCATACTACAAAGTCCATGGTGATTCACTCCAACTTCCACTCTGGAATATCCATCTGCTGAAGCAAGCCACCCAGTCTCTGATGCTTATATTTCACCTGCTGACAATTGAGACACCAAGCTACAAATCCCATAATATTTTTCTTCATCCTCCTCCACTAATAATGCTGTCTTAGATCCTGATACATCTTCGCTGCACCCGGATGAATGGAATATCGCGAGCTATGGGCCTCCTTCAGAATCAACTCCCAAAGCCCATCCATATTGGGCACACAAATCCGACCCTGCATCCTCAACACCCCATCATCACCAATGGTCACATCTCTGGCATCGTCGTGCTGAACTCTGTCCTTAAGGACAAGCAAGTGAGGATCATCATATTAGCGTTCTTTGATGCGATCGAACAAGGAAGACCGAGAAATCACACTAGATAAGACCCGACTGGGCTCCAAAATATCCAACCTCACTAACCGGTTGGCCAAGGCCTGAACATCAATTGCGAGCGGTCTCTCCCCAACAGGAATAAATGCAAGACTGCCCATACTCACCGCCTTCCGGATTAAAGCATCGGCCACTATATTGGCCTTCCCCGGATGGTACAAAATAGTAATATCATAGTCCTTTAGCAGCTCCAACTATCTCCGCTGCCTCAAATTGAGAATTCAACAAGTGTTGGAGGCTACGATGATTAGTAAACACCTTACAAGATACACCATACAAGTAATGCCTCCAAATCTTTAACGCGTGAACAATGGCAGCCAACTCCAAATCATGAACAGGGTAGTTCTTCTCATGGGGCTTCAACTGACGAGAAGCATAAGAAATATTCCTACCCTCCTACATCAACACACATCCAATACCCACTCTCGAAGCATTACAATACACTGTATATGAACCTGAAGCTGATGGCAAAACTAACACTGGAGCCGTGGTCAAGGCAATCTTGAGCTTCTGAAAGCTCGCCTCACAGTCATCCGGCCACTGGAATGGAGCACCCTTCTGAGTCAACTTGGTCAAGGGTGATGCAATGGATGAAAATCCCTGAATAAACCGACGGTAATAACCCGCCAATCCAAGAAACTGCGAATCTCTATGGCAGGACGGTCTGGGCCAACTCTAAACCGCCTCTATCTTCTTCGGATCAACCTGAATACCCTCATTGGACACCACGTGCCCCAAGAAAGCCACTGAACTGAGCCAGAACTCACACTTGGAGAACCTTGCATAAATCTTCTCCTACCTCAACCGCTGCAATACTACTCTCAAATGCTCTGCGTGCTCCTCCTGACTATGTGAATACACTAGAATATCATCAATGAAAACTTTGACAAACGAGTCGAGATACGGCCGGAAAACGTTGTTCATCAAATGCATGAACGCTGCTGGGGCATTGGTCAACCCAAAAGACATCACAAGGAACTCATAGTGACCATATCGGATCCTGAAAGCTGTCTTAAGAATATTCGAGTCCCTGATCTTCAGCTGGTGATACCCTGAACGGAGATCAATCTTGGAGAATACCCTCGCTCCCTGAAGCTGGTCGAACAAATCATCAATGCGAGGTAGGGGATACTTGTTCTTAATTGTAACCTTGTTCAACTGCCTGTAATCAATGCACATCCTCATAGTGCCATCCTTCTTTTTCACGAATAGAACAGGCGCACCCCACGGCAAAACACTAGGCCGAATGAACCCCTTATCGAGGAGTTGGGGGTGAATGGGTAATGGGGTTTTGGTCCGAAATTCGGACCAAAATCCTATTACACATTCACCCCTACGGCGGAATCATTCTTTGTAGGTGTCTCTGGCTGAATCAAAATAATATTTTTACATCATGCATTACTTGCAAATGTCAAATCAAGAGGCATAAAACTATTAGCAATAATAACAAATGGTGTACCCGCAACGATTTTATTATGAGGCCACTCACTTTAGATTTGATATACATCTTCAAACAACTAAAATAACCATCACAAATATATCAAAGCAGAGCAATATTGCTACATTTATAAGGAAAGCAAAATTGATAATATGGGACGAAGCGCTTATAGCTAGTGTCAAATGATCGGAACAATTGCCCGAAATTCTGGAGATATATTGAATAACAATGAACCATTTGGTAAAAAACTAATGGTTTGGAAGGTGATTTCTATCATTACAACCAATAGTTCCAAAATCGACAAAAGCAGAGACTCTAGAATATAGCTTGCTCAAATGAAAAATATTCAACTGACAAGAAATATAAAGTAATAACAGATCTAGTATTCAATGACTTCTTCTTTCGTGTCGGAAATGAAGAAGCACGTCTAATAAAAGATGATTTGGTTCTTCTAGGACACGTTGTTATCAATCCCAATAGTAATAGTAGTGCATTTAATAAGGAAAATATTTCTATAATTAGGTTAAAACACAATTCGTGCAAATTGCACGATAGAAATTAAAAAGTTATCTTAGCTAGCAGAAACAAATATGTTGATCAACTAAATAAAAGGTTGATTGCGAAATTTTATGGTAAAAATACAATATTTTTTAGTTTTTGACTCAGTAGAAGATGATACCAACAATTACTACCAAGAAAAATACTTAAATACTTTAGTACCAAATGGTTTTCAACCGCACAGGTTTATTGTCAAGTTTATTATTTCTTACGTATGTTAGTGTCTCCGTATATGCAATAGACTAAGTTAAAATTGTTCTTCCGTTGCATATAGATTGATTTTGAAGAAAACTATGCTCGTCATTCTACTGAAAACCTTAGATCGATCGAATAGCTTATGTAATAACACATAGATTGTATATAGAAGTTTTGACAATAACGTCATACATGCAAAAATTATGATACTGGTCAATGTGCTTTTAAGTATATTTTTATCTTCGAATTCAACTTTCGTCTTCCGAAACTAAAAAATATCCTTTTAAATTTGTGTGAAAATAATTTTCGATATGTTTATATTTTGCAATTACAATAAATAAAGCACAAGGACTGGTGTGATTCTGGTCCTTAATAAACTTTGAGGGACCACAATTCTGGTCCCTAAAGAATGATAAAATAAAGGAATGTTGGATGATGCATCTGGTGCCTATTAATTTACAATGACCAGATTTTACAGGTCCTACTAGGACTTTGAGGACGGAAATTTCTGGTCGTTAAAGATCTTACGAAATGTAGTCCTTAAACAAATCTATTTTATGTCCTGCTTTTTCGAAATATTATTCCATTCATAATGTATATAATGAATGCATGTGGACAAACTTATCAATAATGTCTTCATATATATTTGCAAAATTACAACAAAAAAAAAAGGATCAACATTCCGTTTGTACTGTATCATTTACACACCCTATAGGAAGAAAACAAATTAACATCATTTGCAAATAAATGAATTGTAGTCTATAGTTCTGGGCAAATGCTAATTATCTTGTCAACTTGAAGCCTCCAATATCTACATCTTCACTTGTAAACTGAAGTCTTCAAAACCTGTGAGAAGTATGAAATAAATTCACTTCAGAAAAACTATAATAATAAACCAGAAAGATTGGGCAACTAATTGCGAGGCCTACATTATTTCATAAACTAATTGCAATATAACAATATTTTGGTCATATAAGAAACTTGCACTATGAAATAAAACACAAAATAGTCATGTCTGCAACTAAAACACTATAACAGACACTCAAAAAATGGATTTGTTTCATCAATGACAAGGAGCACTACATCTTGTTATGTACAAATAGGTTCCATAGGCTTAGAGGGGGACAAACAGATAATTATTTACCATATTACACGCCAAGTTGTAAGTGCCACGCAGCCTAAGAAACAAAGATTAAGTTCAACATTAGCATTAGTGAGAATCATCCAAAGTCGAAAATGTAGCATTAATGAGAATCATCCCTCATTACTTAATACATATAAAAATTGGATGCAAACTATAAGATCTAATAACACTATGTTATATAAACTACTAACAAACAAATTGCACTTTTAAAGCACATCTTCCTTCAGAGAATATCTAGCACAAAAATGTTTAACAAAAAAATCAAAATCAGTGCCTTATAACTTTTTCCATTATCATAATCATATTTTGGGTTCTGCTATAAACAAGAAACTGTGAGGGGTTCATGTTCCTATTAGTTAAATGTAGCAAATTTTCAGATCACTCAACATAGATCAGGGTAAATCTACTGATGCAAATATAAAAAATAAACTATTGACAATTATCCTACATTGGAACCTAAAACTTGTTGTCCTTGCAAGTAGCCATTAACTTGTAAGAAAATAATTAGCAATTTATTAATGATCAACGCACACAGACATAGATTTTTTTTGTGAAAAGTAAAAGAAACATAAGTTTAACAAGAATCGTGAAAGAAATTTCTGGACCTGCTGCCTAACTCTCTCAAGTTTCAGCTCAAGTTGTGCTAACTTCAATTAGCATTGTTTCCAGCTACTGAACTTACTCCTGGAAAGAGAAGGGAAGAGAATCAAGCAAAGGAATTTATCTACCATATAATTGAATTTTAAAAAGTAAAATTTCTTCTCCGTTTTTTTCGCACATGGCTTTCACACAAGGAGCTTCAATGTTGCTGCTAAACACAAAAGTGAGAGATAAAGAGGAAGCGGCTTTGGGTATACCCACCTTGTCAGGAAAACTTTATTGGTTGATAATCCCATGTCAGAGGGTATAAATTGTTCATAAAAGTAAAAAGGGTACATAACTAGATGAGAGTATGAGATTTACTACATGAAAAGTTATAGTGTTACGACAAAAATAAAATCATATTTGAGAGCCTAAGAAATGCATCCCAAACTATTATAAGATTATATCATGAAAATGCATGCGAACTTCAGAGTCACATATGACATGGAGATGAAGAGAATAGAACATAAAAGTTTCAACTAAATGGTTATGACATGATATAGAGTGTAAGGTTGAGTTTCGGTCCAAAAATAAATTGTATTTGTATGAGTAGCAAAAAAAAAATTAAGAACGAGCAATGAATCAATAGAAGTGAATAAAGAGAGGAAAAATTAAAAATTGATCCAGATTGTAAGAAAAAAGTCTATCGTTTCAACTTTGCAACATCCCTCACAAATGAACCACCACCTTATTCAATAAATAACTTTAGCAACCATTGCACCAAGATCAAGTATCTTCATAAAATCTTATAGAACCACAAGTACAAAACTGATGCACTTATTCAAGTAACCTCTTTGTGGAGAAAGCAGAAACACGTTCATCTCTTTTAAGATGTTCAACTTTAATACCACATTTCCCCAAAATTTCAATATTTTCTTTGAAACATGTCTTAGAACCATACAACAACATATTTAAATTTACCAATATCAATCTATCATTTTCACAAAGACTTTGCGTAGATGAATCTTTACTTTTTTTCTATAACTTCAATCTATCTGCTAGAGCACTAGCAACAGTTTTTCCACCACTTGAAATAGCCACTGTCTAATAAATTCACAAGTTTAATTTCTTTTAGCAAACATTACTATCACTAATATTTAAAAGAAGCTGCATGAACTTGATAATCACCGTAGACTAGCAAGCTCAGTTAAGCACCCCACCTATCAATTGGTAACAAAGTACAATAATCATGTTGATTAAAGTTTCCTTTTAGTACGTAAAGGAGTGGTTAGTAGCAATATGGGACATGAGTATAATAATATCAAGAAGTGCACTATAAAATAAACACCCAATTTCAGCAAAAACAGGGATAACATGTATCCATCAACAAAATTACGAGCAACAATAAAAATAAATACCAAAAATCACTCACTGCGCCCGTAAATGAAATGAAACAAAACCCACAAGCATTAACAGCAAAACCCAGCAAGTCTAAAATAGTGAGTGGAAGAAAGGAACTCTAACAGATGATTAGAACACTTTATTTCTTAAGCAAGTGGTAAAGTAAACAAATCTTGCATTCAAGAAACAAAATTGCCAGCGCACACATATACAAGCCTAGCTGAAGCAGGTAAAGAGAATAGAATTATGGGAAGCAAAACTTACGAATTTTAAGTTAATACTCCTGGAAGAACCTCGGACCACAATGAAACAACTCCTTCCCATCTTACTGCGGAGGTTGAAATGAATAACACGCGAGCTCTTCTTTACAAAACGACTCAGAGATATGGCCTCGCCATAAAAACAACTTGTTGAACCACAAAATGCCTAACTCAATCGCACAGATCCAACCTCAGTTGGTGATGGAAATAATTACCCAAAATAACTCAGAAAAATTGAATAACATGTAGAATATTCGTGGACAGATTGATGATGGAAATCATCACTTTGAACAATGAAATCAAGAACAGATTTAGATGAAACACCAAAACTGGTTGTCAAAGTAATAAGGGTTTGGGGATTTTGAGAGAAACGTTAAGAGATGGGGAGTAAACCCTAGTTCCTAAATGACGACTTGGGAATGTTTTTAAGTGTCTATTTCTTTATTTTTATTTTTTTTAAGTTTCTATCTCTTTATAATTATAAAAAATTAAAATTTTAGAAGAAATTTTGGGCGGCACCTGAAGTCTCCAACTCCCGCTCTATTCTTCGTATTAGGGACGAGAATTTTATAATAATAGGGACGAGATTCAGTCCCGCCGTTATTAAATTTAGAATTAGGTATCAGCAATAAAACTAGTCGCTATAAGTATACTTGTAGCGACCGGATTTCAATCCCGTCGCTAAATATTGGTCGCAAATGAGCCTTTTTCTTGTAGTGTTATTTTGTCGATTTGATCGCATGAGCAAGTTCGTATGATGTTTTAAGACTTGTGTGCATGTTTGGTTTGGAGCCCCGAGGGCTCGGGTGAGTTTTGGATAGGCTACGGAGTGTTTTGAAACTTAAGAAAATTGTTGGTATGTTCAAGTCTGCAGACTTCGCAATTGGCTCGCAAACGCGAGCATTGCATATGCGAAGAATCTTCACATTTGCGATCAGTAGGGCTGGGAGGGGACCTTCGCATTTGCGAAGCTCATGTCGCAATTGCGGTTGGAACAGAGGCCGCATTTGCGAACACTTGTTCACATTTGTGATGCCAGCAGGCCAGGCCAAGCTTCGCATTTGCGAAGTAATGGCCGCATTTGCGAGTTTGTATTTGCGAACCTGTGATCGCAAATGCGATAACTGCGACTGTTCAAAACCATTTTTGGACGGGATTTTTGATTCATTTCTCAAATTTTCAAACCCTAAACTTCAAGAGGCGATTTTCCAAAGATCATATCTTCCCCAAATCATAGGTAAATGATTCCTAACTTATTTCTTTTAATCCGTTTCATCTTTTTACAAGATTTCATCACAAAATCTAGGGTTTTTCATGGGGGAATTGGGTGTTTTTGGGTAGAACTTAGGAATTTCAAAATTTGGAGATTTAGACCTCAAATTGAGGTTGGATTCCAAAACCAATTGTATATCCAGGCTCGGGGGTAAATGGGTAATCGGGTTTTGGTCCGAATTTCGAGTTTTGACCAAGCGGGCCCGGGGTCGATTTTTGACTTTTTGGGGAAAAGGTTGGGAAATCTATAATTATGCATTGGAATTGGTTTCTTTAGCGTTAATTGATGTTAGTAAGTTAATTATGAGTAGATACGAGCGGATTCGAAGTGGAAACTAATGGAAAAGTGGTATTTGAGTCTTGAGTTTGGCCATGGAATCAAGGTAAGTGTTGTGGCTAACCTTAGCTTGAGGGATTAGGTGTTGTTGCCTTATTTTCTACATGTTTAGTGCTTAAGTACGACGTATAGGTGAGGTGACGAGTATCTATATGTTATTGTCTGGTCATAGCATGCGAGTGAGTTTGATACTTGTGACCGTTTTGTTTCTTTATATGTTCTGTTCCTGTTTAAATTGGTTATTACTCATGTTAAACAAGTCTTATTATGTTTTTCCTGGTTTTGGATATTGGTTGAGTATTGGCTCAAGTTGAGATTTATGTTGTGAAGTTAAGTGATGAAACGAAGTTGTTAAATTATGATGCCCTTGTCGGGTTGTTATTGTTTTTGTTGTTTCTTTTGGTGAGGAAGAGTGATAAAGCACGAAGGGTGATGCCGTGCACTTTTCTATTATTCATATTGTGAGGTTGAGTGGTAAAGCACGAAGGGTGATGCTGTGCACATTTCTATTATTCATATGGTGAGGTTGAGTGGTAAAGCAGGAAGGGTGATGCCGTGCACGTTTCTATTATTGAATACCTGGTGGTTGAGAGTAAAAGCACGAAGGGTGATGTCGTGCATTTTCTGTTTGCTGTGTTTACTTGTTATTACCGGTTCAAAGTGTACTAGCTGTTTAAATTCCTCTACTGCTATGATTCTTTATTTTGGTCCCCCCCCCCTCCCCCGCCCCATAGCATGTTTCCCCTTCCCGTTAATTTCTTCTTAGCTTCTATTAATTGTTATTCTGTTAGTATATTGTTTAACTGCACAGGTTTATGTTACTTGTCGTGCCCTAGCCTCGTCACTACTTCGCCGAGGTTAGGATCGGCACTTACTAGTATATGGGGTCAGTTGTACTAATACTGCACTCTGCACTTTCTGTGCAGATCCCGGTACTGGACCACACTGATCAGAGTTGGGTTGCTGCCTTCAGTCCACAGGAGACCCAAGGTAGATCCGTCGGCGTTCGCAGACCCTGGAGTCCCCTTCCCTCTATTTTAGATTCCTATTTTCTTTCATTCCGAAAAAACATATGTATTTCCTTGAGACCATTGTTTGTAGAAATTATTAGACGTTCGTGGATTGACACCAGATCTTTTGGGTAGTATTGTATTAGAGTTTTTAAACTATTATAAAATTTCTGCACTCCATATTTGTTTAGTTTTAATTATTGTAATTTTTAGTTTTGGTTAATGATTAATTTGTTGGAACTATATCTGTTCGCTTGCCTAGCATTCTAAGAGTTAGGCGCCATCACGATCCCGAAGGTGGGAATTCCGGATCGTGACATCATAGTTATTATTAATTGTTTGATTAACTTGATAAGGTCCTTGATTAAATTTTGAGACTTGACATTGTGATGGAGATCATGATAATGAGAGTGAAGTTTCTTATAATTTAATCTAAATTTGTTCTTGATCATAGGATTATTTATTTGGACATTAGTAATCCGGTTAGATCAATATTTATGTGATCGTCTTTATTGGATAAAGATTAGTTGATCTCATTAACTAAATCACATAGATAGATGATGCATATAGAGATATGATCATTGAACCGACTCATTGGATAATTCCTAATGGTTAGAATTACCATAAACTGTCAATAGGATATTCTCTTGAAGAATGTGATGTAAAAGTTTCCTTTGACCTGAGATCGTCATAGTAATTGACAAGTTATTTATTGTGCTTTGATACTAGAAACCTATGGCCCTAGGGCGATAGTTGAAAGGATATTGGGTACAATTAAATACTTGTAGAATTAGTGATTGGTCAAGATGAAAGTTGTCAACTCTTGGTAATGAGTTTAAGCTCCATGTTGTCGTGAATTATAAAACGACCAAATTTAGACCTTGGCCAGGGCAATTGAATGAAAGAAGAAAAGAGTTTCTAAGGTTATTCAATGGTCGATTATATTTGACATGAACACATAATTGGTCACCTATTAGGTTTTGACAGTTGAACCATATCCTAAGGTGACCCAGAGCTATAAGGACAGAAGGAATTACTACATTATTCTTCTACGGGTTCTTGAGAGTAAATTGTATACTTCATGCTATCTGGTCGTTAAGGAGTGTTGCTAGACGCCACCCTTGATTAGTATATTGATGTGATCAATTTGCTACCGGCTTAGTATTGAACCTTTGGGGTCGCACACTAACGAGTGTTCTGATCTGTGCTAAAGGATTAATTATTTTATTGTTTGGTAACTAAATTAAAGAATTTAATTACTCAAACAAATTTAGTTATTAGTCCAAATGAAATATTATTATATTCTTTGCTAGCACAGATGATATAGTTAATATTGTGAACAAATTGAAGATTTCTATTTTGAATAGAAAATTAAATTATCTCTTGGTTGAAATATATTTGTGATATATATACATATAATTAATATTTATATATATAATATTTTATTAAAAACTTATTTGAAAATCCAATCTAGAATTGGACGGACAGGACGTGAGATTAGTTAAAACCCATCAAGAATGGGACTGATATTTTTTAATATAAAATATTAGTTAATTCTCATAATCCAATCCAATTTGGAATTGAATTGGAACGTCCTTAAAGGACAAGCTGACGACGGCGCACGTATCCTATTAGGAATGGTATATACGTTTCTCCAATGGAAAATTCCATAAGTTTATTTTGGAATAAACTTTTACCCTAAGTAAATCATTACCTCAACCAAATAGGAAAAGGGTTTATAGGTGATGGAGAAATTTTGCCGCATTATTAATTCTTGAGAAGAAAATACTTTCTGAAAGTGAGAGTGAAATACAAAGCCAAGAGAGAAAATACAATTACAAAAATAAAAGTGCTTCTTGTTCTTCTATCTTTGAGTTGAGATTTTTGGAAAAAATTTCAACACAATATTTCGTTCAATTTGTTCACGAATTTCATTGATCAAAGAGTTGATAGCAAGGATCGATCTCGGTGTGGATACGCATAGGGTCTTCGCAGTATTGAAGAAAATTCTGAAACGATGCTCTCTTCACCAGGTACGTCTCAGATCTGATCTTTGACATGTAAAAAAAAATTAAACACAAAAAGATCTGCCTAGGATTGTTATTGTCTTCCGCTGCGTGTTACGAACGCCTTTATGCAATTCTATAGTGGTATCAGAGCAAGGTTTATTGTGGCTAAAATTTATTTACGAAATATTAAGATTATATTTGAAGAATTCAAACCATAATACATGTGTGTTGTGCAATAGTCAAATTGTTTGAATGCATTTGGATTGATATAACTTTATTGTGAATAAATGTAACGACCCGGCCGGTCGTTTCATGAGTTTCAGTCCCGTTCTCCCCATTTTTGCTTTCTTATATGTTTTTCAGCTACATTTCATTGTATCATGTTGGTTGGTTCGGGTTTGGAGTAGTTTTGGAGTGATATGAGACACTTAGTCTCTTAAGTTGGCCATTTAGTTGGAAAAGTCAATCGGAAGTTGACTTGTGGGTAAACGATCTCGGAATTTTGTTTTTATGGTTCGAATAGCTTCGTTAGGTGATTAGGACTTAGGAGCGTGATCGGAATGTATTTTGGAGACCCGTAGTAGATTTAGGCTTGAATTGGCGAAATTGGAATTTTGGCGTTTTCCGGTTGGTAGTGGAAATTTTGATATCGGGGTCGGAATGAAATTCCAGAAATTGTAGTAGGTCCGTTGTGTCATTTTTGACGTGTGTGCAAAATTTCAGGTCATTCGGGTGAGGTTTGATAGACTTTTTGATCGATTGCGGAATTCGTAAGTTTTGGAATCCTTAGGCTTGAATATGAGGGTGCTTTTGATGATTCGATGTTGTTTTGAGTGTTCTGAAGATTGGTACAAGTTTGAATAGTGGTATATAACCTGTTCGTATTTCTGGTTGAGGTCCCGGGGTCCTCGGGATGAATTCGGAAGATTTTCGGAAAGTTTGGTTTTGAAAGTGTGCAGCTTCAGCTGCTGTTCCTGTTATAACCCCACCTGTGGATTGGGAACCGCAGGTGCGGGCCGCAGAAGCGATGAAATTGGCCGCAGATGCGACCAAGGTTGAGCAGTAGCAGGAGTGGCAGATGCGGTGAGGTGAGCGCACCTGCGAGGTCGCAGGTGCGGGTTGGTGACCGTAGATGCAGTTTTGAGCGGATAAGTGACTTCCGCAGGTGCGACCTGTTGGACTGCAGGTGCGGTCGCGCAGGTGCGTGTTTAGGACCGCAGGTGCGAAATACCTGGGTCAGAAAGTATATATGTTTCCCTTCGCGAATTTTGGGTTGTTTTCCACCATTTTTATCCGGAGTTGAAACTTTTTAGAAGGTTTTGAAGAGGGAATCAAGGGGGTTTCCATTGAGGTGAGTTTCTTGAATCTAAAACTCGATTCTATGTTGATTTTCAATTATCTAAGCATGAATTTTATGGGATTAAGGGTGAAAAATTGGGAAGTTTGGGCTTGAAATTAGAGAGGTAAAATTGGGGATTTGAGGGACCATTTGAGGTCCGATTATGATGTTCTTGGTATGCATGGACTCGTGGGAGGATAAGGATTCAATTGATGTAATTTTTATCGGATTCCAAGACGTGGGCCCGGGGGTTGTGTTTGGCCAATTTCGGGATTTTTGATGTAATTTGATTATTTTCGCGTGGGCTTTGTTCCCTTAGCGTATATTGATGTTATGATTCTGATTTTGGATATATTCGACGTGAGTTGAGGCCGATTCGAGAGGCAAGGGCGTCGCGGAGTAGGATTTCATCCGGTTTGAGGTAAGTAACGATTGTAAATCTAGACCTGAGGGTATGAAACCCCGGAATTTCGTACTGTTTTGATAAATGAGGTGACACCAATGCTAGCTGACAGGCGTGTGGGCCTGCACCCGTGGGGATTGTGACTTGGCCCGTCCCTTGGCGACCGTATATTTGCATATTATGATATACTGTATGTGATATCCATGTGTTTTAGAAATGAATTTGTTAACTTGGGCTGAATGCCGTGTTTGGGGCCTTTGTGCCGAACTGTTTACACCCTTAGGGGTGTTTTACTACTTTCCTCACACTATTTTGATTTGAAAGCATATCCTCAGTCATGTTTTGCCTGTTTATTGTTTAATCTGGTTTCATTACTCTACTTCTTAATATATGAAAACTGTTTGGGCTGAGTTTCCCTGATTTTCACAAAAATGCTCGAGTGACCGTGAGGTTAATGACTGAGAGAGGTTGAGGACCTAATGGTGAGGATGATATATATATATTGGGTCGGGCTGCAAGCTACAGAGATATTTATACATACATGGATTGGGCTGCACGCCGCAGCGATATAAATATTGGATCGAGTTGTGCGCCGCAGCGATATGACGCTTGGGATATAGGAGCCCCTCCAGAATCTGTACACCCCCAGTGAGCGTAGTCGACTATTTATTATGGATCGGGTTAGCGGTTATTATTATAAGATATCTATTGAGCTGGAGTGCTGAGAGTGAGTACTGGTTGAGAGAGCTGAGTCGCGAATGACTGAGAGGCTTGCCCGAGAGGCTATACTTATGAGTGATACTTTGCCTGAGGGGCTTGTTTGTGAGATTTTCCTGTTTTCACTCTTGTTTTATGTTGAGCCTCTAATGAAAATGTTGAATAAATATTTTAAAGGATTTTTATTGAAACTAGAGATTTTACAAGACATTTGGTTATTGAACTGCATATTTTTACTTTGATACTTCTGTTGAAATTCTTGCTAAGTATGCATATAATTTTAAATGCTCGTCACTGAACTCAGACTTTATTTACTTTGGTTACTTACAGAGTTGGCGTACTCACGTTACTCCCTACACCTTGTGTGCAGATCCAGGTGCCAGAGCCTCCGAATGGGAGCTGTTCGTTGCTTCCAGAGTACTATCCAGAGATTCCAAGGTAGTTGCACGGCGTTCGCAACCCTGCCTTTCTCCTTCCTATCCTTAGTATTTTATATTTCAGACTTGTTTTGTATTAAGCATAGACAGTATTGGGTTGTGTTTAGAGGCTCATGACTAGTGACACCAGATTCGGGTTGTGTTGATGTATTTACGTACTTGTTTCCGCGTATTTTTACATATATTAAACTGAGAGATTTGGGATTTATGTGATTAGAAAATGAATTTATGAAAGAACTCGATGTTGTAATGTGTTGATTTTGCTTGCCTAGTACTACGATAGGCGCCATCACGACCGGGGTGGTTGGGGTCGTGACAATAAAATATATATACATATAAGTTAAACTATTGAGATAGTTCATAACTTGAATTTAAAATTTTCGTATTAGATATGACTGTATATAATAGGTTATTTGATTCTATTGTTACTTTAATTGTTATTAGTTCATGAGATGTTAATTAATAATAGTTTTCTGGCATGAATTATTTTTATGTGATATATAAGATAAACATATTAGAAGATGTTGAATTTCGTTTTTATGTCACGTGCTTGTTCATTACATATTTTTGAATTATTTATTACATGTGATGTAAATTAATTTAAGACTAAGCATGTAGACAACTTGAACTAAATTCACATGCTATAAAAGATTTGATCTTCATGTTATTAAAAACTATTTTAGTAACAATTCCCTCTTAATAAAATTTGAGTTCTTAAATAATAAAATATAAGATATTTTATTATAGAGCTATCCATCAAAGTAAATAATTTTACTTATTTCTTGTTTATAAGGAGCGACCTGACTACCAGGAGACTTATAGTTCGAGAATATGTTAAAATTATTTATTGCATTAGATGTATGGATTGAAAGAATTATTTAATTTTACACTAGACTCCTGGACTACCCAGTGAGTATAAAATTTAATAAGTTCTTTGCTATCATGATGGTTGAACTCAACTATTCCAATAGGATCGACCTGACTACCAGGGGACTATTTGACATAGAGCTATTTAAGGAAATTGTATGGGGATACAATTGGTAAGAGTACCTACCTTTAAAAAAATATGTGAGAAACAGCTTGACTTCCAAGGGGCTCATATATATTGTTAAAGGATTCATTTACTCCACTAACAGAAATAAAGATTTCGTAAACTATAATGAGGGTAAATTGTTTAAAATAATTAGTGAAAATATCATTTAGATAAAAGTCCATATTTTTATGATATATGTAAATACGATCTTATAGTATTGCCTTTTCTTTTCTATATTTTTGGATTTCTCAATATGTCTGTTATATCACTGCGTGAAATACTTGAGACCAACAAATTGGTAGGACCAAACTTTGATGACTAGTATAGAAATTTGAGAATTGTTCTCATGCATGAAAAACTCATTGATGTGATCGATAAGCCTGCAAAGATAATCCCACCAGAGAATGATGTTCAAGGCACCAAGGTTTATCAGAAACACTTGGAAGAATGCCTTGCTATTAAACGCATCATTCTCGCTTCTATGAGTTCTGAACTCCAGAGGAAACATAAGAATATAGATCCAACTGCAATCATTGAATATCTTAAGAAGATGGTTGATACACAGCTGGACATTGAAAACTCTCTAGTTGGACCCCTTGTCAATCATGTGATTGTTCTTATCGAAGAACATGAGAAGTTGGGGTACAAGCTTGGTAAAGAGCTTTCTGAAGATTTGATCTTGCAGTCAGTATATGATGCTGAATGTTTTCACTGTAAGAAGAAATGGCATTGGAAGAGAAACCGCAAGGAGTATCTTGCAACTCTAAAGGACAAGAAACAAGGTGAGACATTAAGGAAAAATGTTTTCAAGGTTTCTTTAGCTACTACTAATTCTTCACTATGGGTATTAGATACTGGCAGTGGTTATAACATCTGCAATATGTTGTAAGGGTTCAAGATAAGTATGAGACTAAAGAAAGTAGAAGTTAATCTACAAGTTGAAAATGGTGCAAAAGTTGCGGTCGTAGCTGTAGGATCAATTTCTTTAATAATGCTGACGGCAAAGTACTTATGTTGGATGATTGTCACTATGTCCTAAATTTGTTTCGAACATAATTTCAGCTTCTATGTTAGACAAACATGGCTTTCGCATTAACATAGGCAATCGTATTTCCTCTATTTATTATGGCGATGATTTATATGTGAATGGCTATCTCCAACATGATGTTTATGTCTTACCTAATATGAATGCTAATTCGATTATGAATGTTTCTAGTCTTAGTAAGAAAAGAGATGATCAAGTAAATCATACATACCTTTGGCATTGTAGCTTGGTCATATTGGAGAGAAAAAGAATTAACAAGTTGTATAATGAAGGGTACCTTAATAAGTATGATTTTAAATCATATCCAACTTGTGAATCTTGTCTCAAAGGAAAAATGACCAAATCTCCATTTACTGGTAGTAGAGAAAGAGCATCTGAATTATTGGGACTAATTCAAACAGATGTTTGTGGGCCCATGAAAATTCAAGCTAGAGGTGGATATTCTTACTTCATCACCTTCACTGATGATATGTCAAGATATGGATTTGTGTATCTTATGAAACATAAATCTGAATCTTTTGAAATGCTCAAAAGGTTCCATAGTGAAGTTGAGAAACAGACTGGTAAAAGTATCAAACTACTAAGGTCTGATAGAGGTGGAGAATATCTTAGTGAAGATTTAACTAGGTAACTCAAAGAGAATGGGAATCTCTCATAGTGGACACCTCCAGGAACACCACAACACAATGATGTGTCTGAAAGGACAAAACAAACCTTATTAGATATGGTGTGATCTATGATGGGGTTCACCGGTCTTCCAATAAATTTATGGGGATATGCTTTGGAAGCAGCAACATACCTACTTAATAAAGTTTCCACTAAGTCGGTCTCTACTGCACCATATGAGATATGGAAAGGACGTAAGCCTAACCTTAAACACATTAAAGTTTGGGTTGTCCAGCTTATGTTAAGAGACTGCAGTCTGATAAACTTGACTCAAGATCTGATACGTGTAGGTTTATTGGGTATACCAAAGAAACAATGGGATTTTATTTCTATCACCCTTCTGACCATAAAGTGTTTGTGGCAAGAGGAGCAATCTTTTTGGAAAGGGAATTTCTTTTGGAAGGAAATTATAGTGGAGAAATAGAACTTGATGAAGTTCAAGAAACTAATGAATCAACACAAAATCAAGATCATGAGATTCAAGTTGAAGAACCTTTATTGGTTATTTTGAAGTTGACAAAGAAGTTGTCATCTTCAAAGGTTGAAGTTCAAGAACTAAATGTCGTTCAAGAACGGGTTAATGAACCAGTTCCAATCCAAATTGAACAACAACCAAATCCAACACAAGGTGAGCAAGTTGTACAAGAACCTCTTCGAAGGTCTACACGAGAATGTCATGTACCAACTAGATTAAATCTAATGATACAAGATGATATATCAAATTAGGTTGATCATAATGATACGACCCTATAACCTATGAAGAGGATACAAGGTTCTGACTATGATAAATGGCAAAAGGCCATGAAATCCGAAATGGAATCCATGAAGAAAAATAAAGTATGGACTTTAGTTGAACCTTCAAAGGATATAAAACCTATAGTGGAATATTCGCTTTAAAAAGACAATTAAAGATTTCAATTGTGTTAGATGCGAAGAAGAACCTTATGTGTAAAAAAGGTTAGTGGAAGCACAATTATATTCTTAGTAGTGTATGTTGATGACATATTGCTCATAGGGAATGATATACCGCATTGAAAAGTACCAAGATTTGGCTATCTGAATAGTTCTCCATTAAAGACTTGGGAGAAGCAGCTTATATATTGGGAATAAAGATCTATAGTGATAGATCGAGGAAGCTGCTTGGACTTTCCAAGTCTTTATACATTGATACCATCTTAAAGAGGTATAACGGATAATTCCAAAAGAGGCTCTCTTCCGATAGGCACTGGAATTACTCTCAGTAGGGAGGATTGTCCTAAAACACCTAAAGAGAGAGAACGCATAAGTAATATCCCATACGCTAGTGCAGTGGAAGCTATCATGTATACTATTACATGTACATGTCCTGATGTGGCTTATGCACTAGGAGTGACTAGCAGATATCAGGAAATTCCTGGTGAGGAACATTGGAAGGTGGTGAAGACCATTCCTAGTACTTAAGAAGGACTAAAGACCAATTCCTCATATATGGATATTCTGAGTTGAAACTTGGAGGTTATACTGATGCAAGTTTCTCTTCAGATAGAGATGATAGCAAATCTATTTCTGGTTATGTATTCATCTTAAATGGTGGTGCAGTGAGTTGGAAAAGTTCCAAACAAGCTATAGTAGTTGACTTAGTTGCTAAAGCAGAATATATAGCAACTAGTGAAGCTACTAAAGAAGTTGTTTGGATGAAAGGGTTCTTAATTGAACTCGGTGTGGTTCCTTCAATAGAAGGTATAGTTCCAATGTTGTGTGACAATACTGGAACAATTGTTCAAGAAAAAGAAACAAGATCACACCAAAAATCCAAACACGTTCTGTGAAGGTATCACTTGATAAGAGAAATCAATGAACATCGAGACGTCTAGATTCAAAAGGTTGATGAAAAGGAAAATGTTGCAGACCCATTCACTAAAGCTCTTGGCGCAAATGAGTTTGGCAAGAACAAGTGAAAATTGAGAATGAAGTACATGAGCGATTGGCTCTAGTGCAAGTGGGAGATTGTTAGGGGTATAGTAGATATGCCCTATATCCAATATCATATTTGATGATCTGAACATATTTTTGTGAATGTTATTTGATTTAAAAAATATATGGCATCTGATATTCTTTTATCATAGTTATTATTAATTGTTTGATTAACTTGATAAGGTCCTTGATTAAATTTTGGGACTTGACATTGTGATGGAGATCATGACAATGAGAGTGAAGCTTCTTTTAATTTAATCTAAACTTGTTCTTCATCATAGGATTATTAATTTGGACATTAGTAATCCGGTTAGATCAATATTTATGTGATCATCTTTATTGGATAAAGATTAGTTGATCTCATTAACTAAATCACATAGATTGTAACGACCTGACCAGTTGTTTTGAGCTTTAACGTGTTCTTTGGCGGTTTGAGGCCATGAGCAGCTTCACTTCAGGTATTATGACTTGCACGCATGGTCGGAATTGAATTTTGGGAAGTTCGGAGTTTATTTGGAAAGAAAATTCTCAATTTAGAAGCTTTAAGTTGAAAGAATTGACTAAGGTTTGATTTTTGAGTAAACGACCTCAGAATCGAGATTTGAAAGTTCCAACAGGTTTGTATGGTGATTTCGGACTTGGGCGTATGCCCGGATCGGGTTTTGGATGACCCGGAAGCATTTCGGCGCCTATTGAGGAAGTTAATATTTTGGAAGAATTTCATAAATTTGGGTTAAAGTGCATTTTAATGTTATCGATGTCCGTTTGGGATTTCGAGTCTGGGAATAGCTCCGTATGGTGATTCTGGTATTGGGAGCGTGTCCGGAAGTGGATTCGGAGGTCCGTACGTCATTTTGGGGTCATTTGGCGATAGTTAGAAATTTGAAGGTTTTAGAGAAGTTTCACCGGAAGTGGACTTTTTGATATTGGGGTCGGATTCCAATTCCAAAAGTTGGAGTAGGTCCGTAATGTCGAATGTGACTTCTGTGCAAAATTTGAGTTCAATCGGACGTGATTTGATAGGTTTCGACATCGAATGTAGAAGTTTGAAGTTCTAAAGTTCATTAAGCTTGAATTGGGATGCGATTCATGATTTCGATGTTGTTTGAGGCCTCGAGCAGGTCCGTGTTATGTTATGGGACTAGTTTGTGTGATTGGACGGGGCCCCGGGGGCCTCGGGTGTGTTTCGGGGTGGTTTCGAATCATTTTGGGTTGTTTTGCAATAGCTGATGCTGGTGTCTGGTGTTGTTCTTCGCGTTCGCGAGGATCCTCTCGCGTTCGCGAAGAAGGATTTGGCTTCAGGGACTTTTTTCTTCCTGTTCGCAAAGAGATCCTCGCATTCGCGAAGAAGGAATTCTCTGTTGCACAGGTCTGACTTCGGAGGCTCATATCTCGCAATCTATAAGGAATTTGGAGATGATCCAAAAATGAAAGTTGTAGTCCTTTGTGTCTAAACCATTTAGCATTTGGATTTGTCTACAAAAGGTTATGGATGGTACACTACAGGCTGTCCGGGAAGATGAAGAAGAAATTTGTGTCGCACATGGCTGACTTTGGAGGCTTATATCTAGAAATCTATAAGGCATTGGGAGATGACCAAAACATGAAAGTTGTAGATCTTTGTTTCTAGTTTTCACAAAGTTAAACCATTTGTCATTTGTAGTTTTTTACAAAAAGTTATGACCATTATACTAGAGGTTGTCTGAGAAAATGGTTTTCAAAAATTTCGTTCATCACGAACGCGATGGGAGGCCCACGAACGCGTAGAAGGGTTGCCTGGCAGTGTATAAGTTTGCAAAAATGGGTTTGGGTCATTTCATCTCATTTCCTCCATGCGAGACGACCTAGGAGCGATTTTGGAGCTCCATCTTCATCATATATGTCAAGGCAAGTGATTCCCACCTATTACAAGTTAATTACTTGGATTATATCTTGATTTTAACATTGAAAATCATGGGAAATTAGTGGAAATTTGGGGTTTTGAAGAAAAACATAGAAATTTATATTTTTGGATTTTGACCACAAAATTGGACATGGAACTTGGAATAAATTCTATATTTGAGTTCGTGGTGTTATGGGTAAAGTTTATCTTCAAAAAAATTCGGAATCCGGGCATGTGGGTCCGAGTATGATTTTATCGACTTTTCAAGCGGAGTTGGAAATTATTGTAAAAAGGAATATAATGGGTATTTGAGTATATATTAATGGGTTTGCATAATTATTGACTAGTTTTGGAGCGTTGGGCATCGGTTTGAGTCGTCGGAAGGGCTTGGGAGCTTGTTATGGATCTTTGGAGCGAGGTAAGTCACCTTTCTAACCTTGTAGGAGGGAATTATCCCCATAGGTGAAATAATTAAATATGTGCTTCTATTTGTGGGGGCTACGTATGCACGAGGTGATAAGGGTCCGTGCGTAGCTACTATTATACTTAAGTCCGGGTAGTCTAGGACCCGAAAGCATGTTATACTTGAAATATTTGTAGCCTTATTGACAATTTAGATTTCTTAAATCATATCGAATTGGTAAATGAATTTCTAAAGAAATTAAAAATCATTTTCTTGACCGCTAAAGAGAGGTTGCCATTCTTTTGGTAATTGTTTCCCTGATAAATTCTTGATTGACTGTTTGATCTTTTTATTTATATTTGACCGCGTCGCATATAAGATTCACGAGCTGGGTAATAGATG
Source organism: Nicotiana attenuata (assembly GCF_001879085.1). NCBI lineage: Eukaryota > Viridiplantae > Streptophyta > Magnoliopsida > Solanales > Solanaceae > Nicotiana > Nicotiana attenuata. The sequence goes on from NC_031998.1 coordinate 37,829,396, forward strand.
CATCTATGGTTCGCGTCATTCGACCCTCTGGCAGTGCACAGTTTAAATATTATGTTGGATTGGGCCGTCGACCTCGGCATGATTTGCGCATGCTTGTATTGCTTGCCTTGAAATTATAAATAATGATATTGCCTCCCTGGCCTGAGATTAATTGATAATTGTGGAAATATGAACTTGGAAATCTCTTATTATCAAAAGGACCGTTTACTTACTACATGATTCCCTTGACTTTACTATTGTTTTTAATAAATCCATGACTGATTATATTATTGGACCACTAGTAAGTGTTGAAGTCGACCTCTCATTACTACTTCTTCGAGGTTAGATTGAATACTTACTGGGTACGCGTTATTTTCGTACTCATACTACACTTGCTGTGCATTTTTGTTGCACAGGCACATGTATGTCTAGTGGCCTCGTTGGGCGCAGCGGCATGGTTGATACGGAGACTTCGGTGAGCTTCATCTCTCCAGACGACCCGCAGCCAGCAGAGTCTCCTTCAGAGTATTGTATTTTCCTTTCTTTCCAATTTGTATTCCGGACAGTTATTACATTTTAAATTCCTTTAAATTTCTCATGCACTTGTGACACCGGGTTCTGGGATAACTATGGGATTATTCAATATTTAAATTTGTTAAAGACATCATTATTTACTCAGTGAAGTTCATTATTTATTGTTTAATGTAAGGAAAGAAATGATTTCAAAAATACTAAAATGAGGATTTAATTAACTTCTTGGTGTTGGCTTGCCTGACAGTGGTATCCGGCACCATCATGACCTTTATTGGATTTTGGGTCGTGACAACATGGTATCAAACCACTAGGTTCCCTTAGGTCTCATGAGTCATGAGCGAGTCTAGTAGAGTTTTGCGGATCGGTACGGAGACGTCTGTACTTATCTTTGAGAGGCTACAGGGTTGTTAGGAGCACTCCCCTTCTTGATTCCTCATCGTGCAATTTGATTCCTTTGAGGCTTATGCCTTTGTTTCTTTCCTACCCAATTTTATGCGACGTGAAGCGCTGTTTATAAATCGGGAATTGAGGAATTGTGATGGTATTACAGATGTGGTGAAGGATATTTCTCCTTGTGTATTGATTGGGCTATTGTCGTCGCCTTGCAGAAGGTCGTTTTGTCGTTTTAGCTTAGTATCAGTATTACCTAAGGTTTTGAGATTTGGCATTGATTATGATAATTCGTGCGTTGCTATCGCCTAGTATTGATGTGATGGTAGGATACTTACCTATGTGTCGGGGCAGTGAATGACTTGAAAGGAGGTCTACTCAATGTATGATTCAGATTCGGTATTTCTTTCCCGGTAGAGGAAAGGCAATCGGACTATAATTGTTCAGGTTTGGGTTGATGGAGTAACAAGACTTAGTATTCTCAAGCGTGGTGGAATTTCATCTGTGATGTGGTGTCGCCGTCCTCGATTGAATGTGTAAAGTTCGCCGGTGTTATGATCTTCTGGGATCTGCCTTTGGGGTAGGATATTGTAAGATAGTATTGGAGAAGCGGCTGTCAGAGATCGTGGGGTGCGATGGTTCAGGATTGAATGCTGACGGCTCGAGAAGGAGGATCATCGGAAAAGGTTGAAGTTAGTAGCAATCTATCGGTTCAAGTGCTACAGAGATAGATATTGATTTACGGCAACAACTGGGCAGCAAAGGATGAGGAATGACATGTTGGAAGTGTTAGGCGGTGGTTAAATTTCTAGAAGGCCGGGTGTAAGAAGCGTAAGTCGAGTAGTTGCTTAAGAGAGTGAGTTTGATCAAAGTGGGAGAGTGGCAGAGCAGTATATGGGTTTAGTGGCAGGATAACTACACACCTTAAGGAAAGTTTGGAAGGATTTGGGAATTTTAGCTGATGGTGATTGGGTCTACGGGCTTAATTGAATTATTGGCTATTATACGGTGGGGGATTGGATGCAACAGAAAGGGAGTTGCTTGATACGAAGAAGGATGCAATATAACTTTTAATTGAAAGATATTGTCGCACATTTAGTTGATGTCCATAAGAAGTGAACGGACTAGTACAGTTGGTGAATGAGCATGGGCTCAGGATTGGTTATTGATGTCGTAGTGATTGTACCCTGTGCAGCGACATTGGAAGATGTTGGTGTGTAATTTCCACAGGTGGGTTATCTCCTGTGAGCAGGTCAGCGGTCGCGTGGTTGGCGAAGCTTCTGCGAAGGATTTTGCTGACTATCCTGTAAGAAGTCGAATATGTGAATATTGCTAGAGATTCGGAGTGTTCATGAAATGCTAACAGAAGGATTTCGAGGAATTTGGCAGGTTGGTTGTGTAAGATCATGTCAACAATGAAGAAAGAATCTTAGTGGGTTCCAAAGTTGTGTAATAGTAGCTTCAAGCTAAGTGGGAGGGTCCCACCGCCTATGAATAGGTTGCATGGTTATCTACTATGAGGTTCGGCTTATCGGCATATTGGTGAGTTATTACAGCTAAGGGAAAAGAACATAAGTGGTAATTTGAGCAAAGGAATTGATAAAGGTGTGTTATAGTTGGCCTTATAGACTCATGTTCAGGCTTTGGGAAGATTCAGGATATATGCTTCGTACAGAGGTGATTTACAAGGGAAGTGATTCAGTCAGGTGCTTCATTGAGATGGGTATTCATGTGCCAGCGGATCCTTGGAGTTGATTATATTCCGGACCAAGCCAGAGTGGGTGACTCTCAACAACGGTCCTAGTGAATTCAAAGGTTAAAAAATGCGGTGCCTAAGGATTCAAGCCCGCAGTATGGTTAAGAATTGTACTTTTGTAGCAGATTATGATAAGAGGCTCAGAATATTCTATGCTGTTTTCGACTTGCAGTGTAGTATTGGGAGGAAAAAGAGAAAAAGACTTCGGATTTGTAGAAGAATTATCAGAATAGGTGTATCAGTTGAAGATGCGAATGTGCGTGCAAGGAGGGTATGAAACGGTTCATGGGTTTGGAGGCAATGTGGTCTCATGGAATGGGGCCACTCAAGGTGAGTGCGGATTTAGGTTGGTGATGTAAGGAATAGAGCTATTATTATCTCTAAGGCAAGTTAAGGATGAATTAAAAGCAGTTAGATTGGTTAGCCATGGTTGAATTGGCATAATGGTGGCGGTACGTGCGAGGCTCGACGGCCACCGTAATTGATTTTATTTGGAAGTATTCAAGTATTATGGCCTGTTATGTGTAGGCGGATCGCTGAAGGGTTATGGTGGTTTAGACCACTACTTGAGGATTTGAATGTTCTACGGTTTTGAGAAGTTACTCGCATGTTTCTATGGTTCTCTTAGAATGAGTTAAGTAAAAAGTTTCTAGGTGATGAAGTGTTTACCATATTAGTGGTTCAGGAGTTATGATGAAATTCTTGTATTATTGCATATTGGCTTGTTAGGTGCAGTGAAATTTGAAAGTGAGGATCAAGGTTGCGGATTGGTGTTTGACGAGGATGTCACGAGCTCGGATGAGCAGGAAGAGGATTTGGATGTTTGGAGTAAGCTGGTATTGTCTTCAGCGTCACCTGAGATCGGTATTTTGTGTCGGAGGCTTTGCATCTTGGTTACGGATTCTTGATATGCTTTACAACATTAGTGTGACCGGTAGTATGGATATGCAGACTCGTTATCTAGTGCGGAAGGTCGTGGGAGCGTACCTCACGGGAAGATTGTATAAGCGTGACATGTAGTCACTTGATTGATTGAAGATTTAAACCAAGTGTGAATATTGTGGTAGTATCACTAATTTGAAAATTTATGCCTGGAGGGCACTCGGTTCATTGGGTTGTGGATTATGGAGGTTTGCTCCGGATATGAGGGTTGTTCTTGTGAGTTGTGGGAAAAAGGGTTATTATGGACCCTTGAAAGGTTATTAGCCTAGTACGGTGCGGTCAGAATCGGCTCGACGTCGATGGGTGGATTTAATATGAATATGGGCTCTATATCAGGCCAGATGTGTTCTTTTCAGCTTAGAACTCCTTATGGAGGAGTATTCGGACGTTGGATGTTATCTCGTCATCGACTATTTCATCTAATACTATATTGTGCCGTATGAGTTGTGAGACGGCTTGATAATTTTCTTATGTGTTGAGGTTCCATGTAGCGATGGTGTTATGCGAGCAGGATGGCTCTTGAGATTCAGATCATATATCGCACCTCAGTTATACTTGAGTTTTGTAGCGTATGGCACTTTCTGTCTCCCCAGGGATGGTATTATGCACTTAGCGTGCTTGTGGTCGATATTCGGTATTTGGTAGTGATGAGCACTCTAGCTCGGTATGTATCTCCTTATATAGATATATGTGTAGATCGGGTGGCACGCCACCACGGGTATGTTGCTTGGATCGGGTTGCACGCCGGAACAGAGTGATGTTGGGTACAGTCCCCTATATTCTATTTTGTGTGTTTTGTTTCCCATTATTCTGAGGAAGGTTTATAACACCTTTTTCGGTTGTCTAATTAGTTGTGTGAGTTGAGTAGTCCCTTCCAGAGTTTGTTTTCCTTATGCATCAAGTTCAAGTCTGTAGCCTATTGGCACATTGTGACATCATGTGAGACTTTTTGGTCATGTCTGGGGTGGCTTGTTGCCTGAGCAGCTCGTACTGGGTGAGACGAGATTATTGGATCTAGGATCAGTGCGATCAGATTATATGATGTATATCAAAGAGAAAATACCATTATTTGGTTCAGAATGAGGTAATGTTTCTTGTCAGGAGTATAGACTCAACGATTGTTGACTCGGCAGTTGGTTATGAATTTCTACACATCTCTTCCGTCGTGGAGGCATTGCGAGAGTTGGAACAGGACTTATATATGTCATGGGGTGCATTGTGAGCATCAGATTCGGGAAATATCGGCTATTATGATCAGAGAATGTTATTATGGTCTTGTGAATGATATGGTGCATGGTGTGAATTTAGCAAGGGTGTGCAGTCATGTTCCGGTACAGCGTGTGGTGATTGATACGGCATTCACATGTTGGAAGCAGGCCTGGCAGAGAATTCTGGATGTTGGAACTGGGCTCTAAGGCTTATTTGCCTAAATGAAAGAGGATATCTTCAGAATCGAGCTAATATGCTCAACTGAGTTGTGGTAACACGGGTAGGTGCACGAGGTGTTAAAGAAAAATTTCAGACTACTCCAGCGCAATTCTCAGCACGTTCGAGGATGAACATATGTTGCGTGCGTGGTCGATTTGAGCTTTAGTACGTTCTTCAGCGGTTTGAGCTTTAGTGCGTTCTTCAGCGGTTTGAGGCCATGAGCAGCTTCACTTAGTATTATGACTTGCACGCATGGTCGGAATTGAATTTCGGGAAGTTCAGAGTTGATTTGGAAAGAAAATTCTCAATTCGGAAGCTTTAAGTTGAAAGAATTTACTAAGGTTTGATTTTTGAGTAAACAACCTCGGAATCGGGATTTGAAAGTTCCAACAGGTTCGTATGGTGATTTCGGACTTGGGTGTATGCCCGGATCAGGTTTTGGATGAACCGGGAGCGTTTCGACGCCTATTGAGGAAGTTAGTATTTTGGAAGAATTTCATAAATTTGGGTTAAAGTGCATTTCAATGTTATCGATGTCCGTTTGGGATTCTGAGTCTTGTATGCAAAATTTGAGGTCAATCGGATGTGATTTGATAGGTTTCGACATCGAATGTAGAAGTTTGAAGTTCTAAAGTTTATTAAGCTTGAATTGAGGTGTGATTCATGATTTCGATGTTGTTAGATGTGATTTGAGGCCTCGAGCAGGTCCGTGTTATGTTATGGGACTGATTTGTGTGATTGGACGGGGGCCCGGGGGCCTCGGGTGTGTTTCGGGATGGTTTCGGATCATTTTAGGTTGTTTTGTAATAGCTGATGCTGGTGTCTGGTGTTGTTCTTCGCGTTCGCAAGGATCCTCCCGCGTTCGCGAAGAAGGATTTGGCTTCAGGGACTTTGTTCTACGCGTTCGCGAAGAAGGAAATCTCTGTTGCACAGGTCTGACATTGGAGGCTCATATCTCGCAATCCATAAGGAATTTGGAGATGATCTAAAGAAATGAAAGTTGTAGCCCTTTGTGTCTAAACCATTTAGCATTTGGATTTGTGTACAAAAAGTTATGGCTGGTACACTACAGGCTGTCCGGGAAGATGAAGAAGAAATTTGTGTCACACAGGGCTGACTTAGGAGGCTTATGTCTCGAAATTTATAAGGAGTTGGGAGATGACCGAAACATTAAAGTTGTAGATCTTTGTTTGTATTTTTCAATAAGTTAAACCGTTTGTCATTTGGAGTTTTGTACAAAAAGTTATGACTATTATACTAGAGGCTGTCTGAGAAGAGTTTGGGAATGGCTTTCGAAAATTTTGTTCATCGCGAACGCGATGGGAGGCCCGCGAACGCGAAGGGTTGCCTGGCAGTGTATAAGTTTGCAAAAATGGGTTTGGCTCATTTCATCTCATTTCCTCCATGGGAGACAACCTAGGAGAGATTTTGGAGCTCCATCTTCATCATCTATGTCAAGGTAAGTGATTCCCACCTATTGCAAGTTAATTACTTGGATTATATCTAGATTTTAACATGGAAAATTAGTGAAAATTTGGGGTTTTGAAGAAAAACCTAGAAATTCATATTTTTGGATTTTGACCACGAAATTAGACATGGAACTTGGAATAAATTATATATTTGAGTTCGTGGTATTATGGGTAAAGTTTACCTTCGAAAATTTTCGAAATCCGGGCACGTGGGCCCGAGGATGATTTTATCGACTTTTAAAGCAAAGTTGGAAATTGTTGTAAATAGGATTATAATGGGTATTTGAGTATATATTAATGGGTTTGCATAATTATTGACTAGTTTTGGAGTGTTGGGCATCGGTTTGAGTCGTCGGAAGGACTTGGGAGCCGGTTATGGAACTTCGGAGCGAGCTAAGTCTCCTTTCTAACCTTGTAAGAGGGAATTATCCCCATAGGTAAAATAATTAAGTATGTGCTTCTATTTGTGGGGGCTACGTACGCACGAGGTGACGAGGGTCCGTGCGTAGCTACTATTATGCTTAAGTCCAGGTAGTCTAGGACCCGAAAGCATGCTATACTTGAAATATTTGTAACCTTATTGACAATTTAAATTGCTTAAATCATATCGAATTGGTGAATGAATTTCTAAAGGAATTAAACATCATTTGCTTGACCGAGAGAAGTTGTCATTTCTTTGGGTAATTAGTTCCTTGATGAATTCTTGATTGATTGTTTGATGTGTTTATTTATATTTGACCTTGTCGCATGTATGATTTACGAGTGGGGTAATAGATGCATCTATGGTTCGCGCCATTCGACCCTCTGGCAGCGCACGGTTTAAATATTAAGTTGGATCGGGCCGTACGACATCGGCAAGATTTGCGCATGCTTGTATTGCTTGCCTTGAAATTATAAATAATGATATTGCCTCCCTGGCCTGAGATAAATTGATAATTGAGGAAATATGAACATGGAAATCTCTTATTATCAAAAGGATTGTTTACTTGCTACATGATTCCCTTGACTATACTGCTGTTTTTAATAAATCCACGACTGATTATATTATTTGACCACTAGTAAGTGTCGAAGTCGACCTCTCGTTACTACTTCATCGAGGTTAGACTGGATACTTACTGGGTACACGTTGTTTTCATACTCATACTACACTTGCTGTGCATTTTAGTTGCACAGGCACATGTATGTCTAGTGGCCTCGTTGGGCGCAGCGGCATGGTTGATACGGAGACTTCGGTGAGCTGCATCTCTCGAGAAGACCCACAGCCAGCAGAGTCCCCTTCAGAGTATTGTATTTTCCTTTCTGTCCAATTTGTATTCCGGACATTTATTGTCTTACATTTTAAATTCCTAGAAATTGCTCATGCACTTGTGACACTTGTTGATGCCCAATTTTTCCCTCATATATTTCAAAATGTATATATACTTTGAAAATAGTGCATGAGCATCAACCAATATTTTTTCATAATTTTCCTGTAATTTTTCAAAGGATTTTAATTAATTTATTCTAGCATTTTATCATATAAATAATTACTAATTGCATCACAAACGGTTTTATGATAATTTTATTGCTTAATTTTATCATTTATATTTATACTAAGCTTTAATTATTTCATGAATAGCCATATGTACATGTTAGGGTTATAATTAAAATAACTTTGCAAAAATGGCCCCATGTGTGCATAATTACCTTATTTCACAAGAAAATCACCTTTCATATTTTTATAATACTACGTAATTATTTTAAATCATTTTCATGCACAAGTGATATTTTTATCATTTATAAGTTATTTTATAAAATTGTTTTATTAAGTTAATTGGGTATTTAAATAATAGCCCCTTTTTCTTAATCATTTTTTCGGACTTAACCCAACTACACCAGCCCAATTACTTAAAATCCTAGCCCAATCCGCCCCATCCCAAATTAAACTAACCAATACCCATAACCTAATTTTCAACCCGCCCAACCCCAAACTCAATCCTGGCCGTTGATCTCAAGAGATCAACGGTCCAGGATACTCTTTCCATTTTTAATATCCCTAACCCCCCTAATCCTAGTCATTTTCTCTAATTCCGCCGCCCCCAAATCCCTTCCCTCCTCTCTTCTCTCTCAGACGCTCCCCTAACCCTAGCCGCCGTCACCGGAGAACCCGCCGTTCCATGGGGTTTCCCTTTGATTTTAGGCCCCAGCCGGCCTCTTACCTTCACTGGTTGTTCGATTTCTTCGTGGTTTGAAGGAGTCTCAAAGAGATTCAACTCAGAGTCGAACTAGAACTAGGGTTTCACTTCTTTGCATTTCTGCAAAACTTTTCTAAAGAAGTCTGAGTATTTGATTCCGTTACTCTTCGTTTGCTTGATTGTCTATATTCTAAACCCTAGGGTTTCTAACTACTTCATTAGTTGTTCTGGTATTTGCCCGTTATCCCTTGTCTTTCAATTAGCAGAGATTAATTGATGTTATTTGACTATTTAAGGTTCGAAATTATGTTATTCTACTGAGATTGTTACTTTCTGTGATTTTTACCTATTTTCCTTATTTGAGACTCCTAATTGGTACTACTTGCTTTAATTATTTTATTAGCCTGATTTCTAGGTTTTGATTTACTCTAACCGACTTATAAATTGCCTATGACTTATTTCTTGCCTTATTTAAACCCCAATCTGGCCTGTTAATTGATTCTCCCTATTTTAAGGGGTCTTTCCTTGATTCTTCTGTGTTAATTGATTAAGTTTAGCAACCCCAATCACCTGGCTGATTTTATTTGTATACCTTATTTGTGAACTCTATTATTCTTTACCTTATTTACTTTACTCTGCTAAGTGCTATATAAACCCCATTCTTATTTCTTTAAAACACACGAACACACTCAGAAAGTCACACCCACACACAAACTCTTGTTCTTATTCACACACACTCTCTATTGCAAATCTTTCTGTTACTTGTGTTTGCTGCACTGTCCAGCCGGCTGAAAGCCAAGGCTAGACTATTGGATTCTGCATACTTTCACCTTCCTGTTTGCTATCTCTTAACTGGTATGCCTCCACTTCTGCTATCATCCAATATTCTATGAAGTTAAACCTATGTGCTTCCTGTTTATTGCTCTTAATCAGCATGTCTATCTCTGTTACTATGTCCTATTCAGTATGTTTTGTAATTTGTCTGTTGTAGATATCAACCTGCCTCTAACTGCTTTATGTTTCTGTTAACTAGCATGCCTTATCTCTTGTGAATTTGTCTTGTCTAATATGTCAATATGGTTCATACACTTTAGCATGTTCCTGTTTGATCCAGGATACTTGTCTACTTGTTTCTCAACTAGCATGCTTTCCTTCATGTCGTGCTTTATGTGTTTACATTAACAAGTTCCTGACTAATGATTCCTATGCTCTGGACCCCTGCTGCCTTTTCTGTAATTGTCTGATTAGGACTCTGATCCCAGCATGATATTCCGTGTTTAATACATGTCCATATGCTCACCTAGTGATAACTAATGAACTAAGTCAATCCCAGGCAATGTGGAACCTTGTTTGAATTTATTGTGACTCTGTTCTGTCTACTGTTTAACCGCTGGAATACATGTTTGAACTCAATCTGTTGAATTTGGTCTTGTTTGTAGTTTTAATCTTGTAACCTATTCCTACTCACTTTTAAAATCCAAACTATTTTTTCCTAAAACTATTTCCTACTTTTATATACTATTTTCAACTCCCACTGCCTAGGAGTCTATGGAACTCCTCTGAACTCTGACACACTGGAGCTGGCCTTTCCATACTTGTTTACAAAAACTATTTTCTTTGAATGGTTCCGGTGTGAGCATTGCCCGGGGTCCCTGAGGCCCTTGGGAACTTTGACGCACCTTCTTTGACTGCTTATAAACGGCCCCAGCTTCAGTAAGTGATAAAAATCAGTAGACAAACTGATAAGTATTCACTACCTTGCCCTAATAAAACTGCTGCATATTCTGTGCTCATTTAGATATCCTGCCTATAGGACCTTAATCGTATTAAAGCTGCTTGTTTGAATATTGTGAATCTGTTTATCTATTTGTAGAGGTAAATATGAGACCCTTAAGTGATCTTTTATGTGACAGTCCTACTTGTTTTGTTTGTCGCTTGGTTTTCTCCTTTTAAGCACCATAGGTGAGTCTAGAACCACCTTAAATAGAGGTCCTAAACACCTCCAGGGCCATAGGTAAGGGACGGGTAGTGCACGCATATGATACGTATTCGATATTGTTAGAACGCTTAGGTAATAATTAAAGGGAGGGTAATCGGGTAGCAATGGATATGATGACTTGTGCGCTAATGCTATGTGTAGCACCCCAACTTGGGAACGATTACCAAGTATTGCACAGAAGTGATCCTATAGGCTAAAAAACCTAGGACCCCCTTTATTCCCGTTTTAAAATAATATCTATTTGTTTAAATTGCTTTAAGACTAATTTGCTTAAATCGAGTTTGGCCGGGACCCACCGTTTTGGACCTCAAGGGGTGCCTAACACTTCCGCCTCAAGGTAATTTCGAGCCCTTACCCAATCTCTGGTAATGTAAATCGGTTTCATGAGTTGTTTTCTCTAGGTGCCCTAACGCATCTTAATTCGTTAGGTGGCGACTCTTCAAATCTCATACCCAATTCCCGAAAGGAAAGGAGTTGTCCCAAAATGTCTAAACCCGAACTCCGCGAGGAAAAAGGGGGCGAGAAAGCATGGCGACTCTGCTGGGGATATTTTTAGGCTCTTACCATAACAAACTTGCTTTTTGTGAATCAGTCTTAGTATGTTTTATTCTGTTAATACATGTGCACCCTTCCCCTTTCCTCCTTATTTGGATTTAATTACCTATTTCTTAAGCATTTATGATTTCCTTTATTACAGAAACTGACTTGTCTCCTTGTTTTCTTTCTTAAATGTGTTTCAATTATTAAATACCGCATTTATCATTTTTACGTGCAAATACGTGACAACATGCTATTTATTGTTGCATAAATCATGCTCAACATCATATTCCACTCGTGCGCAATAAATACTATAGCAACGCTTGATGAGTGTTTTCGCCCTTCCTATATATCACCCTTTAAATTCGGAAAGGCGTATTTGCGGTGAAGCTAGTCGATCAGCGGTGCAGTCGACGGTTCCGTGCCTTTCCCCCTCAAGTTGTCCGCTTGAGGGTACCAGTCTAGACCTCTCTAGAAACCTTACTCTGATTGATTGTACATGCATCATGGTCAAACCTAGCCGGGTTAATATGTTGTCCACATAATAACCCTTTAAGACAAGCCTCGTCCAAAAGTCCATCGGGTTTTTCATAATCCCAACGGACGCAACCACGATTATGTGCATTAATTTTGGAGAAATAAGTGCCAAAATGCTAATCATTGTTGTATAAATAGTCGGATCTGGAGAGGGAAAGGGCCTAACCATATTTGTTTTGCAGAAATGAGGAACGAAGTCCCCAGGTTCGGCATGGTCCGTAATATACCACCATTGTTGCTAGATTGGTGGGAGGATCTTCCATCAAGTGATAAGAATCATGTGAAAAGAGTCTTGGGAAATTTTCCTTCTTTATTGGACCTCCAGTCGAACAACATGTTAATCGAAGCTGCCACAATGTTCTAGGACAAAGAAAGAGTCGTGTTTCGCTTTGGAAACATAGAAATGACCCCTCTATTGGAAGAAATCGAGGGATTCGCTGGGCTGCCTTGGGATAGTCTTGGCTTATTGGTGCCGGAAAATCGCTCTACTAGGGGGTTTCTTAAGATGATGGGATTAAAGAAGAATGATGACTTGGAGTGCCTGAAAAATTCCTACATACCCTTCGACTTCCTCTATGAACGATATGGTCACAGCAGATCTTATCGTATTTTTGATGACGAATTCTCCATCACTTCCTTGGGTTGGATTCACCGCAGGGTTTTTGTGTTCATCGTCTGTTTCTTGGGTACGTTAGTGTTCCCGATCCAAGGGGACAGAATCCACACCAGACTGGCCATGGTAGCCAAAACCTTGATGGATGGGATCGAGGGGCAGACATATACCATTGTCCCTATGATCATAGCAGACATATACCGGGCCTCGGAGCGCTGTCAAAAGGACTACAAATACTTCGAATGTTGTAATCCGCTGTTACAAGTTTGGTTGTTAGAACATCTCCAAAAAGGTCAATACCGTCAAGAGCTCCCGCGAAGGCCGTGGAATGATCACATAGCTTTCCAGCATCCTAAGAGAATGACTTATATCCCAGACAGGTTTGCTCAACCCGAAAATGCTATAGGATGGGCGCAGTTTTTCAGCAATTTGACCGAGGATCAGGTTCAATGGATGTTTGAATGGTTCCTTACCGACGAGTTCATCATCAGATCTAGGGACGTTCCAAACTTGGTATTGATCGGGTTGAGGGGAATATACCCTTATGCTCCCATCAGAGTTATGAGACAGGCAGGCAGGAAGCAGGTCAGCATATGTGGCGTTTGAAAATTATCGTGGAAAAGGATACCATCAAGCCAGATCGATATCATGCTGGTCATGTTTACTTTTACCCCTCATGGTTAGATGATAACATAGCAGGAATATTCGAGCCAAGGGTTGATCCAGGAAATAGAGTCATAGATGAAGTTGTCAAGGCACAGGTGAAATATAACAAACTGCGCAAAAGAGTTCACGAGACCGATATGGAGCTAATTAATGAATGGAGGGAGAGGGCTGTCAAATCAAGCGAAAGGTTGGAAAATCTGGAGTACAGTCTGATGGAGTTGGAGGGAAAAATGAGTAAGAGAGTCACCGATTGCCAGAATACTGAAGGAAGCGAAGGAGGACATTTAGCAAGGGCATACCTACTGCTGAACCTGCGCGAACTGGGGAATTCGATCGACGAAGCCAAAAACATCCAGCCTGGAGAAGGTCCTTCTAGGACCAAGTAGATTAGGTTTATCTTTTTCAAATGTAATAAGGCCAAGTGCCATTAGTGACTTATCTTATTTAGTGTAATTTTAAATTCATCTATTTTTACATTAATGAAATGAGGCAATCATTGACACTGAAATTCTCCAAATCTATTTGTCGCTAGGCCTACCTTGGGCACAACGAGGCTCCCAAACTGGGACATGAATTTACATTCTCGCAATATACGTTTAAATACTGCAAACACTTTCAGAATCCTTACTGACTTGTTACCTTTTGTTTTTATTTATTATTCCCATCCCCTAAGGTTGGTTCGCATATACTGGCATCATTAGCATATCACACCAGACTAAAGGCCCTCCACCACCTCCTCCTCCGAGTAATCCGAAAAGCAGAGGAAAAGCTAAGATGGATGACTTGAGTGGTATACGAAAAGAAAATGCTGAGAATGTTGAAACTTCAGACGGTCGGAGTACTCCGGCCCAAAATGATTTGGTCCTGCGATTGGAGCAAAATATACTGGAGTTACAAGGAGAACTTGAGCAGGTCCACAACTTGGCAAACCTCTCCCTCACTCTGAACGTCCCCGACGTTAACCAACAAAATGCTCAGAACCCAGCACCTCTTCAAAATACGCCAAACCAACGTCCACAAAATTCTCACGTACCCCATCAATATGCAACTCCTCCCCAAAATCCCAACCCTCTGCTAGTAACAACTTCTCCACAACCAACCCAGTACCCACAAACCACTACATATTCCACACCTCAGAACACACCACACCCTATTCCCGATCCTCAAGACGCCACCAACGATCACCACTACACCCAAATCCATGGCACCCACCAAAACAACCCCATATACGTGGAAGCACTACCTCACTCCACTCAACCAATCTCTTATACACCAGAATCCACTGAGAAGGACCTGCTCATCAAGAACATGGCCGAGGAGCTCAAGAAGTTGACAAGTCGCGTTCAGGGTGTTGAAGGAGGTAAAGGGATAGAAAGTCTGAACTACGAAGATTAATGCATACAACCAGATGTGGAACTGCCGGAGGGTTACAAACCTCCCAAGTTCGAAATGTTTGATGGAATGGGTGATCCCAAGGTTCATTTGAGAACTTATTGTGACAAGCTCGTGGGGGTCGGAAAAGATGAAAGGATTTGAATGAAGCTCTTCATGAGAAGTCTTACGGGAAATGCCCTATCCTGGTACATAAGCTAGAATCCTAAGAAATGGACCAATTGGGTAAGTATGGCATCAAACTTTGTGGACCGGTTCAGGTTCAATATGGAGAATGCACCAGATGTCTTCTATATCCAGAACATAAAGAAAAAGCCAACTGAGACTTTTCGCAAGTATGCTACTCGGTGGAGGTCAGAAGCAGCCAAGGTCAGACCAGCATTAGATGAGGAATAGATGAACAAGTTCTTTGTCAGGGCAGAGGACCTACAGTATTATGAAAGGCTAATGGTCATTCAGAATCATAAGTTCTCCGATATCATCAAACTCGGAGAAAGGATTGAAGAGGGTATCAAAAGCGGGATGGTAACAAATTTCGAGGCACTGCAGGCTACGAACAAAGCATTACAATCAAGTGGCATATCAAAGAAGAAAGAAGTAGGGGAAGTAATGATGGCCCAAGGCCCAAAATCTCCACTCACATGCTAAACACCTCCATTTACATACCAACTCTCACCTCCCAGATACTCTCAACCCGCCACCACCTATCACACTTATAACACTCAGCCAGCCTACTATCATTCACCTCCAGCTCGTCCAAATTACCAGAAACCCCGACCTAATTTTGATCGCAAACCACCCAGACAGTACACCACCATTGCTGAACCCATCGACCAGCTGTACGAAAGATTGAAGTCTTCTGGTTATGTCACCCTTATTCCCGTTGTGGCAATGGAGAATTCATCTCAATAGGTCAACCCGAACAAAACCTGTGCATATCATTCTGGTATGAAGGGGCACACTATTGACGAGTGCCGGACATTGAAAGATAAGACCTAGACATTGATTGATAATAAGGTCATACAGGTGAAGGAAGCTGCACCCAACGTCCATAACAATCCTCTTCCAGATCATAGGGGCGAAGGGATCAATGTGATAGAAATTGACGAGGAGTGGGATCCCAAGGGATCAATCGGACTATCAAAGAGGGTGACGATCATAAGAAGCCCGCAGTCACGCTCAATCCCATTGTGGTACAGGTACAACTGCAGTTGAGGTTGAGGTAACCACATCGCTTCCATTTGAGGTAGAGGTAGCACCACCTGCAGCCACACCTGTTCCATTTGAGGTAGAAGTGGCCACACCTTTCACAGTGACAGTAGCAAGCACACCTCCTTTCAAGTCCAACGCTATACCTTGGGATTACGTTGCCGAAGCTAGGCGAAAGGGAAAATCAAAGATGGAAGAATCTGGTGCCGCACAGGGGATGACCACAACTGGAAGGATCTATACACCTAAAAATTTGGGAGGATCAAGCAAGGAGGCTGCTACTCAACAACCTGTTATTGAAACCGGACCAGACAATCTTTGGAGGAAAGTACAAGCGAGAGAATACTCTGCCGTCGATCGTTTAAACAAGGCTCCCGCCCAGATATCCATCCTGTCGCTACTGCAAAATTCTGAAGCACATAGGAGTGCTCTGATGAAGGTGTTGAATGAAGCTTATGTGCCCAACAATATCACCAGTGGAGATATGGCCAACATGGTAGGGCAAGTACTAGAGAGTCAGAAGATCACTTTCCACGAGGATGAACTACCTCTTGAAGGGTTAAGTCACAACAAGGCACTGCATATCACGGTATAGTTTGAAGACAAATTCATTGCCAGGGTCTTAATAGATGGGGGTTCAAGCCTTAACATTTGTCCATTGGCTACTCTGAAAAGGTTGGGCAAAGATTTCCATGAGATACGGGCAGGAAGTATGAACGTGAAAGCATTTGATGGGTCTCAAAGGGCCATGATAGGGGAGATTAACCTTTGTCTGCAGATGGGACCAACTTGGTTCGATGTTGCGTTCCAAGTACTAGACATATCAACTACATACAATCTTCTATTGGGTCGACCTTGGATATATGCCGCTGGGGCTGTAGCTTCCACGCTGCACCAGGCCGTGAAGTTCGAGCGGAACCATCAGGAGGTAATCAATCACGGAGATGGAAGTAACCCCATTTACACTAGTCAAACTATCCCGGTTATCGAGAATAGAAGAAGGCTGGGTGGAGAAACTTACCACCACATTTAACATGTCAACGCAATTGAGAAGGACAAGTGGTGGAGTAACAAAATAGAAAGCATACTGGCGTGGTCTAGGTATGAACCTGGCAAAGGGCTTGGAAAGGAACTCCAGGGCATTACCAACCCGATACAGTTGAAACGTCACGGTACCACCTTTGGACTTGGGGTATCAGTACACCTGGTAGGAATATGATGATTGGTCGCCTCCATGGCGTGGTCCTTATTACCCTCTCGAGCAGCCGGTACCACACCTAAGTCGAACTTTTCACCAGGCCGATACAATATGGGGATCTGCAGAGGAAGAAGCTTTGGCTGGGTTGAGAAACTAGTTCCTGGAAGACGAGAATATGGATTGCAATGCGATAATTGAGGAGGAGGAGGAAGAAGACCTCACCATTCAGACTGTGGAGAAGGGAGTTGTTCTCAAGAATTGGACTACCACACCATCCCGGGCCCGCCGAGTCCCTGGGTAGCTTGGCAATTAGTTGTTTTTATAGCCATACTAGGCATTTAGATTTTTTTTTTAAAGACGCATTTTTGTTTTGTAATAATTGCTCGAGCTATCGAGCCGTACCTGTTTTGGATATTTTCAAATTTCAATCAATGCATTGCTATTTAATATTCATTATTATCTTTCGCATTTTTTCTTCTACAACGTTATTATTACTTTTCCTGATGAACCGATGACTGTGACATGTAATGAGACAACGCAATATAATGATGGTGACTCAGAAGAAGAAGATGAAATACCTGAGGAAGTTGTCAGAGAAGTTGAGGACTTTGAGAACAAACCTAAGTCTAACCTGGACGAAACCGAAGTAGTCAATTTGGGTGATTCCGAAACCGTCAAAGAGACTCGCATAAGTATTCATTTATCACCGTCAGAGAAGGAAGACTACATTCATTTCCTGAAGGAATATGAGGATATCTTTGCATGGTCATATGATGACATGACCGGTCTGAGCACATCCATAGTGGCTCATAAGTTGCCTACCAACCCAATGTGTCCGCCAGTGAAGCAGAAACTCAAAAAATTCAAACCAGATATGAGCCTAAAAATCAAAGAGGAGGTCACTAAGCAGATCAAAGCCAAAGTCCTCAGGGTAGTTGAGTACCCAACCTGGCTAGCCAACATTCTACCAGTTCCGAAGAAATATGGGAAAGTCAGGGTGTTTGTTGACTATCGGGATTTAAACAGAGCAAGTCCCAAGGACGATTTCCCACTGCCAAATATACACATCCTGATAGACAATTGCGCCAAGCATGAACTTCAATCCTTTGTAGATTGCTTCACGGGTTACCACCAGATCTGGATGGACAAAGAAGACGCAGAGAAAACAACTTTCATTACACCGTGGGGAGTGTACTGCTACAAGATGATGCCATTCGGTCTAAAGAATTCTGGGGACACTTACATGAGAGCCATGACAACCATCTTCCATGACATGATACACAAGGAGATAGAGGTGTATATTGACGACGTCATCATCAAATCCAAGAGGGCCGCAGATCACATAGAAGACTTGAGAAAGTTCTTTGACAGGCTAAAGAGGTATTACCTAAAACTGAACTCCGCAAAATGTGCATTCGGGGTTCCCGCAGGAAAGCTATTGGGATTCATTGTCAGCTGCCGAGGAATCGAGTTGGACCCGTCCAAAGTTAAGGCTATCCAAGAGTTACCACCACCAAAGAGCAAAAAGGACGTGATGAGCTTCCTAGGATGCCTCAACTACATCAGCCACTTCATAGCACAGTCCACGGTAATATGTGAACCCGTCGTCATAATGTTGCGAAAAGATGCTGAAACCAGTTGGACCAAGGATTGTCAAAAGGTTTTTGATAAAATCAAGGAATACCTGTCCACACCACCAGTCCTAGTCCCGCTAGAACCTGGGAGACCTTTACTACTCTATCTATCCGTATTAGATTGAGCATTTGGATGTGTTTTGGGACAACACAACAAGACAGGAAGAAAGGAGAAATCCATATACTACTTGAGTAAGAAGTTCACGCCTTATGAAGCACGATATTCTCTGTTGGAACGCACTTGTTGTGCTTTGACTTGGACAGCTCAGAAATTGAGGCATTACTTCTGTGCCTATACCACGTACCTCATATCCAGGATGGACCCCTTGAAGTACATCTTTCAGAAGCCCATGCCAACCGGGAAGTTAGCCAAGTGGCAGATATTGTTAAGTGAGTTCGATATTGTCTATGTAACTCAAAAGGCGGTCAAAGGACAAGCATTGGCAGACCATCTTGCTGAAAATCCTGTGGGAGGAGAATACAAACCATTAAAGACGTATTTTCCCGATGAAGAAGTATCATTCGTAGGAGAGGACATTGTTGAAGCCTACGATGGTTGGAGAATGTTCTTCGATGGGGCTGCAAACTTCAAGGGAGTGGGCACTGGAGCAGTTTTGGTATCACAAACAGGCCAGCATTACCCGGTATCCGCAAAGCTTAGGTTTTCGTGCACCAACAATATGGCAGAATATGAGGCTTGCATCATGGGGCTCAATTTGGCAATCGATATGAATGTACAAGAGTTGCTGGTAATTGGCGATTCGGATCTTTTGGTACATCAGGTTCAAGGAGAATGGGCTACGAAGAACACCAAGATACTACCATACTTGTATCATGTGCAGGAATTGATGAAGAGATTCACAAAGATAGAATTCAAACATGTGCCCAGAATTCAAAATGAGTTCGCAGACACACTGGCCACTTTGTCATTAATGATGCAACATCTAGATAAGAATTTCATCGATCCCATCCCGGTGAGGATCCATAATCAACCGGCGTACAGTGCTCATGTTGAGGAAGAAACGGATGGAAAACCTTGGTTCCACGATATCAAAGAATATTTGGCGAAAGGAGAATATCCAGAACATGCAAACCATACTCAGAAACACACGCTGCGGAGGTTGTCCAATCACTTCTTCCAAAGCGGAGGGACTCTGTATAGAAGAACTCCTGATCTGGGGTTGTTAAGGTGTGTTGACGCAAAGGAGGCTTCCAGATTGCTTAAGGAGATACATGCCGGAACTTGTAGACCATATACGAATGGTTTTGTTCTAGCCAAGAAAATACTCAGAGATGGATACTTTTGGATGACCATGGAAATGGATTGCATCCGGTACGTACAGAAATGCCACCAATGCCAGGTATATGCAGACATGATAAGGGTACCACCTAATGAGCTCAACGCAACAAGTGCACCTTGGCCTTTTGCTGCCTGGGGAATGGACGTCATTGGTCCAATCGAGCCCACCGTTTCTAACGGACACGGTTCATTTTAGTGGCTATCGACTATTTCACAAAATGGGTAGAGGCTACATCTTACAAAGTTGTAACCAAGAAAGTCGTCGCAGATTTTGTCAAGGATCGTATTGTTTGCCGATCGAGGTTCCCGAGTCCATTATCACTGATAATGCCGCCAATCTCAATAGTGATTTGATGAAAGCCATGTGTGAAACCTTCAAAATCAAACACAAAAACTCTACAGCATACAGGCCTCAAATGAATGGAGCTGTGGAAGCCGCCAACAAAGAAGATACTGAGGAAGATGGTAGAAAATCACAAATAATGGTATGAGAAGTTACCCTTTACCCTATTGGGATACCGCACTACGGTCTGCACATTAACTGGGGCAACTCCCTATCTGTTGGTTTATGGTACCAAAGTTGTTATTCCAGCTGAAGTAGAAATCCCTTCTTTAAGGATCATACAAGAAGCCGAACTTAGAGACGCAGAATGGATAAGGAGCCGCTATGAGCAACTAGCCCTCATAGATCGAGAAAGAATGAATGCAGCATGACACTGTCAGATTTATCAGAGTGGAATGTCCAGAGCTTTCAACAAAAGGGTCAGACCGAGATAATTCGCACCGGGGCAGCTGGTACTGAAGCGGATCTTCCCGCATCAGGATGAAGCTAAAGGGAAATTTTCACCTAACTGGCAAGGTCCTTACATGGTTCACCGGGTGCTGACAGGAGGAGCACTCATACTTGCAGAAATGGACGGAGAAGTTTGGCCAAAACCCATCAATTCAGATGCAGTCAAGAGATACTATGTTTAGATTGTTTACACTCATTCATCTGATGTAACTGAACTACGATTGACCTGATTCCCGTTTAAGAGGGGATACGTAGGCAGCCCTGTGGGTTCGGTCATGTCTTAATAAAATTTTCATTTCGCTAAGAACCAGAAATTGGGGCAGAATTTTGAGCAGGACCCTTAAAATTTCGGAGCAAGTCCAGCCGACGCCATCATATGCCAGAAAGTCAGAAATCGGTTATGTAATTGGGGCAGAATTTTGAGAAGGATTCTCAAAATTCCGGAGCAGATCCAACAAACTTCGCTGCACGTAGAACGACCAAAAGATCAAACTGGGGCAGAATTTTGAGGAGGACCCTTAAAATTCTATTGCAAGGAAGCTGCTATGTCTCTAAAAGTGTTACAGTCATTAGTTCATCTAATTTACTTGATATTACATATCACTATGTTTATAAAATAAAATATCTCTATTTCACCAATAAGTGCATATTTTCGAAAACCTCATTTCTATAGCATCCAGGTGTTACCCAAGACGACTCGAACAGGGTCTCCGAAGCAGAGCAAAGCGGAGCAAGAAGATAAGAGCACGAACCAACCTCCCCCTACAAAACTCACAATTTTTCTTTGGATGCAGGCACAGTGAACATAACAGGAGTATCCGCAAATATAAACGTATCAAAATCACTATCAATCAGGCCACCAGACGCAAATATATCTCCAGCTAAGAAATATTCTACCCCTATTTGTTGCTTATAAGGCTAAGAATTGCCTTCTCTTTGCATGAGACTAAGCTCCGTCTCAAATCTTGCATGAGGCTAAGACCTGCCTCCATATTTGCATAAGGCTAAGCATGGCCTTCTCTTTGCATGAGACTAAGCCCTGTCTCAAATCTTGCATGAGGCTAAGCCATGCCTCCATATTTGCATAAGGCTAAGCATTGCCTTCTCTTTGCATGAGACTAAGCTCCGTCTCAAATCTTGCATGAGGCTAAGCCCTGCCTCCATATTTGCATAAGGCTAAGCACTGCCTTACCCCTGCATGAGACTAAGCCTCTCTCAAATCTTGCATGAGGCTAAGCCCCTCTCAAATCTTGCATGAGGCTAAGCCCTCTCTCAAATCTTGCATGAGGCTAAGCTCTGCCTCCATATTTGCATAACGCCAAGCACTGCCTTCCCCCTACATGAGACTAAGCCCTGGCTCAAATATTGCATGAGGCTAAGCCATGCCTCCCTATTTGCATAAGGCTAAGCACTGCCTTCTTATGGGACTAAGCATTGTCCTCCCTCGCATAAGTGTTGCTCTAATCTAAACATTGCATTGTCTTCTTCTCTCGGGGCTAAGTTGTCACGACCCCAACCCCGGTCGTGATGGCGACCAACATACTGCTAGGCAAGCCCGACCAATTCCATAACTTTAACCATTTATACAACCCACGAATTTCTTAACCTGGATGAATTACTAAATCACAATACTGAATATCTGAACTAAAGTTAAAACATGTGGAAAACCCAAGTAGAAATACTACTACACAGCCCGAAGAATCCGGTGTCACAAGTCTGAGCCTCTAATATACGAGTGTCAACCTACCACATAATGTTCTGAAGAAATGCGGAATAAAAAATAAATAAGAAAGATGGGAAGATCAGGACTGCGGACGTCATGCAGTTTAATTGTCCTACAGGCTTGCCTAGGTGATAACCGGGTAGAATCCTATAGAAATGGTATCTAAACGTTAATCAGCTCGCAATTATAAACCAATGATTAATTTAAACATGCAGATTTTTATCCTTTAGAGCTTATAGGCATGCTTTCTAGGTGCTGAAACTGATTACAAGCATTATTTTACGGCATAGAAATTGATTTTATACACGTTTCCTATAGGCATGATATCTAAGTTGTCCAAAACTGATTTTAAACATGATTTCCTATGGATATGATATCTAAGTGAGCAGAATGTTATACGAGTTGATAATTCCACAAAAAAGATCCTATAAGCATGGTTTCTAATACACATTGAAACTTGAGGATATGCATGAACATGAATTTTGATACAAAATTGATAAACATCCTATAACAGGATTTCTAGGATGTAAAGTATGAAAATTCAGCATAATGAGATAAACCCTATAACATGGCTTCTAATGCATATAAACATCATCACAGTCACCTATAGGCATGGTTCCTACTTGAACCCCAACAAAGATATAAAAATCCCTTCCTAGTTTTTTTGTTTTTACTAAGTACGCCATATCTGTTTTACAAAGATTGTTATTACAGGCCAATACGAATGAATTACATAATAAAAATTACTATACTATACGGAGCCTTGGCAGGCCCAAAGTCAACCTGGAAGCCAGGCCTTCAATCAAATCTGGAGTGCACCAATAGTCCATATTACACCAAATGGCTACCTTGATGCTCCCGGATGTGATGCTCAACAAAGAAAAGTCTCACTCAGCCTCAGTGGGTGCACCTGAATCTGCACACAAGGTGCAGGGAGTAAAGTGAGTACTTCCAACTCAGTGAGTAATAAACATAAATAAAGACTGAGAATAAGAAATCCTGAATAGGCACAAAATAATTCTATAAGTACAGAAACTTGAACCTAGCAGCATAAAATCCAGTGGAACAGTGAAAACAATTACAGAAATATCACAGCAGATAAGTAAATAAATGACAAATAATAGTATGCAATGCAACACATAAACCGGTACTCTCCAGTACCCGTTGCGGCGTGCAGCCCGCTCCATTTATTTATCGTCGACGGCGCTCACTGGGGGTGTGCAGACTCCGGGAGGGGCCCCTTACGGCCCAAGCGCAATAATAAGCCATCTCGTGGCATCAACCCAATTATGACAATTAATCCATTTTTATAAGGGTATCACTAAGCTTCAATCAATTAGGTAGTAATTTTATTAAGCGGGACGGACCAAGTCACAATCCCCGACGGTGCTCTACCCCACGCCCGTTATCCGGCGTGCAAGTCACCTCACATAGCACTACGATGTGTTCCAAACCCTCAGAACAACATTTACATCTATTACTCACCTCAAGCCGGCCAAAAGTCTAGCTCGCTATGCCCTTGCCTCTCGAATCGACCTCCCCGCGTGCCGAATCTGATCAAAACCACAACGAGTACATCACAATGTGCCAAGGAACAATACCCAATCGAAAACAATCAAAAAATAGCGAAAATCTCAAAATTAACAAAACCCGAGCCCCGGGCCCACTTCACGAAAATCAGAAAATTTAACATCAACGAGTTCCTCATCTCGCCCCGAGTCCATGCATATAAAAATTACCAAAATCGGAGTCCAAATGACCCCTCAAATCCCCATTATACCTCTCTTGAGTTTCAAGCCCTAACCTCCATTCTTAACCCTTGATTCCTTTATTTTTCAGTCTAAATTCATGTATTTACACCATAAAATCATGTTTTAAGTCCAAGAATTCATACCTGATCAAAGTCCTTAAAACCCTCTTCAAAATCGCCCAAAAACTCTCCAAGTCCGAAGTGAAATAGGTTACTCTTTCAAAAATTCGCGAAGAAGACTAATTTAATATTCTGCCCAGGCTTCTCGCTTCTGCGGTCCCGTTTCCGCTTATGCGGGACCGCTTCTGCGGCCATTATACCGCTTCAGCGGTTTTTCACTTAAAGGCTTCGACCACTTCTGCGGCCCAGAAATCGCACCAGCGGGACCGCTTCTGCGGTCCACGCTTCCGCTTCTACGGAACTTGCCCTGAGTCCAAGACTCGCTTCTGCGACTTCCTCCTCCGCTTCTGCGTGACCGCACCTGCGGTCCCATAACCGCAGGTGCGAAAATACCAGATACCAGCAGACCTTAACCATGCAAAAATTTCGAAACTCTCCGTTTAACCATCCGAACTCACCCCGAGGCCCCCGGGACCTCAACCAAAAACACAAACATGATCCAACACCTTATTCAAACTTGCTCGAATCATCAAAACACCACAATTAACACCTAAACCATCAAATTACATCAAATTCAAGCCTAAGTTCATCCAAATCTTTCGAAACTTGCATTCGATCAAAAACCTACCCAAATCACCTCCGAATGACCTGAAATTTTGCACACACATCCCAAATCACAAACGAAGGTACAGCAACTCTCGAAATTCCACTCCGACCCTCGGATCAAAATCTCACCTATCGACCGGAATTCGCCAAAATACTAACTTCGCCAATTCAAGCCTAATTCTACACCGGACCTCCAAAATTACTTACGATCACACTCCTAAGTCACAAATCATCCCCCGAAGCTAACCGAATCATCGGAATTCATATCCGAGCCCTCTAACACATAAGTCAACGTCCGGTTGACTTTTCCAAAACAAACCTTCCTTAAAGAGACTAAGTGTCTCATTTTCTACCAAAACCAATCCAAATCAACTCTAACACACCAATACTGATAATGAAACATGAAGAAGCATAAAAATGGGGGAAACGGGGCGGTAACTCATGAGACGACGGGTCGGGTCGTCACATCCTCCCCAACTTAAACAAACGCTCGTCCTCGAGCGTAACCAGAGTTGTCCTAGAATCCAACCAAAAGCTGAATGACCTTACCAAGCATTTACCCGGGTGTGATCCCACGTCACCCTATCTCGCATAGGTCCGATAACACAACATAGCTGAAATTTCACAATCCATCTAGTCCATAAACCATAGAACCACATTGCACCTTCCGAAATCATACACAAGTCCAGAACCTCGCATCTATATTCAGAATAAGCCCGAACCAGCTGTAATAACCCATACCTGCAACCTCAGGTGCAATCATATGATATTCTACATAACCCAAACACTAGAAACGATAACTTCTATTCACAGTAGTTGCCCACAACACCCGAATACCGGTAGAAAACCTCTTAACAACTAAAGTTTCCTTCCAATACTTTTACATATACTGCAACTGATAACTAAAACACGCAGTAAACCATCACCATTTCTCAGATCAACCATTCATGAAACCACTTCTCCTTTGGAAAATACTACATCAAATTTCTGAGTCGAAGTTCGATATTATCCTTCCAACATACTGAAATCGAATTTGCTCGTACTCATTAAAGATCCCAACGATCTCATCTAATCAACACACTACTCTGGTGACATTACACATTAGTACAGGACTAAGCCACAACTCGCACAATACGCGCACTAATAAGCAACAGTCCGAACATACCCAAATCATGAAAATGGCTCAAATGAAAGAGCTGTACTTCAAGCCCTCCAGTACCATCACAACACAAAACTGAGAGCCTGTCTCCTCTCATAGAGACAGAACACACAAATCTACTCGCAGTATCATACCTCCACATAACTTCGTCCCAATGCGTGACCTCATCCAGTACGAACCGCTTAGGCAATAAGCCACCCCGTACATAATCAAAAGTCTCGTATGATGCCACAAGGTGCTGATAGGCTACCGATTAAATCGCGGTACAAAAAGGAAGACGAACTCTGGAAGGAACTGCCTAGCTCACGCACTAATACGTGCTCTCCTTAGAAAATAGGAAGTAAGGTATACAAAAATAGCATATAGGAAACTATGCTCAATGTCACACTGTTGCGGCGCGCAACCTGATCCAAATAACACACTCATGGCGGCGTGCCACCCGATCCACACATAACACTCACCTAAGGAGGTGTACATCGAGCTAAATTGCTCATTAATATAAAATACCGAATTTCGGTCACAAGCACGCTAAGTGCATAATACCGTCCCTAAGGGGACATATAGCGCTATAAGCTACCAAAACTCAAGCTCAACTGAGGAGCGATATACAATCTGAATATCGAGAGCCATTTTGCTCATAAATATCATTTCTACGTGAATCCTCAACACATAAGCATTTTCTCAAACCATCTCACAACTTACCCGGCGCAGTGTATCACTGCATGAAACATCTGACAACGAAATAACACCCTGACTCCTCCATAAGGAGCGCATCACTGAAATGAATCCATTTGGCCTGACATAGAGCCCATATTCACATTTGAATCCATCCATCGACCTCAAGCCGATTCTGATCACACTGAACTAGGTTAATTACCTTTCAAAGGTCCCTAACAACTCATCTTCCGCTCGTAACACATAGGAACATCCATCAAAGTCGGAGGAATCATCCGTAGTCCACAACTCAATAGACTGAGTGCCCTCCGGGCATATATTCTCAATTCAACGATATTAACACAACCTTCATACTTGGTTCAAGTCTTCAATCAATCAAGTGACTAACTGCCATACTTACACACTCTTCCTGTGGGACACCCTCCCACAACCTACCATTACAGATAACTGGGTCGTACCTCCAAACCATCGGCCGCACTAACGCTGAAAAGCGATCAAGAATTATCAACCAGGATGCAAAGCCTTTTCACAAAACACCGTTCTCAGGTGACGCTGAAGACAATACCGACTTACCTTAAACGTCGAAACTACTTCCCTGCTCATCCGAGCTCGTGACATCCTTGTCCATACCGAACTGTTACCTCTATCTTCACTTCAAATTCCATACCACTCATTGCACCCAACATGCCAACATACGATAGGACACGCTTTTCATCAAAGCTGCAAAACCACTATTAGATTAACACTACATCATATAAAACTTTCCACTTAACTCACTTCAGGAGAACCATAGCAACACACAGGTGAATTCTCATAACCGTAGAATATGCAATCTCTAAGTAGTGGTCTAACCCACCATAACCCTTTCGGGATCCGCCTACACGTAACAGGCCCATAACAATGGAATACTCTTGAATAACATCAATTACGACGGACGACAGGCCTCACCTGTACCGCTACAAATCACACGCGTAACTTGATCATGCTGAAGGAATTGATCTCTACCACCAATATGCCATCAGATAAATGGCTAACCAATCCATCTTCTTTCGACTTACCCTGATTCCTTAGGAATAATGGTAACTGCATTCAACATATAACACCATCCATCTGCACTCATCCCGAGTGACTTTGAATCACGAGACCATGCTGTCTCACATCCCACGAACTATTTCGTACCTTCCAACTGCTACCTCGCAAGTCAAAACATCATAAAATATTCTACGAATTCCGAGCCATTACCTGCACCTTCCTGATAGTGCTACATAGAAGCCCATAATTGATATAGAAAAATTACACATCTTGACCTCTCCCAATGGAGGCTCAGTTTCTAATCACATATACAAATTTAAGATACCCAATTGTCATATGTAGAATCTCGACCACATTAGTACCATTCTCGAGAGTCATTTACTCTATTTAACTGCATTTAGCCTGATCAAATGAACAGAACCACCCGTGCCTCGTTAGCACTCTGACACCGCAGGATATGACCTTATCACAATACAAGCAAGCATCTTCCTGCTCTATGCACCGAGCATTCTTTACCAACAACAGCTCAAGGCATCTTGTGATTCTCACACATCTACGAAGCACCATATAACCTTTGTCAAAATTTTGCTTCACTCGTGCCATCCTCGGCTCAATTTTCGCAACCAGAACTGATTTGCCAGCATGCCTCAAACCGGAACCAACATAGCACATAACCGTACATTTAGTTAATCAATAGCAAACTCCCCAACTTGGCTCAAAGCCATAGATCAAAACACTCCCAACAACTCGTAACGCACATACTCCATTGCTGCCTTAATACCATAGTGAGATTAAACTCAATCCTTCATAAGCTTGTGGAAACACAAATCATCTAGAAATTTTTAACTCTTCTTCAAATCTCGCATTCACTCACACAACAGTTAAGCCCACTCTCTAGGCGATCTAATTTAGATGTCAACACATTTTCTTCACTTGTAAATGAGATCTTCTAATAGATAACGTAAGGATCACACAACTTTAGAACACTCCGCAGGAGATGACCCACCTGCTTTGCCTCCAACTACCATTTTTTTTGTATACTTTCCACCGTCCTAAACTGTACGCAATCGCTTAGTCTTCCTGAGTCTGAACTCATACCGCAACATAAAATTTTTACTTCACTCTCAACTGGAAACATGAAAAGATTCTTCACACGCCCACAACTCGGAGCTATACCTCGAATCACGATGGAAATTCAAACACCTAATAGTCCTTCTATCATCCAGTAGATCTTCCTCATCGCTTCCAAGTCACGTAGATACATCTCGCAGTACCAACATACTCATCGTATAGCTATCCAGCCATCGCTTCCACTGATAGGCACAATACCGAACATATAGGTTCACACACTTGTTCACACAGTCAGCACCTCGGTGCTCACGCCATAGGCAAAGATCCGGCCTCAAGTCCTCTAGACTGGCCCAACATAAACTCCCAGAGATTATATCTCGCCCCTCGATCGGGGAATCACAAGCCATCAAGGCACATATGACACTGAGCGCTCGTTCGCGCATACGAACACGTGGAAGGAATTTCAAAAGTTACTTTTCAAGCTGAATCAAGGACGCACGATAAGAATTCAAGAATGTGAAGTTTTCCTAAAGGTTTTGCAGCCTCTCGAGGATAAGTACAGACGTCTCCGTACCGATCCACGAGACTCTACTAAACCGGCTCATGACTCGCGAGACCAAGTAACCTAGGATCTGATACCAACTTATCACGACCCCAACCCTGGTCGTGATGGCGCCCAACACACTGCTAGGCAAGCCCGACCAATTCCATAACTTTAACCATTTATACAACCCACGAATTTCTTAACCTGGATGAATTACTAAATCACAATACTGAATATCTGAACTAAAGTTAAAACATGTGGAAAACCCAAGTAGAAATACTACTACACAGCCCAAAGAATCCCGTGTCACAAGTCTGAGCCTCTAATATACGAGTGTCAACCTGCCACATAATGTTCTGAAGAAATGCGGAATAAAAAATAAATAAGATAGATGGGAAGATCAGGACTGCGGACGTCATGCAGCTACCTTGATGCTCCCGGATGTGATGCTCAACAAAGAAAATCTCACTCAGCCTCAGTGGGTACACCTGAATCTGCACACAAGGTGCATGGAGTAAAGTGAGTACTTCCAACTCAGTGAGTAATAAACATAAATAAAGACTGAGAATAAGAAACCCTGAATAGGCACAAAGTAATTCTATAAGTACAGAAACTTGAACCTAGCAGCATAAATCCAGTGGAACAGTGAAAACAATTACAGAAATATCACAGCAGATAAGTAAATAAATGAAAAATAATAGTATGCAATGCAACACATAAACCGGTACTCTCCAGTACCCGATGCGACGTGCAGCCCGCTCCATTTATTTATCATCGACGACGGTCACTGGGGGTGTGCAGACTCCGGGAGGGGCCCCTTACGGCCCAAGCGCAATAATAAGCCATCTCGCGGCATCAACCAGGCCCTTGGCCTCATATCAATATCAATACAGTACCGCTGCAGTGCGCAGCCCGATCCATAATCAGTCCAGAATCACATAAGCCCCTCGGGCATAACAATAGAGAAATATTCGACCCAAACTTCCTTTGAAAATATTAATTAAGTTTCAAGTGAGAGAAAAGTGGCTGAGTTTGCAAAAATGTATTAAATACTAGGACTGAGTTCAATTATTTGTAAATATGGTAAGAAACCAGTAAAAACAATCCCTGAAGGATTCAAGCAGTTGGCACGAAGCCCAATTATGACAATTAATCCATTTTTATAAGGGTATCACTAAGCTTCAATCAATTAGGTAGTAATTTTATTAAGCGGGACGGACCAAGTCACAATCCCCGACGGTGCTCTACCCCACGCCCGTTATCCGGCGTGCAAGTCACCTCACATAGCACTACGATATGCAAATTCGGGGTTCCAAACCCTCAGAACAGCATTTACATCTATTACTCACCTCAAGCCGGCCAAAAGTCTAGCTCGCTATGCCTTTGCCTCTCGAATCGACCTCCTTGCGCGCCGAATCTGATCAAAACCACAACGAGTACATCATAATGTGCCAAGGAAAATTACCCAATCGAAAACAATCGAAAAATAGCGAAAATCTCGAAATTAGCAAAACCCGAGCCCCGGGCCCACTTCACGAAAATCAGAAAATTTAACATCAACGAGTTCCTCATCTCGCCCCGAGTCCATGCATATAAAAATTACCAAAATCGGAGTCCAAATGACCCCTCAAATTCCCATTATACCTCTCTTGAATTTCAAGCCCTAACCTCCATTCTTAACCCTTGATTCCTTTATTTTTCAGTCTAAATTCATGTATTTACACCATAAAATCATGTTTTAAGTCCAAGAATTCATACCTGATCAAAGTCCTTAAAACCTCTTCAAAATTGCCCAAAAACTCTCCAAGTCCGAAGTGAAATAGGTTACTCTTTCAAAAATTCGCGAAGAAGACTAATTTAATATTCTGCCCAGGCTTCTCGCTTCTGCGGTCCCGTTTCCGCTTATGCGGGACCGCTTCTGCGGCCATTATACTGCTTCTGCGGTTTTTCACTTAAAGGCTTCGAGCGCTTCTGCGGCCCAGAAATCGCACCAGCGGGACCGCTTCTGCGGTCCACGCTTTCGCTTCTGCGGAACTTGCCCTGAGTCCAAGACTCGCTTCTGCGACTTCCTCCTCTGCTTCTGCGTGACCGCACCTGTGGTCCCATAACCGCAGGTGCGAAAATACCAGATACCAGCAGACCTTAACCATGCAAAAATTTCGAAACTCTCCGTTTAGCCATCCGAACTCACCCCGAGGCCCCCGGGA
The DNA here is from genome assembly GCF_001879085.1 of Nicotiana attenuata. NCBI lineage: Eukaryota > Viridiplantae > Streptophyta > Magnoliopsida > Solanales > Solanaceae > Nicotiana > Nicotiana attenuata. Next base: position 37,860,833 of record NC_031998.1, read on the forward strand.
CCTCAACCAAAAACACAAACATGATCCAACACCTTATTCAAACTTGCTCGAATCATCAAAACACTACAATTAACACTTAAACCATCAAATTCAAGCCTAAGTTCATCCAAATCTTCCGAAACTTGCATTCGATCAAAAACCTACCCAAATCACCTCCGAATGACCTGAAATTTTGCACACACATAACAAAGCTACAGCAACTCTCGGAATTCCATTCCGACCCTCGGATCAAAATCTCACCTATCGACCGAAATTCGCCAAAATACTAACTTCGCCAATTCAAGCCTAATTCTACACTGGACCTCCAAAATTACTTCCGATCACACTCTTAAGTCACAAATCATCCCCCGAAGCTAACTGAATCATCGGAATTCATATCCGAGCCCTCTATAAGTCAACGTCCTGTTGACTTTTCCAAAACAAACCTTCCTTAAAGAGACTAAGTGTCTCATTTTCTACCAAAACCAATCCAAATCAACTCTAACACACCAATACTGATAATGAAACATGAAGAAGCATAAAAATGGGGGAAACGGGGCGGTAACTCATGAGACGACGGGTCGGGTCGTCACATAAGCTCTTCCCCCAAACTCTGCGCAAGGCTAAGCATTGCCTTGTTATTACCTTTGGTATCATGTCTTTGCATTTCATGGGCCTATGTATAGCCAACTTGTCCAAAGGCGTCATAGTCTGAAGGCATCATCCTCTTAGCCTGAAGACACCATGTCATGGCCTGAGGATCTCTCAATACTGCATATCATTATTCAAAGGCGTCATGGTTCAAAGGCACCATTTTCATGGCCTGAGAACATCATTTCATGGCCTACGAATCTCTTATCTCGTGATTCGTGGCCCGGGACATCATGGTCTAAAGGCGTCATCTACACTGTCCAAAGACAACCTTCATGGTCTAAAGGGAATTTGTATCATGTTTAAATTCTCGCAATAATCTATATACTAGCATGCATCGTGTTTTAAGTTTTGCAGGTAACCCAGGAAGTAACCATTCTTCAAACAGGAGCAACCTTCGCTCTTATTTCTGCTCGTACCACTTACACTCTGCCATTTAACCGATTCCCATCAATCACCCGCCTTTACTCTATGACTGTTCAGATATCTGCCCTTACATCTGTTACACTCCAGACTCATACTCATAACTCAGCATAAACCCATCTGATACTATCCTCCCAAAGAAGGAACCTTTCCGAAATATACTACCATTCATATAACAATTCTATCGGCTTCATTCACCGTTGGGTCCAGAACTACACATGGCCTAATTCTTGTAAAACCGGGGATACTTAGGCAGCTCAGAGACCAGGGCGCGGCCTCCATTTTCCAAAAACACCCCATTCGGTCAAAATTGGTCATCACTTCTTTACCCGACAACTCTTTCATCCTTCCTGGGTAAAGAGGGGCAGCTGTTGATACCCAATTTTTCCCTCATATATTTCAAAATGCATATATACTTTCAAAATAGTGCATGAGCATCAACCAGTATTTTTCCATAATTTTCCTGTAATTTTAAAAGGATTTTAAATTAATTTATTCTAGCATTTTATTATACAAATAATTACTAATTGCATCACAAACGGTTTTATGATAATTCTATCGCTTAATTTTATCATTTATATTTATACTAAGCTTTAATTATTTCATGAATAGCCATATGTACATGTTAGGGTTATAATTGCAATAACTTTGCAAAATGGCCCCATGTGTGCATAATTACATTATTTCACAAGAAAATCACCTTTTATATTTTTATAATACTAAGTAATTATTTTAAATCATTTTCATGCATAAGTAATATTTTTATCATTTATAAGTTATTTTATAAAATTATTTTATTAAGTTAATTGGGTATTTAAATAATAGCCCCTTTTCTTAATCATTTTTTCGGACTTGACCCAATTACACTCAACCCAATTACTTAAAATCCTAGCCCCAATCCTCCCCAGCCCAAATTAAACTAACCCAATACCCATAACCCAATTTTAAACCCGCCCAACCCCAAACTCAATCTTGGCCGTTGATCTCAAGAGATCAACGGTCCAGGATACTCTTTCCTTTTTTAATATCCCTAACCCTAGTCTTTTTCTCAAATTCTGCCGCCCCCAAATCCCTTCCCTCCTCTCTTCTCTCTCAGACGCTCCCCTAACCCTAGCCGCCGTCACCGGAGAACCCGCCGTTCCATGGGGTTTCCCTTTGATTTTAGGCCCCAGTCGGCCTCTTACCTTCACTGGTTGATCGATTTCTTCGTGGTTTGAAGGAATCTCAAAGAGATTCAACTCATAGACGACCTAGACTCTTCATCTTTTTCGATGAATCTGCCTCGTGTTCATCGCTATATTTGTGAGTGTCGTTATCTTTATGTTTATGGCTTGAAACTCCGGTTCTTAACTGGATTTTTCTCACCTCGTTCCATTCTTCAAAACCCTCATCTCTTTCTACTTGAGTCTGTTCAGATCCTTGTAGATCTCAAATGATTTTAAGCTTATCTGTTATTTTCTTTAAAAAAACCTTCTGTTTTTCCTTATTACTAATCGATTTTAATGTTTCTCTAAAACTAGGGTTTCACTTCTTTGCGTTTCTGCAAAACTTTTCTAAAGAAGTTTGAGTTTTGATTCCGTTACTCTTCATTTGCTTGACTGTCTATGTTCTAAACCCTAGGGTTTCTGACTACTTCATTAGTTGTTTTGGTATTTGCCCGTTATCCCTTATTTGTCAATTAGCAGAGATTAATTGATGTTATTTGACTATTTAGGATCCGAAATTATGTTATTCTACTGAGATTGTTACTTTCTGTGATTTTTACCTATTTTCCTTATTTGTGACTCCTAATTGGTACTACTTGCTTTAATTAGTTTATTAGCCTGATTTCTAGGTTTTGATTTACTCTGACCGACTTATAAATGGCCTATGACTTATTTCTTGCCTTATTTAAACCCCAATCTGGCCTGTTAATTGATTCTCCCCATTTTAAGGGGTCTTTCCCGGATTCTTCTGTGTTAATTGATTGAGTTTAGTAACCCCAATCACCTGGCTGATTTTATTTGTATACCTTATGTGTGAAATCTATTATTCTTTGCCTTATTTGCTTTACTTTGCTAAGTGCTATATAAACCCCAATCTGATTTCTTTAAAACACACGAACATACTCAGAAAGTCACACCCACACACAAACTCTTGTTCTTATTCACACACACTCTTTATTGCAAATCTTTCTGTTACTTGTGTTTGCTGTATTGTCCAGCCGGCTAAAAGCCAAGGCTAGACTTTTGGATTCTGCATACTTTCACCTTCCTGTTTGCTATCTCTTAACTGGTATGCCTCCACTTCTGCTATCATCCAATATGCTATGAAGTTAAACCTATGTGCTTCCTGTTTATTGCTCTTAATCAGCATGTCTATCTCTGTTACTATGTCCTATTTAGTATGTTTTGTAATCTGTCTGTTGTAGATATCAACCTGCCTCTGCCTACTTTATGTTTCTATTAACTAGCATGCCTTAACTCTTGTGAATTTGTCTTGTCCAATATGTCAATATGGTTCATACACTTTAGCATATTCCTGTTTGATCCAGGATACTTGTCTACTTGTTTCTCAACTAGCATGCTTTCCTTCCTGTCCTGCCTTATTTGTTTACCTTAACAAGTTCCTGATTAATGATTCCTATGCTCTGGACCCCTGCTGCCTTTTTTGTGTAATTGTCTGATTAGGACTCTGATCCCAGCATGCTATTCCCTGTTTAATACATGTCCATATGCTCACCTAGTGATAACTAATGAACTAAGTCAATCCCAGGCAATGTGGAACCTTGTTTGAATTGATTGTGACTCTGTTCTGTCTGATGTTTAACTGCTGGAATACATGTTTGAACTCAATCTGCTGAATATGGTCTTATTTGTAGTTTTAATCTTGTGACTTGTTCCTACTCACTTTTAAAATCCAAACTATTTTTTCCTAAAACTATCTCCTACTTTCATATACTATTTATAACTCCTACTCTTAGATATCTAGGGTCCTGCCCCTCCAGTGTGAGCACTGCCTAGGAGTCCATGGAACTCCTCTGAACTCTGACACACTGGAGCTGGCCTTTCCAAACTTGTTTACAAAAACTATTTTCTTTGAATGGTTCTGGTGTGAGCATTATGCGGGGTCCCTGAGGCCCTTGGGAACATTGACGCACCAGAAGCCCATTTGGTGTAATATAGACTATTGGTACACTCCAGATTTGATTGAAGGCATGGCTTCCAGGTTGACTTTGGGCCTGCCAAGGCTCCCTATAGTATAGTAATTTTTATTATGTAATTCATTTGTATTGGCCTGTAATAACAATCTTTGTAAAACAGATATGGCGTACTTAGTAAAAAAAACAAAAAAAAACTGGGAAGGGATTTTTATATCTTTGTTGGGGTTCAGGTAGGAACCATGCCTATAGGTGATTGTGATGATGTTTATATGTATTAGAAGCCATGTTATAGGGTTTATCTCATTATGCTGAATTTTCATTCTTTACATCCTAGAAATCCTGTTATAGGACGTTTATCAACTCTGTATCAAAATTCATGTTCATGCATATTCTCAAGTTTCAATGTGTATTAGAAACCATGCTTATAGGATCTTTTTTGGGGAATTATTAACTCGTATAACATTCTGCTCACTTAGATATCATGTCCATAGGAAATCATGTTTAAAATCAGTTTTGGACAACTTAGATATCATGCCTATAGGAAACGTGTATAAAATCAATTTCTATGCCGCGAAATAACGCTTGTAATCAGTTTCAACACCTAGAAAGCATGCCTATAGGATCTAAAGGATAAAAATCTGCCTGTTTAAATTAATCACTGGTTTATAATTGTGAGATGATTAGTGTTTAGATACCATGTCTATAGGATTCTGCCCGATTATCACCTAGGCAAGCCTGTAGGACAATTAAAACTGTGTTTGTTTAACTGTTTATAAATGGGCCCAGCTTCAGTAAGTGATAAAAATCAGTAGGCAAACTGGTAAGTATTCACTACCTTGCCCTAATAAAACTGCTGCATATTCTGTGCTCATTTAGATATCCTGCATATAGGACCTTAATCGTCTTAAAACTACTTGTTTGAATAGTGTGCATCTGTTTGTCTATTTGTGAAGGTAAATATAAGCCCCTTAAGTGATCTTTTATGTGACAGTCCTACTTGTTTTGTTTGTCGCTTAGTTTTCTCCTTTTAAGCACCATAGGTAAGTCTAGAACCACCTTAAATAGAGGTCCTAAACACCTCCAGGGCCATAGGTAAGGGACGGGTAGTGCACGCATAGCATACGTATTCGATGCTGTTAGAACGCTTAGGTAATAATTAAGGGGAGGGTAATCGGGTAGTAAAGGATATGATGACCTGTGCGCTAATGCTATGTGTAGCACCCCAACTTGGGGACGATTACAAAGTATTGCACAGAAGTGATCCTATAGGCTAAAAAACCTAGGACCCCCTTTATTCCCATTTTAAAATAATCTCTATTTGTTTAAATTGCTTTAAGACTAATTCGCTTAAATCGAGTTCGGCCGAGACCCACCATTGTGGACCTCGAGGGGTGCCTAACACCTTCCCCTCAAGGTAATTTCGAGCCCTTACCCAATCTCTGGTAATGTAAACCGGTTTCATGAGTTATTTGCTTTAGGTGCCCTAATGTACCTTAATCCGTTAGGTGGCAAATCTTCAAATCTCATACCCAATTCCCGAAAGGAAAGGAGTTATCCCAAAATGTCGAAACCCGGAATCCGCGAGGAAAAAGGAGGCGCGACAATACCGGGTTCTGGGATGACTATGGGATTATTCTGTATTTAAATTTGTTAAAGACATCATATTTTACTCAGTGAAGTTCATTATTTATTGTTTAATGTAAGGAAAGAAATTATTTCAAAAATACCAAAATGAGGATTTAATTAACTTCTTGGTGTTGGCTTGCCTGACATTGGTGCCCGGCGCTATCATGGCCTTTATTTGATTTTGGGTCATGACATAGATAGATGATGCATATAGAGATATGATCATTGAACCGGCTCATTGGATAATTCCTAATGGTTAGAATTACCTTAAACTGTCAATAGGATATTTCTTGAAGAATGTGATGTAAAAGTTTCCTTTGACCTGAGATCGTCATAGTAATTGACAAGTTATTTATTGTGCTTTGATACTAGACACCTATGGCCCTAGGGCGATAGTTGAAAGGATATTTGGGCGCAATTAAATACTTGTAGAATTAGTGATTGGCCAAGATGGAATCTGTCAACTCTTGGTAATGAGTTTAAGCTCCATGTTGTCATAAATTATAAAACGACCAAATTAAGACCTTGGCCAGGGCAATTGAATGAAAGAAGAAAAGTGTTTCTTAGGTCATTCAATGGTCGATTATATTTGACATGAACACATAGTTGGTCGCCTATTAGGATTTGACAGTTGAACCATATCCTAGGGTGACCCAGAGCTATAAGAACAGAAGGAATTACTACATTATACTTCTACGGGTTCTTAGGAGTAAATTGTATACTTCATGTTATCCGGTCGTTAAGGAGTGTTGCTAGATGCCACCCTTGATTAGTATATTGATGTGATCAATTTGCTACCGGCTTAGTATTGAACCTATGGGGTCGCACACTAACGAGTGTTCTGATCTTTGCTAAAGGATTAATTATTTTAGTGTTTGGTAATTAAATAAAAGAATTTAATTAGTCAAACAAATTTAGTTATTAGTCCAAATAAAATATTATTATATTCTTTGCTAGCACAGAGGATATAATTAATATTATGAACAAATTGAAGATTTCTATTTTGAATAGAAAATTAAGTAACTCTTGGTTGAAATATATATGTGTTATATATACATATAATTAATATTTATATATATATATATATATATATATATGTATATATATATATAATATATTATTAAAAACTTATTTGGAAATCCAATTTAGAATTGGACGGACAGGACGTGAGATTAGTTAAAACCCATTAAGAATGGGATTGATATTTTTTAATATAAAATATTAGTTAATTCTCATAATCCAATCCAATTTGGAAATGAATTGGAACGTCCTTAAAGGACAAGTTGACGACGGCGCACGTATCCTATTAGGAATGGTATATACGTTTCTCCAATGGAAAATTCCATAAGTTTATTATGGAATAAACTTTTACCCTAAGTAAATAATTACCTCAACCAAATAGGAAAAGAGTTTGTAGGTGATGCTATATAAAGGGTGATGGAGAAAATTTGCCGCATTGTTAATTCTTGAGAAGAAAAATCGCTTTGTGAAAGTGAGAGTGTAATACAAAGCCAAGAGAGAAAATACAATTACAAGAAAAGTGTTTCTTGTTCTTCTATCTTTGAGTTGAGATTTTTGGAAAAANTTAAAGGACAAGCTGACGACGGCGCACGTATCCTATTAGGAATGGTATATACGTTTCTCCGATGGAAAATTCCATAAGTTTATTTTGCAATTGATAGTAGCCTATATTATGCGATGTAGATGCTATTTATGCTCTAAGTCAACCATACTTTATTGATGTTTTAAGTGCTAAATGATAACAAAATGCTCTAATTGAGGTTTTTATGCTTTGCAGGAGCTACTCCGAGTTAGGAGGAGGATATAGAGTGTTTTGGGGGTCAAATATGTAGATACAAGGCCAATCTAGAAGAGCCCGGATGAAAACGAGCAAGAAAAGGTGAAGAAAAAATGGGCAACAGTCCACCGCGACCGCGGTAGGGCCGCGGCTGGAACGCGGTGGAAAAAGGCGCAAAACAGAATTGTCTAAAACAACCGCGGTTGGCCTGCGACCGCGGTCGATCTAGAGAATGCCAAGAAAGTCTAGGGGCCAAAGTGTAAAGCGTGAGAAACTTATCCTAACCCTATATAAATTCAAAAAACTCGCCCAAGTTAAAAAAAAGCTTGTATTTAGACCTAAGGAGGCTAAGGAGACCGGGGATTCGACCTAAGGAGGCAAGAACACACTAGGAGCAAGGCAGAGAATTCTTCTACGAGTTTTTCACTTCCTTCTTCCTATTTTCATTATTGGTTATGAATTCTAGTTTGTAGTTACGCGTACCATTATGAATAGCTAATTTGTTATCTAGGGTTTTGATCGAACCTATTGGAGGATGATTTTCTTGTTACGTTAGTATAGATTAGTCGTAGTATTTTCTCTATTTGTTCAACTACGTTATTATTGTGGTTGGTTGAAGAGCTCTCAATCGACTGTGCCTATTTAGTGTGTATTACTCAGGAGAGAGTGCATATTTAGGTAGTTGTTGAACAACATCACTCCTAATGTATATGAGGGATCAATACGGCGGGTTTAAAGGTGGGATTAGGGATAACGAAACCTTGGGTGCGATCCGAGTGAGCCGTACTTAATGCCAGCTAGCGTAGTTTGGGAGAATATGTCTAGTAAATTGTGATAATTACTCGGGTGAGAGTTACGACAGTCAAAGCGCTCATGATCGGTAGAGAATACCTAGGCGAATTTATAGAAAACGTAGCGGGAAGGATTCCGACAATAGGGAAAATCATAACTCTAGACCTCCTTAATCTTTTCTCCAACCCGTATTATCTTTAGTTGTTAATTTACTATTTTAATTTGTTAGTTAATTAGTTAAACACAGGAATCTTAATATCTATAAGATAGGAATTGTTCAAGCTTGTCTTCTTGGTGATAGTGAACAGTTGTAGCTAAGCCTTAGTTCTCTGTGGGATTCGACTCTGGACTTGTAAACCGGATTATATTTGCAACGACCGCTTAGTCCTTTTTATAAGGCATAGTTGGGCGTGATCAGGAATAAACTTTTACCCTAAGTAAATCATTACCTCAACCAAATAGGAAAAGGGTTTATTGGTGATGCTATATAAAGGGTGATGGAGAAAATTTGCCGCATTATTAATTCTTGAGAAGAAAACACTTTGTGAAAGTGAGAGTGCAATACAAAAAAGTGTTTCTTGTTCTTGTATCTTTGAGTTGAGATTTTTGGGAAAAATTTCAACGCAATATTTCGTTCAATTTGTTCATAGGTTTCATTGATCAAAGAGTTGATGGCAAGGATCGATCTCGGTGTGGATACGCATAGGGTCTTCGCACTATCGAACAAAATTCTGAAACGATGCTCTCTTCACCAGGTAAGTTTCAGACTCGATCTTTGACATGTAAATATATTTTAAACACGAAAAGATCTGCATAGGATTGTTATTGTCTTCCGCTGCGTGTTACGAACACCTATATGCAGTCCTACATTGAGTAGATTTATTGGAACCATAAGAACCAAAGTTGTTAAGAAGACTTTTCTGCAAATGAGTTCACACTACAAAAATGCAGCCCGGTGCACTGTGACGACCCGGCCAGTTGTCTCATGAGTTACCGCTCCGGTTTCCCCCATTTTTGCTTCTTTATGCTTCGTTATCCGTGTTTTGTGGTATCGAGTTGGTCGGATCGAGTCCGGAATGATTTTTTTTGATAAGGTTTGAGACACTTAGCTTCTTTTAAGGAAGCTTAAGTTGGAAAAGCCAACCGGATGTTGACTTATGTGTTAGAGGGCTCGGATGTGAATTCTGATGGTTCGGTTAGCTTCGGGAGGTGATTTATGACTTAGGACTGTGATCGGAATTGGTTTTGGAGGTCCGGAGCAGAATTAGGCTTGAATTGACGAAGCTGAGATTTTGGCGATTTCCGGTTGGTAGGTGAGATTTTGATCCGGGAGTCGGAATGGAATTCCGAGAGTTTTTGTAGCTTCGTTATGTCATTTGGGATGTGTGTGCAAAATTTCAGGTCATTCGGACGTGGTTTGGTTGGGTTTTTGATCGAAAGCGTGTTTCGGAAGTTTTTAGAAAACTTAGGCTTGAATTCGATGGGAATTGGTGGATTTGGTGTTGTTTGAGGTGTTTTGATGATTGGAACAAGTTTGAATGAGGTTTTAGGATGTGTTGGTGCTTTTGGTTGAGGTCCCGGGGGACTTGGGTGAGTTTTGGGTGAGGTCCCGGGGGACTTGGGTGAATTTCTGGCCCTAGATTCTTCCATTTTTAACTTAAGTTTCGTGAATTTCTAGGTAGATTTCACAATAGAAATTCACGAAACTTAAGTTAAAAATGGAAGAATCTAGGGCTTGGGAGTTTGAAATTTGATTTGGGGATTCGAAGGACCATTTGAGGTCGGATTTAAGAACTTTTGGTATGTATGAACTCGTGAGGATATAAGGAACCCGTTGATGTGAAAAATTTTTGAGTTTCGAGAAGTGGGTCCGGGGCTCGAATTTTGGTAATTTTGGGATTTGTGCCCGTTATTGATTGTTTTCGCTTGGGCTTTGTTCCCTTAGCATATTGTGATGTATTCGTTCTGATTTTGGATAGATTCGACGCGCGTGGAGGCCGATTTGAGGGGCAAAGGCGTCGCGAGCTAGGGACTTCGCCGGTTCGAGTTGAGTAATGATTGTAAATGATATTCTGAGGGTTTGAAACCCCGGATTTGCACATCGTAGTGCTATATTGAGGTGACTTGCACGCCGAATAGCGAGCGTGGGGTAGAGCACCGTTGGGGATCGTGACTTGGTCCGTCCCGATTAATGAATTTACCGCGTATTTAACTAAAACTTACTTGTTATCATTATAATTTGGGCTGATTGCCATATTTGGGCTTCATGCCAACTATTTGCACCCTTCGGGGATTATTATCACTGTTTCCTCACTGTTTTGACTTATTACCTGAACTCAGTCATGCTGTTTTTCCACTGTTTTACAACTCATCCATTTTTACTCAATTTTGAGACTTAAATGATATTTCTAAATGATGTTTTAGGCTGAGAACTATTGTTTTACAAATGCCCGAGAGGCTTGTGATGATTTCTGACTGAGTGCGGCCGAGGGCCAGATGTGAGGATACACTGAGTGATATGAGGCCGAGGGCCTGAGATACATATATACGCCACGAGGTGGCTTGAGTGATATGAGGCCGAGGGCCTAGATTTGATGCCACGAGATGGCTTGATATTGCGCTTGGGCCGTAAGGGGCCCCTTCGGAGTCTGCACACCCCCAGTGAGCGCGGGTACCCATTGTGATCACAGAGTGAGCCCGATGGGCTGAGAGTGTTCTGAGAGTGAGCCCGAGGGGCTGATACTGTTCTATGTGTTTACTTTATTTCAATTGTCTGCCATTACCTGTTGATTGTGTTACCTTATGTGTTATCTTCCTGATTGCCTGGCATTACCTGTTGGTTGAGTGATATGCCCGAGGGGCGGATTTCTGTGCTTATCTGCACTAGTTGTTTTGCATTCATTTGCATAACTGTTGAAAAAGTCATTTTCAGAAGAGGTTTAAACTGAGCTAAGATGGTTTCTAAAGATTTCCCAGCTTCACTGCTTTTCTCAAGGGGTTTTTATACTGCTTCTATACAGCATGATGATTTGCTTACGTGATTTCTTACTGCTCAGTCATTATTTACCTTTATTACTCACTGAGTTGGAGTACTCACTTTACTCCCTGCACCTTGTGTGCAGATGCAGGTATTTATACACCCAGTAGCGGGTTTTGGCTGATCGGAGGCAGAGTTATCGGAGTTTAGCGAGGTGACTGCCAGCGTTCGCAGTGCCGCTTTTCTCCCTTTTCGTTCATTAATCCTATTCTGTATATTTCAGACCTTGTAGTTGTAGTCATACTCTAATAGATGCTCGTGACTTGTGACACCCCGGTTTGGGCTGTGTCGGGTTGTACTTCCGCTAATTATTACCATTAAATCATATTTAAACTGCTTATGAACTGTTTAACTGTTTTAAAAGGATGAATTGGGTTTAGTTGGCTGGCCTTGTCCCCACGAGAGGCGCCATCACGACCGGGTCTAGGTTTGGGTCGTGACATGCACGAAGTATCCCGTGTTTATATAGGGCACGGGGAAGGGTCGCATCCTAAGGGGATGTGGTATAGGCAGCCAACCCTGATGCAAGTATCAGTAGCTGATTTTACGGCTCGAACCCGTGGCCTATTGGTCACATGAAAACAACTTTACGATTGTTTCAAAGCTCATTTCAATTGAGTTCACACAAGTTAGGAAAATTCTTGAACCAGACAATTGATTTCTTGATCCAATTCATTACCACACGCTTACACGCACCTAGTGATTCTGTCTCTTTCTTTTTAACTTTGCTCCCCTATAGGACTTTTAAAGATTGTACGACGATGTTTAAGAAATTAGGAACAGCCTACTAAATTAATTAATAGACCGATTTGGGACTCCAACAGTGGTTTTGCATGTCTGCTATTTTACAGTCAGCTTACGTTAACTGAATGCAGCTGAAATGGTTGACTTTTGCTGTGTTCAGACAAGAGCTCTTATCCACCGACCAACTTGGCTCCACATGCATCAAAAATTGTACAGTACATGCCACTTTCAAGAAACACGAGCTCCAATTAATTTCTTATCACATTTTTTACTAAAATGTCATGGATCGATATATATTGCTTGATAAATTAAGCCTTTGTTCTTTCTTTGATACATAACTAATATCCGTACCCGCACGTTGTGCGAAGACTATTAAATATAATTTTATCATAAAAAAATATTAGTGAAAAAACATGGTAAAGACAAAGGAGTGTGAAAGAATTCCAGTTTTGTTATATTCATTGGCTCGTTCGTTATATATGTTGGAGTCTTTTTGCTCTTCATGATATTTATGTACAAAATCGACCCTCATTGTATGTTTCAAACAAAGACTCAAGAATTTATCAAGAATGAGTATAGCAGCATGATTTTACTTTGAACTCAATTAGAGGATAGATTTCTTTAGATGCCGATCCAAGTAAATCAATATTATCCTTGCGATCTCCCTATCAATTTTTGAACATCCATCTTCAAACACCTTATACTGATGATAGAAAAGACGCATAAACAAAAGAGGCGATTAAATATCAAGAGTAAAAGATAAAAATATTTAAAACATAATTTAACAACAGTGTAGCACTTAAAATCAGAGTTTAAAATATAAACTACATCAAATTTTTCTGTAAAATAAAGAAACCAATGAGTGCAAGAACGCATAAAATTTTTACAAAAGTAGAACAAATATAAAACCTTTTCCAATACTCTATGAGAATATATTCTGAAGTTAATCCACTAATTTGAATATTATCTCAAACAGAAATCAATTTTCAGTGGCAATCAAATTGCAGCTACAAAGTAATTTTTTTCAAATTTCTAAGAACTAGATATGTATAACTGAATATATATATCACATGCTATTAAGTCTTGTATACATAAGTTGAAACAAAAATTTTAATTTCACAAAAGATTCCTTCAATTAGTTAGCAGTTTAGGAACTTATAGGCACATTATTGCTATATTATTTTTTAAGTCAGTTCCTCATCAGGAGCATCTGGAGAAAATACCTGCTAGTAATTTTTGGTGTATTTGACACTAAGGGATCATAGATGTTTTGATAGTATCTCAACTCCAAATAACTCCTGAAAGCTAGGTGTCTTATGAATCTATTTAGCTGGTGTAAACTCTCTTGTGTAAGTAGCATTATCCATTTTACGGACATTATAAGCTCCCTAGTCCTACACTAAATCTCATGTATTGAGCTAACGGAATGAGTTTTGTCGCTTAATCCTGCATATTCTTGATCCCCTCAATGAATCTATATACTTCATCAAAAAGTATAAAGTTATCTCTTAATTCAAGAAATAACTCAGGGGAATACTTCGATCTCATGTATGTGAAACATACATGATAACTCCATTGATCTCTTGGCAGCCAATAAATAAAGAGAACAGAAAAATATGGGATAAATATTTTACTGAAAATTGATCAAATTGTAGAAAATAGACAACTTTAATGCCTAACAGGTAGAGATGACCATCTGCTTGTTTTGGGAGACATCCAACAGAGGCCAGTTTTATATTACCTGTAATCATCCTCTATGATGTTAACTGTGGGATAGATAAACTAATTTTGCATCACATAAGGGTTAGATTATTTAAAAACAGGGGAAGGAATAGAATTTGATTTCCATTCTGGAAGAAGACAATGGCAGTTCAGTCAAGTGTGCAATTCTATTTTACATAACCTTATTAATAAGAGACAACTACCTGAAAAGCAACTCTCTGCTAGGACTTGACAACTATCGAATGTATATCCTACGTATTTTCTCCTTACTTGTAGGTCTAAACAGCTTCATAGGTCACAATCTGACCAACGACATTTACAAATATAAAAGTTAGTTGCACAATTTAATATAACCTAATATTAGAATAAAATGGAAGAGAAAAATTACCGAATTATTCTGCCCCATCAATATCATGTTGATTTGTTAGCTGCTCAAAAGGACGCAAGTTAAAGATCACCATATCAAATGACGGATCAGTTGTTTCCTCAACACATGACCTCTGTGTAAATATCAGCCTGAGGTCTGTGTTGTAATTTTTAATTTCAAGTTATTTGGTCTGACAACAAAATTATTTATGTAATATATGTCGAGTTCAACACCTTCATCTTGAAGAACTTTATAACGTACTTACCGATTGAGGCATATATTCTATCACCCTAGAATGGCAGATTAATTATTAGGAGGTATCATATTATTAAAAAAAAATCAAGTAAGCATATAACAGTTATTTCATTTTGGTGAACTATTTGCAACCGTAATCCGCTAAATCAGGCAAGACACATGATTAAGGCAAGGCAACATATAAATTGCAGCTATAGAGAAATTAGTACACAGTTGTATACAATCTCTACATGCTATAATTATTTTTCTTTTGCTAAAATGATGACTACTAATTCAACTATCTACAATCTTTTACAACCGAAATGCAGGTAAGAATTCACAAACTTGGAAGAAGAAGAACTGTAATTTATGAGAAAGTGTCACACTATGGGAATTGAATACAAAAGGAGTCGTGTTAGCCTCTTTGGGAATTTCACATACGGGTACTAACTTTGTTATAACTAATTTACATCCACAAACATCTTTCTATACATAAGAAATTCGGTGAAATTGGCAAAATGGGGTGATCAAGGTAGTTATAATATAATTGAATAAGATGTTATAACTTTGAATCCACAAACATCTTATTTAACTTTCATCTGTATGTGAATATAGAATCCACATAAATAATTATTTGCATAGGGATCGTCTTAGCCTCTTTGGAAATTTCATACTTTGTCATAACTAATTTACATCCACAAACATCTTTCCAGACATAAGCAGTTTGGTGAAATTCCTAAAGTGGGTTGATCAAAGTAGTTATAACAAAATGGAATAAGATGTTATCACTTTACATCCACAAACATCTTATTTAACTTTCACAACTTTCATCTGTCTTTCTATCGATCAACACCTTGTGTACATCTGTTCCAGTGGTATTCGTAAATTTAATCTTGAATAATATTCGACTCTTTTCCTACCAAACAATGAAACTGAATTGAGCAATTGTGCTGATATATCACAAACTTAAATGAATACAAACAATAAAAGAATCCATACATATAAAAAAACAGAGAAGTTCTAGATGAAAGATAAGAAAAATGCCAAGCACAATCTGTGAAGACGCATTCTACAAAGAAGGTCCATAGAGCAAGATACACAATTTGTTCAATTTTAGACAACAAACTTGGTGAAACTTTAAGTTCAATTAATGAGAAAAGAAGAAAGGAAATGTGAGTTTAAAGGTATCATGTAATTATTCTTTTGTCAAACTTATCAAATGTTTACATTGTTCACAGTATAGGAAATGAAGATGCTATATTAGATAATATCACAACATGATAAAGAAAGAGTTTTTGTTGCTTTACATAAGTCATGACAGGAATTGAAATACCATCAAATATGATTAGTGGCTTCCATAAAGTTCATAAGCTTCATATAAGTCATTTTCGGTTATAATTCACTAAAACATGATGGAAACAAATATATCTAAATCACAAACAATCCTTTTTCCCCAGTTTATCCTGTTTCTGTCTGAGGCATGACCAAATAATAATATAAATTGAAGTTGTGTAGTCACGACTTCCATGACAGTAGAGAGATATGATTTTGTATACACATTAACTACATACATATAAAAATAAATAAATTATACGAAGAAAAGAGTATGCCGATTCGAAAAACTTAACAAAAAGAGAAGAAAAAAATAACTTAGTAAGACAACAATAGATTTTTAATACCTTTTTATCTTGTAGAACCAATTCAATGAGAAATTAGTGTCTGCATTGTAATGATCCGGTACTTCTTACCGACGGACAATCAACTTCCATTGCATTTTCAAAATTGTTATATCCTTGATGAAGTCATCATGAATAGCCATATTTTCAATGACTCTCGGTTACAATTCACTAAAACATGATAGAAACAAAAATATCTAAATCACAAGTAATCCTTTTTCCCCAATTTATCCTCAAGGTGTCTGAGGCAAGACCAAATAATAATATAAATTGAAGAAATTGTGCAGTCACGACTTCAAAGACAGTAGAGTGATATAATTTTTTTACACATTAAATACATACATATAGAAATAAATAAATTATACGAAGAATAGAGGATGCCGATTTGAAAAACTTAACAAAAGAAGAAGAAAAAACAACTAGTAAGCAACAATAGATTTTTAATACCTTTTTATCGTGTAGAACCAATTCAATCGAGAAATTAGTGTCTGCGTTGTAACGGTTCGTTACTTCCCACAGACAAACAACCCAAACTTTCTAACTTCCATTGCATTTTCGAAATTGTTATATACTTGTTATATACTTGATGAAGTCACCATGAATAGCCATATTTTGCATAATCGATATCTTACAACCAAAATCCAAAATGGTATTTAGCCACAAATGGTGTAATCACTGCCAAGCTCGGTTGGTATCACGGCCAAAATCAAAGTTGATGGGTATCAAGTTTTTATGCCAACCTCTCTTGAGTTTGCAAATTGTTATGGAGTATGATGGAAGTGGAGTCGTGGGTTTCAATAGTGGTTAGATAGTTGAGAGATAATTTTAGGTTTTGCAGAGAAAATTTTAGGGAAAGAGGTATCTAAATATACAAATTATAAATAATAATAATAAAATCAATTTTCTTTTTTAGAGAGAAAAAACGTGTCCTTATGGTGCCATGTAAAATCAGTTATTTTTCAAAAAAGAATTCAAAATTCTGAAATTTTGAAATTTAAAAAAAACGTGTGCTATAACTTTTTTAAATAAATTTGAAACTCCAACAAAGTTGGAGAATTGTCCAAAAAAGTTATATGTGTCAATTTAATATTATGCCACTTGTCATCATAACATTTCTTTGCCTCCCCTATTATATATAAATAGAAGATATTTTATGTCAACAGTTGAAGTAATCTTGTGTTTTGAATGATATGTCACGGATTATGTACTTGTTCCTTATACAGTAGTGTCAGAGACGGAGCTATGTTATAGAAAGATCGGTTAACACCCGTAAAGTTGGGCAAAAATTTCATGTATACATGTATATATTTTTAGAAAATAGTGATATATTAGTAGTGTGCACCTTATATACAAAGCAAATTTTAGTTGAATCCAAAAGTGCACTCACGACCTTCAATCCTGGGTCCACCCCTGAGTTGTGTTGAATGTGTCTGAGCTGAGCTAAACAATGACAGTTTAGTCTTGTATATGAATTGAAGGGTAGCATTCTTTTTCGGCTTAAATAAGTTTATCGCAATGTATGGAGAAGAGTCAGGTGACATTGTAAATCTTTTTTGAAACACTTGCACGCAACTCTAATTACAATTGTAAATGTAAAAAGAAGATTGCTTTTTACATGTCAAACATAGATTGCTGTTTCATTAACAAAGCGGCTTTAGAGAAAAGTTCTTTTTTCTGCAATTACTACTGAATCATTGATCACTTGTAAATGACGATTATACCGTTCTAGGGAACATTTGCAATATTAAGGTTGAAATGAGAGAAGATACTCTTTGAAACTTAGGAAACTGCTACCTCAAAAGATGGACTATTGCTCGGTTAGAGAAAGAATACGTTGGCCGCAACAAGTTCTCCAAAATTTCATCTTGTATACCAATTTGTGAGTGATTTGGTTTAATCAAGTTAGATAGTTTGCAAAAGTCAAAGACAGGCTTAGTCTTTGAATAGTGTTTTGGGAAAGTTTTATCGCGTATCACCTTTTAAGTAGGGGTGTCAAATGGGCTGGTTGGACTTATTTGGGGGAAGTGCACGGTTAGCCACTAATGATACATGTATTTACTTTTAAGCCACTGTTTAAAATGTCTTTAGTCTTTAGCCATTGCTTTAATAAACTTTAGTTGCCCGAACGAAAATACCCTCCTGCTCGTGTCATTAACTTTTGAACTTAACTTCAGGACTTCAGGACTACATGTCCTTAACTTTTGAACTTGGAACTCTAAGTTCAGGACTTCAGGACTACATGTCCTTAACTTTTGAACTTACCTTCAGGACTTCAGGACTACACGTCCTTAATTTTTGAACTTGTAACTGTAAGTTCAGGACCAAGTGTCCTTAACTTTTGAGCTTGTTAGTCTAAGTTCAGGACCTATTGTCCTTAACTTTTGGGCTTCTTAGCCTAAGTTCAGGACTTATTGTCCTTAACTTTTGAACTTGTAACTGTAAGTTCAGGACCTATTGTCCTTAACTTTTGGACTTCTTAGCCTAAGTTCAGGACCTATTGTCCTTAACTTTTGAGCTTGTTAGTCTAAGTTCAGGACTTCAGGACCTATTGTCCTTAACTTTTGAACTTGTAACTTTAAGTTCAGGATCTATTGTCCTTAACTTTTGAGCTTGTTAGTCTAAGTACATGACCAAGTGTCCTTAACTTTTGAACTTGTAATTCTAAATTCAGGACCAAGTGTCATTAACTTTTGAACTTGGAATTCAAAATTCAGGATCAAGTGTTCTTAACTTTTAAACTTGTAACTTTTGAAATTGTTGAAAAATCCTCTTTTAGTAACCACGGGTGATTTGTGAATACTCAACCTGTGATCTAACTCTCTTCCTTTTCCTATAGTAAGTCCTAAATATACACTCACTCTCTCGTCTCATCCAGAGATCTCGAAACTCCAGCTGAGGCACGTAAGCTGGAGACAGTGAGACACATTCGCATTAGCAAAAAATTTAACGGTTGATACAAATCCTAATTGAGAAAAAGTGACGAAGTAATTGCTCGTCAAATGGAGAGTAGAATTAGAGATGAGACAGAGAAATTCGATGAATTCCGGGGAAGTAGAAAATAAGATGCATTTTGGAGGAAAGCTCCGACGGCCGAACTAGTCGTCCTGTTGATAATAGAAGAGCGAATATATGCCATGCTTTCCGTGGTTAATGGATGTTGTTGATCCAGGCCCAGGTACCACTATAATTCCGTTTGGGAAGGAAAGGGTAACAATGTCTTTTCATATTAATTTTAATAAACTAGTGGCTACTTTTACCCAGCATTAAAAATGCTGGATAAAAAGTAAATACCACTTTAAATAGTGGCTACCCCATACAATTTTTACGACTTATTTTGTGCGGGTCAAAATGAGTTCTTGGATGGAATTTCTGTGTATTTGTGTTGATTTTGAGTTGTTGTCTTTAATTTAGTTATAAGTACTATTTTGTGTTTTAATTGGATCAATGTTAGATGCAGGTTGTCTATTAGGTCGTGGTCTAATTGTCTGTTAGCAAAACACGTTTCCTCTTGGTCCAAGGTATTATGACATTATCCAAAGTGGAAGGATATACACATGGTCGCTGTCATTATTATCCACAGGCAACAACGTGTTGTAACTTGTACGTCATGCGGTGTGTAAGGTATTTTTGATTATTTATCTTTATTTATGTTGTATTGTTATTTGAACAATCATAATATTACTCTATAATTTAGATATTTGTAGTCTTCACAAATAATTAATGGAGTAATAAGGATAAAAGAGGAAAAAGCAAGTAAGCTTGTTTTGAACTTTAAAATGATAAATAATTTGAGATAACTATTTTTAGAAATCACGATTAGTGTTTTAAAAAGCAGGAACGTGAGACAGGGCATTTTACTTGATACAGGGTGAGGCGTAAGCCTCAAGACATGGGGCGTAAGTCCAACAGATCTTTACAAATTTTAATTTATAATTAATAATAGAGCATTATAACACAAAAAATATAAAAAGTACATTCAAAGTTCAAGAATACTGAAAAAAAATAAAAAAACTCATAGAAATAAAACATTCCAGGTTTTACAAATATAAATAATGCAATAATGTTAAAGTTACTAATAAATCAACTATAACGTCTTAAATTTCAAACAATTACAAATTATAAGTTCTAAAAAAATATTATCAAACTGCATATTTTACCTCCCTAATAATAAATATACTATAAATTTTATCAATACTATAATTTTAAATTATTGCTCCTTCATAAATAAATAAAAAATTATTTTTAAATAGCAAAATAATATATGTGTAATAATTTTGAGAGACATTGAACTAAGACATGAAGATCTAGCAAGTAAAGATATAAATTTTGGCTACCTATGTATTCAAATGATATACACTTCATAATGTTCTCAATTAGTAAATATGCAATATTATGCTTTATTATTTGAGTTATTCAAAATTTTCATATTCATATAGATGAAAGAACTTTAATTATTCAGTTATTAAAGAATTTTGAGAGTAAAAAGTGCTAATTAGTGAATTCGACACATGATTTGCATAAGAACTGTTATGCAAGCCTTGGACGTTGAGTGTTAGGCGTGTTTAGGCGCATAGTTGGGCGCTTCAGGGCGTAAGCCTCACAGAACTAAGCCCCGCACATAAGCATCAAGGCGTTTAGATAGTGCCCTGCCCCCGGCAGTGGCAGACACGGGATTTTCATCAAGCGGTTCAACACGTGAAGAAGCAAATTGTAAAAAAAACTCAACAAAATAAATTGTTATTAATATTAAAAATTAAAAGATATTATTAAAACTAATCTCTTTGAGGAAATTTATGATTTCGGGATTAATAAGGACTTTTTTCGAGGTATGCTCTTCTAATGTCGCCAAGCTCGCTTGGATGATAGTCTCTAATAGTAATGGATAATCTTTCTTTCGGATAAGTCGTTGAGAAATTCAGATCTACTCTTTGCCTTTATTTTTTAGAATAATGGAGTTATTATTTTAATTGGTTCAAGATTTCTTACACGAGAGGAGCAATTTCAGAGAATGAACTTGATTGTGACAACTTAGAAGATACTGGAGAATAAAATTTCTTTATTAATTTCAAAATTTGATTATCAAACTAAAAACACAGATTAGAACATTAATTTAATAAATATATTTAAAATTAAAGCATCACAAACAAGAATTGAAACTAAACTCAAATGTAACTAACATCGTGATACTTTCCTTGTAACCAAATTAAAACTTAGATTAATTGGGCAAAAGCAATTTAAATCGCTAAGAATAATATGTAAACACAAATTGATGGGAAATTGAAAAAAAAAAAGTAAACGGAATAGAATTCTAATGGTTCAACATAAACTAATTAACTAAAAAGGCAGTAATAAAAATTTAATCACAAGCTAATTAAGAAAAAGAAATAAAACGATTTAGTTATCTTTCTCTAATTATTGTATCTAAATAGGATAAGAGTAGTTTTACACATTATGTTGCTGTTGAGTTTTGAACTCGTGACCCTTTAAAAAATTTTGACCCCACTTCACCGGCGGGCTGAATACTAACTTTGAAGCAAAGTCAAAATTTATTTTAGCCCAGAATATCTTCAGAGAAATAAGGCCTTCTCTCGTTGTGGTTGCTCGTTTCGGACTAAAATTTTCAATTCTTCAACTTTTCCAAAAAATATAAATCAATTCCGATTTAGTTTTTGTCGAAACTCGTATAAAAAATGCATATTAGTTGTTTTACATGTGTTCTATGTTGTTTTGTGTTTTCTTTTGCGATTAAACTGGTATGTTATTTTTATGCGGACTTAGATATTAGTGTGCTAAAAAAATATGTTTCAATTGAGAAATCATTATTATTTGCTTAAAAAAATGTTAATAAGTTATTTTTTACTGTTGTATATGTATTTTAGTGAATATTTTGTGATTAAACGTATTTGTTATTTTTATCTGGTTTATATTATTTATTTGCTTAAAGACTAGTAATATAGTGCTCTTTTAGGATAGTAAAATGTAATGCCTTTTAGCATAGTAAAATGTAGTGTCTTTTAGCGTAGTAAAATGTAGTGCCTTTTAGCATAGTAAAATGTAGTGCCTTTTAGCGTAGTTTCCCTGTAGTTTAAGTATCTCTTATACTCAAAAATACGTCAAAATAACTGATAGATCAAACACAAACTCTGTCCAATATATAATTGGTGATACTGGGCTGCAAATATCGAGCCTGGAACCCATATTTGAATATTTAATAATTAAATATAATTATTTAATTTACAAACAAACATATAAAATTATAAAACTAACATGTAAAATAATAAAACTAACACATAGAAGAATTCAAGATATATTGGTACTACTAGGCCTCAAATATCGAGCATGGAACCCTTATGTGAATACATAATAATTAAATATTATATAATTATAAAAGTAATTATTTAATTTACAAACAAACATATAAAATTATAATAAAACTAATACATACAATAATTCAGGATATCTTGGTGCTACTGAGCCGCAAATATCGAGCCTGGAACCCATATGTTAATATTTAATAATTGAATATTGTATAGTTATAAAAATTAATTATTTAATTTACAAACAAACATATAAAATTATAAAACTAACATGTAAAATAATATGTCTTTCTTTTGGTAATAGTACACCCATATTCCTGGTGGACGGATGTAATACACTCTTTGATCTTGTACCTTATGGACGCTTCAATGTGTGGAATCAGTTGAAGAGAAATCAAGTCAACATCCAAGTCGAAGTGATTCCCATTGAATGTGTCCATTTCACAATTGTGGGTGCCAATATATTTACCCACTTTCCACAACCTTGTTTCCTTCTTGCTCGCACGCATCATCTAATGACAACCCGTAAACCATCTACGGCAAACAACCTTGTATACATTCGGACTTGACTCCGATACCATCATCTCACGACACTCTCTTACGCTGTACATTTTCGCAGCCCTAGTTAGGCGAGCTTTATCAGGAAAAAGCATGCCCTTTGCCAGCACCATTGGTCTAGACTCATCCCACATTGCTGTCCGAATTTCGTCAAGATCCCTTGTGAGGGCATCCACATCCGGCATACTTGGCAAATGATCAAGCTAGGGAATATGCCTTGAATGAAACGACACGTGGGACTCGTACACTCTTGGTCTAACGGGAGGTGGAGCATGCTCCCTCGTCAAATCATGTTCGACATTCTCTTCCTCCTCATCATCACCCTCGTCAGGGAAGGGTGTGTCATCTCCAGACTCATCGGTATTGTTGTCATAACCACTATTATCTTCCTGACTCTGCGCATCTGCCAAATTCCAAGTAAATACGTCGTCTACGGGCAACTGAGTGAGGACAGGACCATCAAGTTGCTCGTTTTCACTGCACAAACAACAAAATAATAAGCTACTCAAATCGATAAATACTTTACATATAGCTATATCATTTCACTTACAAGTCGTAATGTGTTGCCATTCCATGATGGACATTATCCTATTGGTGATGACTCCCGGATGGATCACCGTGATCCAACACACCAAAACTACGCATATTCCAACTCGGCGTGGGTTCATAACTAGTAAAATTCATATATGGACGGTACCCCCCGTGGAATATATGAGTGTTAATACAAATTCAATACAACAAAAATAAACATCGTAACACAGAGGAAAATTGAAGTTTACCAGTCGTCGTGTAGATTATGTAAAGTAGGAGAGAAATTATTTTCTCGCTCCTCGTTCGCCCGTGGAGATAAGTTTAGATCCGGCCAAACTCTTTCAGCCGGAACCTGTTTGGTTAAAACTGCTCCAGAATAACCACCCGATGATTGAGGGTTATCCCTGCTTTGCGCAACCTCATTATTGCGAACATCTTCAACCTTCACGTACATTTCCAACTTTTTTATCAAAATAAGTTCTCGGTATTCATCCGGAATCCCCAAAAAAATCTCTCAGAGTTTCATCATCCTCGATGTTAAACTCAGCGTAACAAGCAACCCATTGCGAAGTCACAGAATACGAAAATCTTCCGGTTATTTTAAGATTCAAACGTTTGCTCAACCTCATTTTATTACATAATAACGATACCAGTCTATCGTACTCCATTGTAAGTGGTAACTTAACATGACTCTGTGGAGATAAACTATAGCTCACTGAGTTATTCGCCACTACAACCTCACCCTCGCAATATAATGAAACCCTTACTTTTCGCTCTTCAGACATTATGAAAAAAAGCTTGAGAATTTAACAAGAAGAAAAATTTATCAGGAGTTGAGAATATTTCTG
Source organism: Nicotiana attenuata (assembly GCF_001879085.1). Taxonomy (NCBI): domain Eukaryota; kingdom Viridiplantae; phylum Streptophyta; class Magnoliopsida; order Solanales; family Solanaceae; genus Nicotiana; species Nicotiana attenuata. The sequence goes on from NC_031998.1 coordinate 37,885,278, forward strand.
AATGAATTTTTGCAAAACCCTAAACGCCTTTAAATAAGACAATGCCCAATTCGGGNTAAATAAGGCAATGCCCAACGGGGGGGGGGGGGTCAAATTTTTGGAAGTAAAACGCCCTTTTAAAACACGTTTTACATATTTGAACTGTTGTTATGTCAGTTAAGCGCAGAAGAGTTATTGGTGGGCCCACAAAACAGGTAAAACATATTTACAAAAGGCGTTTTATATAAAACGTCTTTTGAAAAAGCGTTTTACCTTAACGTCCCAAACGGCCGTTAAAGTAAAACATGGTTCAAAACTACGTTTTATATACTTTGGTCACTAATTTTTTTTTCTACCTATTTACTTGTTTTGAATCCAAAAAAATAACATTTAGGTTCCGGACTCCCTGGGGCTAGCCCCAAGGGTGGGGAGAAATTCAAAAATAGCCAGATTTACCACTGGTCGTTGAAAAATAGCCAAGTTTCAAAAGTCATCGAAATTTAGCCACTTTAAATCTGAGCGAAAACACTGTTCAAAATCCGAAAAAATACGCCCGCAAATTTTACGGGAGTTCCAGCATAAGTATGCTTGAACTCCTGTAAATTTTACGGGAGTTCCAGGATAACTATGCTGGAACTCCCGCAAATTTTACGGGAGTTCAAGCATAATTATGCTGGAACTCCCGCAAATTTTACGGGAGTTCCAGCAAGTATAATTGTCCAGTATAATATACTGGAGTTTGGAGCACTGGTGCTCCAGTCTCCCGCAAATTTTACAGGAGTTAGCAAAGTATACCGGTCCAGCATAATATGCTGGAGTTCGTACACAAATGCACCAGAACTCCCGTATATTATACTGGACCGGTCCCTGTTACAGCAAAATAGTGGCTATTTTTCATTGACTTGATAAATGCTGGCTATTTTTCATTGACCAGTGTAAAAACTGGCTATACCATGATATTTTAACCCAAGGGTGAGTACCAAAAAAATCTAAAAACCCACTGATCACGACACATAATTTGAAACAGGAAGTAATTAAATTTCTTATTAGTTGTATTTTTTTTCATATAAAGAATGACTTATAACGTAAGAACGACAAAAGAAAAAGAGTGATTTGGCGCTGGACGTATTCTTGTTTCTGAGGTGCATTTTTACCGGTAAATATCTAAATTTTGGTTTTAAATCCACCTAGAACTGCGTGCCACGCTAATCAATCTTAGTTTCATCTCTTCTACTGCTTCTTCTTGTTCATTTCTTCAACAGCTGACTGCATCTTAATTTCCGTCAAAGTTCCATCATCCAAATATCAAGGTGCAGTTTTTTTTCTTCTGAATTTTCGAGGATTTTTCTTTAATTTATTCTTTAACTCAATCACTATGTTACCATTTGCTCATTAATAGTAATTTGTTAGCATTCAATGGTGTATCTTTTTCTTTTGAAATTTTTAGCTAGTTGCTTCTGAGTTGCATTCGGAGTGGATCAGATAAACAGAAAATGTATAAAAATTAATTTTTGGTTTCCTTTATGATTTGTTTCGGAAATAGAAGAGCTAAGAAAAAGGGTCAAGATTTGAACTTTGATAGTTTCTTTGTTGGGGAAGGGGATATTATGTTCCTAGAATTGGTTAATTGGGCTATTTGAATCTTTGAATGGTGAATAAAACTAAGGAATCTGTAGAATCTGGAAATTTGGCCATTAAGTATGTAAAAAGCGCAGCCTGGTGCACCAAGCTCCCGTTATGCGCGGGGTCCGGGGAAGGGCTGGACCAGAAGGGTCTATCGCCTTACCCTGCATTTCTGCAAGATACTGTTCCTACGGCTCGAACCCATGACCTCCTGGTCACATGACAACAACTTTAGCAATTACGCCAAGGCTCCCCTTCTTGGCCATTAAGTATGTGACTTTAATATATTTTGACTGTACATGTTTGATCTTCAAATCATTTGTTTTGAACTTATGCATTGAGGCTGATTTTGTGAGACTACTAGGGTAATTTTGCCCAATTGAATAGAGTATACCCTTACGTATCAATAAGGGTATCCTTAGTGTAAGAGCAAGATGAACAAAAAGATGATTTTATTAAATGATGATGAGCTGATTATATACACAAACAAGTTACAGAGTCCTTGTGAGAAAGCTCCTTCTACAGTGATAACATACGAGAAAACAAGGAGAATAAAATAACAAACTCCTCTATTGGTGGAAACAAAATAACAACCTATGCAGTAAAACAAAGTAGATACAGTAAATACAATAATGTTACATTGCAGTAACAGTAACTTCTAATACACCCCCCTCAAGCTAGATGGTGTGCAACAACACCTAGCTTGGACAAATGGCGACGGAAGGAGTTCTTTGGAAGCGGTTTGGTGAGAGTATCAGCCAACTGGTCAGAACTAGGAATGTGCTTGAAGATAAGGCACTTATCATTAACCTGTTGGCGAACATAGTGGAAGTCAACAGCTATATGCTTCATGCGGCTGTGAAGAATGTTGTTCTGACATAAGTAGGTGACACCAAGGTTGTCACAGAAAATTGTAGGTGCTGTGGGGATATGGACATGAAGTTCCTTGAAAAGATTTTTTACCCAAGTGATCTCATCAACGACACTAGCAACAGCCCGGTACTCTGCTTCAGTAGACAAGCAGGCAATGGTGCGTTGTTTTTTTGATGACCAACTAACTGGAGTAAAGCCAAGAAAAATAATATAACCTGTGGTGGAACTTCGATCAGTGAGGTTGCCGGCCCAGTCAGCATCAGAAAACACAGAGAGATTAAGATTGGTGCTTGGAGCAATTCGAAGGCCATAGTTAGCAGTGTTTTTGAGATATCGAATGAGGCGCTTAACAGCCTTCCAGTGAGCTTCAGAGGGCGCATGCATAAATTGAGACAATTTGTTCGCTGAGTAAGAAACATCAGGCCTAGTAAAAGACAAGTATTGTAGCTTGCCAATCACTTTCCTGTATTCAGTAGCATCATGAGATGGAGTACCATCATTTAGCAGCAAACTTTGAGATGAACTCATGGGTGTGGAGACACCTTTGCAATTTTCCATCAGAAGATCATGGAGAAGGTCTGAAACATACTTCGCTTGTGACAGAAAAAGGCCTTTGGCATCTCGATGAACCTCAACCCCAAGAAAGTAGGATAAAGGACCCAAATCTTTAAGGGAAAAACGGGAAGCCAATGAAGAGATAACCTGATGAACTACTGAAGAGCTGCTTCCTGTAAGAATGATGTCGTCTACATAGACCAAAAGATACACAACACCATTAGAGTCATGGCGAACAAAGAGAGACGGATCCGAGTGAGACTTAATAAATCCCATGTAAAAGAGATATGATGTCAGTTCATTGTACCAAGCGCGAGGCGCTTGCTTGAGACCATAAATGGCCTTACGCAAACGACAAACATGTGATGGATGGGCTGCATTTTCAAATCCAGGTGGTTGTTTCATAAAGACCTCTTCTTCAAGAGTGCCTTGTAAAAAGGCATTATTGACGTCCAACTGATGTAAGACCCAATTGTGCTGAACTGCAAGGGAAAGAACAATACGAATAGTTGTGGGCTTGACAACCGGACTGAATGTGCAGTGATAGTCAAGCCCGGGACGCTAAGTAAACCCCTTGGCAACCAAGCGAGCTTTGTACCTATCAACCGAACCGTCAGCCTTCCTTTTGATCCTGTAAATCCACTTACAATCAACAACATTCTTGTTAGAATCTTGAGGAACCAATTCCCACGTTTGATTCCGAACTAAAGCATCAAATTCAGCTTTCATAGCTGACCTCCACACAGGGTGCTTTTGAGGTTGCTTAAAGGTATGAGGCGTAACACTGTCGGGAAGTTTAACAAGGTAATTGAATGGTTTCTTTGGGCAGAAAATATTATTTTGTGATCGGGTCATTGGACGGGGTGGAGGAGGTGGTGGGGGTGGAGGAATAGGAGTATGTAGAGGTGGTGAATTAGAAGGCAAGTTCGAGGGTTGTGCAGGAGAAACTATACAAGCAGGTGGCAGGTTTTGGGTTTTGTTTCGGCGATGGTAGGTGATAAGGTTGGGGGCTAGAATATTTGAAGGGATAAGAGATTGAGATTGTTGCAAAGAAGCAGGGGAATGAGAAGGCAGAGAAAGAGAATTACCTGAATTCGTGGAATATGCATGATTCTGGCCGGAGGAGGTAGACTCACAAGTTTGACCACTGGTACATACGTCTTGAACTTGTACAAGAGATGGAAGTGCAGAAATATCAGGAGAAGGAGTTTGAATTTGAGATTGGGTAGGAGTGTCAGTAGCAATTTCCCACGTGAGATTAGAAAACTTATCTTTTATACGAGAAAATATTGTTTGAAAGGGAAAAATATTTTCAAAGAATTTTACATCTCGTGAGATATAAGTTTTAGAATGAACGGGATCAAAACATTAGTGTGCATAATGAGCCTGCGAAAAACCTAAATAGACACATGGAGTTGACCTAGGCTCGAGTTATGTGTGGTGTAAGGCTTAAGCCATGGGTAACATAGACAACCAAAGGTTCTAATTGAGTCGTACTTAGGTGCAACACCAAATAATTTTTCAAATGGTGATTTATGCTCTAGAAGCGGTGTGGGTAGTCGATTGATTAAATAGGTTGCGTGTTGGCAGGCAAACGACCAAAAAATTGAAGGTAAGGATGCCTCATGTAAGAGTGTTTTGGCAGTTTCAACAATGTGCCTATGACGACGCTCGGCTATGGCCACTCTTTGCGGTGTATAAGGAGGTGATACAAGGTGTTCAATTCCATTTTTTGGAGATACGGGTCAAGACCTTTGTATTCACCTCCCCATCAGTATAAAGAAAAATAATTTTTTTTTTGAAAAAGTTTTCGATTAAGGCATGAAATTTGGGAAAAATGTCGCGAACCTCATGTTTGTTTTTAATCGTGTACAACCAAATATATTTGGTGTACTGATCAATGAAAACACAGTAATATTGTTTTTATCAATAGAAAGAACAGGTTATGGACCCCACAAATCAGTATAAATTATTTGTAGCGAAGAAGTACTGTTTAGAGACAAATAACTGAATGGAAATCGTTGAACTTTATTTGAACAACAAGAATTACATAAAGTAAACTTGTCTGTTGAGGAGTACAGTGCGATAACAAGCAATTTGTGATCAATAAAAAGTACCACCGGATTCGGTACCCATCAGTCTTGGATCATCACCTTAGACAGTTTCATTTGGTTATGAAAGAAAGGCTTTATCCCTGGTGAGGAACATTACGAAACCGCCCAAAGAGTTAAGCAAACTTTACAACGTTACAAAGAACTTCAGGACGTGGGTTCAATGCGAAAATTGTTATGGATTAAGTTATAAGAAATTTTTGAAATAAAAAATTTAATATCCAATATTCGTCTTTTTGGGGTTAATGTTCTCAATGGTGAATCGATCATTCGATATCCTTTTCCTTCTGCGACGGAATGGAAGAAAAGTAATGAAACCTGCGATGGCTACTGAATAACCTCCTTTTACTTTCTCAATAATAAAGCCTTTGACCTTTGTATTCGTTCGCCAAATCTTGTGCAATTCGTTGGTTATTAGCGGCATCCCGAAAACGTCCGGGTCGAAATATGGCTTTCAAATTAAGTTCCGAATTAGTGGATGCTACCAAAGGGAGTGGCGATGCCATACGCAAAAAAGAAGAGACTCATAGAATGGCAGTGCAAGAGAAATCATACAAAAATGATCGAATCTTCGGACGCCCCGAAAAAGATATGAGGTGCTCGGAAATGGTCGAAGTAGTTGAATAGGAGGATCACTATGACTATAGCCCTTGGTAAGTTTACCAAAGACGAAAATGATTTATCTGATATTATGGATGACTGGTTACGGAGGGACCGTTTCGTTTTTGTAGGCTGGTCCGGACACCCCTGAGAGAAATAAATGAATTCCAAAGATCTTTGGCAAATCCAAAGAGGGTTTTCCTGTACGTATAATGATAAATAAATAAAGGAATTTTGGATTGGGTCAGGAATCCAATGGAACTTGGGTGTGGGTCTTTTGTCGAAATGGAATGGCTTTTCTTTTTCTCTTTTTATTTATTATTTATCGTGAATGGGGGAATCATTACACATAGTATGCCCGATCAGCGTATTTTTTTGTTTTACGCCCCGTAACTCTTCCTCAGCAGATCAAATTATTTCGTGGATTGGATTTCACTTGACTGTCTATGGTTCCATTGCGTGTGCTCGGGGTAGAAGTTTTGTATAAATGTATCGCCATGCTATTAAGTAATAGTGAAACTGGCAGAGAAAATTTATTCAAAACAAAGTTCAAAATTCTTGAATGGGGATGACCAAGACGACGATGCCAAACACGACGAGGAACTGTTGTAATAGTGACTTGAACAGTAGGCTTGTTAACAGTGAAGTTCGGCCATTCGTAGAGTCCATTCCTATTCCGGCCGGATACCAGCGGAGTTCGCGTTTTCAAGTCCTTCACAAAGAAAGAAAAAGGGAAAAATTCAATCGAAGTTAAATTATCTTCACAAAATTTTGACACAGAAACAATATTTTGTTTGATAGCAGGTGCACACAAAGTGTCAGTTAGTTTAAAAGCTTTACTTGATGCAATTAATTCAGTAGAACCATGATGAGTAATTGGAATTTTTTACCATCTCCCATAGCTATGCCTTCCGAACCATTATATTCTTCAAGATTGGTAGGCTCTGTGGTGACATGATGAGTAGCACCAGAGTCGAGAATCCATTGGTTGGCTGCTGCTTGTGTACCTGAAAGAAAATTTGCCTTTGCCTCTAAATGATTATGAGACTGTGAACTGCAAACATTTGCAGTGTGACCTTGTCTGTTGCATAACTGACAACGAACATGGGTATTGGTGGAATTGTTGTTTGTGTAACGCCCTTGAGCAGGAGCATTACCACGATTGTTGTAACGCCATTGTGAGTTGTTGTTGGGTCGATGAACAGTGCGGTTGCTGGAATTGGTGGATTTGTTGCGAGTTACCAAAGCAGCAGTAATCGAAGTGGTTTCCTTCTTCAATTCCTCATGTTTGAGAAAGAGCTCATGATCAATTAGTTTGGCATACAACTCCTTGTAAGAGACAATGGAATCTCTTGCTCGGATTGCAGCGGAAATCTCACGAAAATCTGGCCCTAGACCACTCAGAATTTTCACAATCAACTCATCGTTGGAGATTGAAGCACCGACAGTGGCAAGCTCGTTGCAGAGAGAGCGCACTTCATGAAGATAATCGGCGACTGGACGAGAGTCCTTGGATAATCGTGCGAGCTGATCGCGAAGGCTAAAGACTCGCGCTTGGGACTTATTGGCATAAGCCATGTGAAGGGAGTCCCAGGCAAGTTTAGCAGTAGAGGCAGCAGCCACAGTTGTGGCTATCGTCGGATCGACAGAAGCCATTAGGGCATTCTGGATCAACTGATCTTGACGGAACCAAATGCTTTAGTTTGGATTCTCCACTTGTCTATCATTTTGTGTGATAGTTGTCGGAGGAGTGGGAAAGGAACCGTCAAGATGACCGAACAGATTGTGCCCACGCATGAGCATGGAAATCTCGGCTTTCCATGTCGCAAAGTTATGGCTGCCAACAAGCTTTATCGGCAGTTGCGATATGGGATTGAACCGAACAATAACACTAGAATTGCTGCTAGTGGAGTCAGCATTTGTTACATTAGGGGCCATTTCAAGTGTGAGCCTGTGGTGGTAGTCAGAGGATCGAAAGAAAAAACTCGTGAGAGTCAAGGAGACTGCTTTGATACCATGTAAGAGCAAGATGAACAAAAAGATGATTTTATTAAATGATGATGAGCTGATTATATACACAAACAAGTTACAGAGTCCTTGTGAGAAATCTCCTACTATAGTGATAACAAACCAGAAAACAAGGAGAATAAAATAACAAACTCCTCTATTGGTGGAAACAAAATAACAACCAATGCAGTAAAACAAAGTAGATACAGTAAATACAATAATGTTACAATGCAGTAACAGTAACTTCTAATACTTAGTTAGTCCTGCTTTGACTCGTTTGTCAAGGAATTACTCCCTCCGTTTCAATTTATGTGACATAGTTTGACCCGACATGTAGTTTAAGAAGAAAGGAAGACCTTTGAAACTTGTTGCCTTAAACCTGCCATAATGTTTGTGTGGCTTTAAAACTTATGACACTTATATTCTTAAACATGTCATAACATTTGCGTGGCTAAAAAGCTTCTCATTAGCGGTAAAATGAAAAGTTTTAGTTTGATCGTTTACAAATATAGAAATGTGTCATTCTTTTTTAAATGAATTAATAAGGAAATAGTGTCACATAAACTGAAGTGACGGAGTATATTACAAAGGACAAAGTGAACTAGGCAAAGAGCTCCTTTTATTTTTATGAGTGTTTGGTTTTGTATGTATGTAGTTCTCCTATGAGCCATTTGATTGAGGACTAACATTGATCACGATGCAGCGAAAATGCAGAAAGAGGCAAAAAGCTCCTATTTTGATATGCCAGCATTGGATGTTTCTGTTGCATTTCCTCAAGCAACTCCAGCCTCCAACTTTCCTACATGCAGTAAGATCGAAACCTGATTCTATTTATATACTTACTCTGGTTATCATTTATTCACTTGAATATACAAAGTCTCCACTCTTTTCAAGAATGTAATAAATTGCTTGATGTGCTTATTTGTATGCCTTTGATTGACGTCATTCAACATTTGGCCAGTTGTACTTCTACTAGTTTTTTATGGGTGTGCTATTTCTGAAAACAATTTATGTGACAGAGGAAAAAACTTTGTTTTTCTATCTTTGCCTCCTTATTCTGGAGGGTCATTGTGCTGACTGTGATGTGAACTTTACAGCTTCAGACTATTATAAGTTTGACGATCTGTTAACTCCTGAGGAGCAAGCCATCAGAATGAAAGTGAGGGAATGCATGGAGAAAGAGGTTGCTCCTATAATGACGAAGGTATTTCCTTTGTTTTCTGTATTTGTTGGATGTGCTAATATCCTTTTGGATTCCATTATTACAGTAATTGCTAATGTTGTGGGTAGAAAACAAAGATATATCCTTAATGCTTCAAGTCTCACATCTTCTGAGCAAATCTTGTACTGCTATAGATGCACTTAGAAATGAACCCCTTTTTAATGTTTCTGAACAGTACTGGGAGAAGGCAGAGTTTCCTTTTGAAGTCATTCCGAAGCTTGGCGCTTTGCACATTGCTGGCGGCACTATCAAGGTGTTTTAGAGCTTGACAAAAATCTATATTTTTGACTTTGAGCGTCCATGAGGAATGTACTTACTTGTGGCTTCAGGGGTATGGTTGTCCAGGTTTCTCAATAACTGGTAGTGCCGTTGCTGCTGCAGAAGTTGCCAGAGTTGATGCAAGCTGCTCTACCTTCATTTTGGTGCATTCATCTTTAGCAATGCTCACCATTGGTAAAGTCTTGTTATTGTTATAAATTGCTGCTGTGTCTCCTTTTGCTTTGTAGACACATTGTTTGTCGTAGAGGTATAGCTCTATTTGCCAGAGAGTGGTATTAGTCGACTTATCTTTTGGCGGGAGATATTTTGTATTTTATAGAATGAGATCATTCCATTACTACTAACTCAAGAAATAGACATCTCTCTCATATACGGTTTATGTCGATATGAAGTGAACTAATTACACCTTGTTGGTCTGTCAAGAATAGGTCTATGTGGGTCCGAAATGCAAAAGCAGAAGTACTTGCCGTCATTGGCGGAACTTAACACTATAGCTTGTTGGGTAAGAAATTTTTGTTTTGGTCATTTCTTTAGCATTTGTATCTGCGCTTATCAAGCATAACTTTGTAATCTCTGTCTCTTTGAGCTTAGGGGTTAACTGAGCCTGACAATGGAAGTGATGCAAGTGCTTTGGGGACAACTGCTAGAAAGGTCTAGATTCTGCATTTTAACTTCAATATTCAATTCTGATGCTGCTCTGAATTGATTTCTTTTTTACTTTAGGGAAAGGTTATTAAATATTCTTTTGCAAAAGCTGTTATCTTCCTAATTCTAAATGATAGGTTGAAGGAGGTTGGGTACTTGAAGGGCAAAAGCGTTGGATAGGAAATGCAACTTTTGCTGATATACTGGTTATTTTTGCTAGAAATACATCCACAAACCAGATAAACGGGTAAGTACTAACATACTGTTTCTATATAATCCTATTTTAGCACTAATATTCACCAGTTTCACTGGTAAGTTAGGATCATACGAAATATCTCGTGGAATATGACTCTACATCATAGTTATGTGAATAATATGACTTTTGCTATGGATTTCTCTCCGTCCCTTCACATGAACGTAGACCTTCCCTCTCATCCTCCTTCTTGACCATCTTAGTTTGTTTCTCACTATTGGTTTTTGCCTTTGTCTCAGTTTCATAGTAAAGAAGGATGCTCCAGGATTGCAAGCTACTAAAATCGAAAACAAAATTGGACTACGGATGGTTCAAAATGGAGACATTCTCTTAAAGAAAGTTTTTGTCCCTGATGAGGATAGACTACCTGGTGTCAATTCTTTCCAGGATACAAACAAGGTACATAATATCGTTGGGGTGCTCTATTTGCTGTTGATAATCAATCATACATGCCAAAAGACGTTGTACACGCCACAAATAGCGCACTCAGATTTGTAGCTAATTCGCTTCGAGCAAAAGACAATTTTTTTGGAGGTGTTACATTGTCTCACAAGCTTTGGTCTATCTAATGAACTTATCTACATATTCATTATGTGCATAGATTTTCATCTTCAATATATGTCGGACCTGACAACCTAGCCTTTCTCACGTCCACCCAAATTGCTTTTCTCCACTCTCCAATCTTGCTCACATCTTGTTTCCCTTTTGTTTTGATGCGTTTTAGTCTACTATAATTGTTTCTTTTAATTTCATTGGTGATTGATTAAAGTAGTAGCTGGGTTATTGTTTCACTCTCTCTCTCTCTTCCCTTGAACAGGTGCTTGCTGTATCACGTGTCATGGTTGCTTGGCAGCCTATTGGCATTACAATGGGTGTTTATGATATGTGTCACAGGTAATTCTAGAGAAGCTCATCAGTTTTTGTTTTATCATAAAATGGAAGGTGTTGTGACATGCTTCGGTGGACTTTGACCTAATTAATATTTAGTAAGGTAAAGCTGAGTTTTGAGACTGGTATTTTGTGTTGTGCCGTGGTAGAAAAATAAGTACTCAGCCTTCCTCAATCCAAGATTCCTTTGATCGACTCCTTTCTCCAGACAATTGCATATTGTAGTCTCACAGTATAACAGATGATTTGTCGTGTAACTGTACTGATATTCATTGTTCTTTAGATGAGACAGTCTTATCAAAGTGTGTGACCATCTAAAAGCTTATGATGATAGAGAAACACAGTTTTAATTACTTAATTATATCTTCAACACGCCCCCTTACGTGCGGGTTTGATTTTTTTCATGAGTCAAGCACGTGGAAATTCTTTTTGATAATGATAGAGGTGAGACACGAACCTAGGACCTTTGCTTCGATACCATGTCAAAGTGTGAGACCGTTCATCTAAAAGCTTAAGCTGATAGAGAGAGAACATTTTCAATTACTTAAATATGTCTTCAACAAGTCTAATAACGTGGAAGTTCTTAGACTAACCAATGAGAATGACGTGAGACCCTCTCCGAAAGTAAATAGATGTTAGTTCGTATGAGCTCTTTAACCATATGGCTCACCGTAAGAACTTGTATGAGCTTTCCATTATCCCCTCTCCTTTGTCAATGTTATTCTAGAGTTCCCTTTTTCAGCCTTTTGTGTTGGCTAAATTTTCTGTGAAACTCCAAGGTACTTGAAGGAGAGGAAGCAGTTTGGAGCTCCATTGGCTGCTTTCCAGATCAACCAACAGAAATTGGTTCAGATGTTGGGCAACATTCAGGCAATGATTCTTGTCGGCTGGCGGCTTTGCAAGTTATATGAGAGTGGTAAAATGACTCCTGGCCATGCAAGCTTGGGGAAAGTAAGACCTCTTTCTTCACATTATTAAATGTTTGATACATGCCCTTTTGGACTGAGTAACAAATTGTTTGCTTCAGTCATGGATTACCTTGAGGGCGAGAGAGACAGTTTCTCTTGGACGGGAATTACTAGGTGGCAACGGAATCTTGGCTGACTTTTTAGTCGCAAAGGTTTGTGAACAATAATATCCAATGCTCCCTGCCCTGTTAGATACAAATCATGGAACATTTAGCGCTATGAAATTTCACTCGTAAATCATGTAGCGATCTCATTTTATGCATACAGCTTATTTTACTATAATCTCATGTTTTTCTATATTCGCGTGTAGGCATTTTGTGATTTGGAGCCCATCTATACATATGAAGGTACTTACGACATCAACACGTTGGTAACAGGTAGAGAAATTACTGGTCTTGCCAGTTTCAAGGCTGCTCCATTAAGGCAAAAGAGTCGCCTGTGACAATCTTACTTCCATCTGAAGTAGTATTCTGTTGGATTACCCTCTGTTTTGGCAATCGTAACTTTGGGATAATTCTAAGTTCTATATCTGTCCAAATAAAGAAGTAATTAAGAAGGTAAATCCCCTGGAGATTTTTAAACCATTAATAATGACAAAGAAGTTAGAATACCACATATTGTAATAATATCAACATAGCAAATGATTCAGCTTTGTTTTATTCAAGAAAATCTGATGTTGGAAATTAGCTGCTAATCTTTCTCTCTTGGCATACATCCAGTCTGTTGCTTTGCTTTTATAAGGTTTACTAGTAATTGTGACATATGTCAATGTCTTTTAGATCTGAGAATATGGAAATGAACGACTTTGTGGAAGTGGATCTGAAGTCAATAGGGGCGAGAGTACTTTGGTGGTGAAAATGACACCAGGTAGCCACTTTTAAGTGTGTTGTTTAAAACATGTCCACAGTTTATAATGTATTTAAAGATTAACCAATTTCGTTCAAACTTCAGGACACAGCGTCCTAGAGTTTAAAACTCAAAATTCAATCTTCAGGACATTGTGCCCTAAAGTTCGAAAATTGTGTCCTGAAGTTCGAATCTTATATCTTGAATTTTAAATTAGTAGTTCAGAAATTCAGGACACTTAGTCTTGAATTTCAAATTAGCAGTGTCCTGAAGTTTGGGTAAATTGGCTAATCTTTAAATACATTGTAAATTGTGGATATATTTTAAATAACATGCTTAAAAGTGGCTATTGCTGCACTTCGCCCTACTTTGGTGGGCAGAGATCGGAGCTAGGATTTTGAGTTTATGGGTTCTGAATTTTAGGAAAAGCAGCTTTTTGGATTTTGAATCAATTCTATATACAATACATTTTGATAATAAAAATTGAATAGTACTAGGTATGTGTTAAAGCTACTAGATTTTGCTGAACGGTAAGCAACACTTTAGCTCTGTCCCTGTAGGTGAGAGGAAGTACATTTGAAATGTTGGTGTCGATATATACTCCAAGCTTCTAAATTCTGGCAACTCCACTTGATTTTATGTGAGGAAAGGAAGTCTTGGCTGAAAGCTTTCATAGCTTTAGTGTAGTCGTAAGAGCATAAGATGTTGGGGCGTTAGATGCATGTCATGGGTTCGAATCCTAGGACGCCGGTCATCAGGATTTTTCGGTTTTAAGGAAAAAGGTCTTGGATGAAGTGACTTCGTTTCATAACATTTTCCCTGAACTACAACAATAAACTCAGTGTAATCCTACAAAATGGGGTCTGGAGAGGATAGATTGTACGTAGAACTTGACATTTTCCCTGAACTATCTACGAATAATTCATGAAGTAGTAAAACCATCTGAAAAAAGTAGTAACATATACAATTGACTTAATTTAATATTCCGAATTCTGAGTGAAAGCGTGAATACTTCGTGCACCGAGCTGTCCGATCTAACCACTTGTCTAGAAAGTTTATAATTTAATATGATACCGTTATCATGAAATATAGCACATTTCAGGGAAGGGTTCGTTTAGCCGAGTTGAAGTCTGTTCGACCAAATCTATGGGATCTACTTATTTTGAAACAAATTCTTCCCCGAATGAAAATAATTCTGAACGGGTGTAATATTTTTTGTTTGATCAAACATTTAATAAACACTTTTGTTGATAGTTTAGCAGCAGTTTGCGTTTTTGTCCTTTTTAGTGCAAATTATTTTTATAAAACTACTACAATTAGCATTATTTGAATAGATAATAAATCATGATTTGGATTTCAATTCAATTTAATGAATGTGTCAAAATTAAATTTTAGTATATGGGGAGGGAGCAAGTTTTATGGGACTTTGGTAATAAAATGTGTTGATTACAAAGCATGAGGTTAGTTTGTCTTAAAAAAGAAAACTAAAATCGCTCCCGGTTCTACTTCTAAGAAAAAGTCGCATAGCATATACTATACATGTATATAATGTATATGTATAGAATATATAGAAACACTATCCCTCAAACTATTATTACTCCTATTATTTTGTTCAAAACGGCTGCTTCCTTTTTCCTCGTGTATCACAGTCACACCAAAACTAACATACGTGGACCATAGATAAAAGATGGACCGGGTAAAAGAACAATTTTCTTATTCATATGGAGAGAAAAAATAAAAAAGACCCAACATATAAGGGATAAAGAAGTCCAAAAGTTCGTAGGGAATTCAAACTGAGCACGGATTTTTACCACAAACCGACAAAGGAAAGCAAAACAAAAAACTCATGTCCATCGTCTTATAAATCAACGGTGGTGGTGCATGTATTAATTAAAGTTGTCGAGGGAGGTGCATGATCAGAAGGCATTAAAACATCTCTTGGATCAGCATGTTCATACTGATTTTCAGGTTGCTGGTATCTCAAAGCTCATTTTATAAGGTCGAAATTCGGTATGCTCGATTTTACGGGTTCGAAGAGTCGCCTTAAGTCTGAGTTCAGGATGGATCAAGCTCAAACCCGATGGACCGAGCTCGAGCCCGATGACAGAGTACGAGGCTCGAGGATCGAAGTATGCGATGAGCACTGCAACCGAGTATGGCCGACTCCGAGATGATGCCGTTATTGGTTTGTAACAGAAAGAGTGAGATTCCCGCCACATCCCCAAGATCATGGCGTAAATTCCGGAATTGATTTATACGAGTTAGTACGAATCCGTACTAGGCGGCTAGACAGTTGTCCCAATAAGATTCCTTACTGTAAATAGAAATGTACCTTATTTAGGGTTCCCCTACTATATAAAGGGGACCCCAATCATTTGTAACCATCATCAATCATTGGCAAAATGATATACTCTCTTACTTTCTTGCTCTTTACTCATCAGAATTGTCTCTTAACTTTATTGTCTTATTTTACTGTTTTTGTTGACCAACCTCGAGGGCATTACAGCTCGAGGTCAAGATTGGCTTTAACACTGGTTTGATTCAACTTACTTCTTTCATTTATACGTTAGATTTCTTGGTTATTAATTAGTATTGAACTAAATCACGTATCTTTAAAACCACAAACAAGTTTAATTGTTACTCGTATTTTCGAGGAAACAGTTTGGCGCCTACCGCGAGGCTAAAGATAATAGTGGTTATTTCAGTATCGATTCTGATAACACACGTTATTTTCACACTTGTTCTTGTCAAGAATTTTTGTTCTCAGGTTAAAACATGACAAACTCATAAAACACACCCGTACACAGCTGTCACGACCCCGGTTCGCCCTCCATGAACCATCGTGATGACACCTAGTCCCTACGACTAGGTATGCCTAATAATGCGGAAAAATAAACCAATTTGCGGAAGAAAAACAGATAAAACCCGAAATAGTGAATAAAGAATGTTTAATAGTGCCGCTCGGCATACACAATATCAACTCTCAACACTAATACTTTTCCCAAAATCCGGAATCTCATGATCACAAGCTAAGGATACTACATAGTGCTCTAACTCTAGAATGTCTAAAACAAAGTAACTACAGAAGGGCTGTAACTACAAGAGAGAATGGAGAGTGACTCCTCGGTCTGCGGACGCGGCAGATATACCTCGAAGTCTCCGAAAGATCGTCTCGCCTCAAGGATGGTAAGTCTGAGTAGTGGTACCTGGATCTACACATGAAAAACATGCGCAGGAAGGGCATGAGTACACCACAACGGTACTCAGTAAGTGCCAAGCCTAACATCGGTCGGGTAGTGACGAGGAAGGTCAGGGACCTACTAAGATTAAATAAATATAAAGTCCGACAGTGTAGAACAGAGCAGTATAAATGAGTACAGCAGTAAGAGTAACACAGGTTATAAAGGATAACGACAACTGAAACAGAAACAAGTAATCACGGTAAGCAAATACAGCTCAACACAGAGGTGACAACCGGGGGATCTCCCAGGATACCGTCCTGTAGTCCCCAAATATAAATATCCAGTGGATCTCCCTGGTGCAGTCCCGTAGTCCAACTCATAAATGCACGGGGATCTACCGGAATACCACATCCGTAGTCCCAAATATAAATACTCAATACTGGGGGAATCTACCGGGTGCAATCCCGTAGTTTCAATGTAAAAGTGCAGGGGAATCTCCCGGAATACAATTCCGTAGTCCCAAAGTAAACATACAGGGGGATCTCCCGGGATACCGTCCCGTAGTCCCAAAGTAAATACACAACAGCAACAAGAAGAATACTCAATTCAATCAAATTTCACACCAAGGTAAAGCAGGTATTTCTAACCTAGCATGTTGCACATAATTCAAATAGGGCAGTAGAACAAATAAGCAGTTAAATCAATTAAGCATGCTTCCCTAAGCTAACAACAAGCTTAACTTGCAAGTAGTGTAAACATGAAAGGAAAACACAATTCTAAGTACTTAATGGAAACCAGATTTTCAACAATTAGCACAAGTACGCACTCGTCACCTTACGTATAAGGCATTTCAAATAATAAATATACCAAATCCTAAGGGGAAGGTCCCCCACATAAGGTTAGGCAAGCCACTTACCTCGAACCAGCTCAAAATCAATCCGAAACCACGTTCTTGCCACGAGTATTCGACTCCAAATGGCCCAAATCTATTCAATTCAATTGCATAATGTAAATAATACTTCAAGTAACTAATTCTACAAATAAATTCTAAGCTAATGCGCGAAATTAGGTGAAATGACCAAAATGCCCCTCGGGCCCACATCTCCGAATCGGGTAAAATTTATATTTTCAGAATCCTCATACTCTCACGAGTTCATACATACCAAAATTATCCAAATCCAAGGTCAAATTCCCCATCAAAATTCGAATTCTAGGTCTAAGATCTTTCTTCCCATTTTTCTCAATTTTCGTCTCCAAATCCAAATTTAAATGACAAAACTAAGATAAGATTAATGGAATATAACTAGAAAGGAACAAGGAATCGTTACCCAATGATCTTCTCTTCAAAAACTTTACAAAATCGCCCTACCCCGAGCTCCAAATTTGATTTTTTTCCAAGTTTTGAACAAAACCCTCGATTTTGCCCCTTTTCCGCCCAGCTAATTCGCTTCTGCGGCTCTGGGACTGCATCTGCGGTCCCGCTTTTGCGAAAACAATGTCGCATCTGCGATAATTCACTAAAGGCTCTGGGCCGCATCTACGCTTCTACTACCGCACCTGCGGTCTCGCAGGTGCGCCCATACCACTGGAAATTGGCTTCCAAGCACTTCGCCGCATCTGCGTCTCCCCAAGCGCTTCTGCGATCACGCACTTGCGGTCCCCAATCCGCAGGTGCGGTTATGTCAACAGTTGAGCTGAACAAACCAACTCCCAAATCTTCCGGCAACCTTCCGAAACCATCCCGAGGCCCCCGTGACCTCAACCAAAAGTACAAACAAGTCTAATACCACTGCCCAAACTTATACCAATCCTTAAAACACCTAAAACAACATCGAAACACTGATTTAACATCGAATTCAAGCCTATGAACTTCAAAAACTCAAAATTTACGCTTTCGATCAAAAAGTCTATCAAACCTCATCCGAATGACCTGAAATTTTGCACACACATCACATTCAACACTACGGAGCTACTCCAACTTCCGGAATTCCATTCCGACCCTCGGATCAAAATCTCACTATCGAACCGGAAACTTCAAAAATCCAATTTTCGGCATTTCAAGCCAAAATTAGCTACGGACCTCCAAAATGCAAACCGATCACGCCCCTAAGCCCGAAATCACTCAACGAAGCTAACAGAACCATTGAAATTCCATTCCGAGGCATTCTTCACACTGTTCCGACTACGGTCAAATTTCCAACACTTAAGCTCTCATTTAGGGACTAAGTGTCCCAAAACTCTCCAAAACTCAAAACTGAACATCCCGGCTATTCAAAATAGTAGAAGTGAACACGGGGAAAACAGTTAATAGGGGATCGGCGTGTAAATTCTAAAAACGACCGGCCGGGTTGTTACATCCTCTCACACTTAAACATTCGTTCGTCCTCGAACGAGCATAGAGACATACCTGAAGTAGTGAAAAGATGAGGGTAACGGCTGCGCATATCCTGCTCGGTCTCCCAGGTCGCCTCCTCGACCGGGTGACCCCGCCACTAAACCTTCACAGATGTAATGTTCTTTGACCTCAGCTTCCGAATCTGCCTGTCCAATATCGCCACTGGCTGCTCAACATAAGATAGATCCTTGTCCAATTGGACTGAACTGAAATCCAACACGTGCGACGGGTCACCGTGATACCTCCGGAGCATTGAAACATGAAATACCGGGTGAACTCCTGCCAGGCTGGGAGGTAAGGCAAGCTCATAGGCAACCTCCCCAACACACCTCAATATCTTAAAAGGGCCAATAAACCTCAGACTCAGCTTCCCTTTCTTCCCAAACCTCATAACGCCCTTCATAAGCGAAACCCGAAGCAGAACCCGCTCTCCAACCATGTAGAAAACATCACGAACCTTCCGGTCCGCATAACTCTTCTGTCTGGACTGGGCTGTACGGAGTCTATCCTGAATCACCTTAACCTTCTCCAAGGCATCCTGTACCAAGTCTGTGCCCAATAATCTAGCCTCACCCGGCTCGAGCCAACACACCGGACATCTACACCGCCTACCATATAAGCCTCATACGGTGCCATCTGAATGCTGGACTGATAGCTGTTGTTGTAGGCAAGCCAATGGCAAGAACTGATCCCAAGACCTTCCAAACTCAATCACACACGCACGGAGCATATCCGCAAGAATCTGGATAGTGCGCTCGGACTGTCCATCCGTCTGAGGGTGAAATGCTGAGCTCAACTCCACCCAAGTACCTAACTTATGCAGTACGGCTCTCTAGAATCGCGATGTGAACTGAGTACCTCTGTCTGAAATGATGGAAACTGGAATACCATGCAGACGAACAATCTCCCGGATATAAATCTCTGCCAACCGCTCCGAAGAATAGGTAGTACACACAAGAATGAAATGCGCGGACTTGGTCAGCCGATCCATAATGACCCAAATGGCATCGAACTTCCTCAAAGTCCGTGGGAGCCTAGATTCGATGTCCATGGTGATCCCCTCCCACTTCCACTTCGGAATCTCTATCCGCTGAAGCAATCCACCCGGTCTCTGGTGCTCATACTTCACCTGCTGACAATTAAGGCACCGAGCTACAAATCCAACTATATCTTTCTTCATCCGCCTCCACCAGTAGTGCTGTCTCAAATCCTGATACATCTTCGCGGCACCCGGATGAATGGAATACCGCGAACTATGGGCCTCCTCTAGAATCAACTCCCGAAGCTCATCAACATTTGGTACACAAATCCGACCCTGCATCCTCAATATCCCATCATCACCAATGGTCACATCTCGAGCATCGCCATGCAATACCCTGCCCTTGAGGACAAGAAAATGAGGGTCATCAAACTGACGCTCCCGGATACGATCAAACAAGGAAGACAGAGAGAATACGCAAGTTAGAACCCGACTAGGATCCGAAAGGTCCAACCTCACAAACTGGCTGGCTAAGTCCTGAACATCCATCGCCATGGGCCTCTTTGCTACTGGTAAATAAGCCAAACTCCCCAAACTCTCTGCCCGACAGCTCAAAGCATCGGCCACCACATTGGCCTTGCCCGGGTGATACAAAATAGTGATATCATAATCCTTCAGCAGCTCTAGCCATCTCCTCTGACGCAAATTAAGGTCCTTCTGCTTGAACATATGCTGCAAACTCCGGTGATCAGTATAAATCTCACAAGGCACACCGTACAAATAATGACGCCAAATCTTCAAGGGGTGAACAATAGCAGCTAACTCAAGATCATGGACAGGATAATTCTTCTCATGTATCTTCAACTGTCTGGACACGTAGGCAATCACCCTACCGTACTGCATCAATACCGCTCCAAGGCCAACTCTCGAGGCATCACAATAGACAGTATAAGACCCCGAACTGGTTGGCAATATCAAAACTAAGGCTGTAGTCAAAGCTGTTTTGAGCTTCTGAAAGCTCTCCTCGCACTCTTCCGTCAACTGGAATGGAGCACCCTTCTGGGTCAGTCTGGTCATAGGTGCTGCAATAGATGAAAACCCCTGAACAAATCGGCGGTAATAACCCGCCAAGCCAAGGAAACTTCGGATCTCTGTAGCTGAGGATGGTCTAGGCCAACTCTGCACTGCCTCCACTTTCTTCGAATCCACCTGAATACCCTCACTCGAGACCACGTGACCCAAGAACGACACAGAATCCAACCAAAACTCACATTTAGAGAACTTAGCATATAGTTTCTTTTCTCTCAAGGTCTGGAGCACTGTCCTCAGGTGCTGCTCATGATCCTCCCGACTCCGGGAATATACCAGAATGTCATCAATAAAAACAATCACGAATGAGTCAAGATATGGCCGGAAAACACTGTGCATCAGATGCATGAAGGCTGCTGGGGCATTAGTAAGCCCAAATAACATAACAAGGAACTCGTAATGACCATACCGAGTCCTAAAGGCAGTCTTCGGGATATCTGGCCCCCGAATCTTCAACTGATGATAGCCTGAACGCAAGTCAATCTTAGAAAACACACAAGCACCCTGTTACTGGTCAAACAGGTCATCAATACGAGGCAAAGGATAACGGTTCTTCACTGTCACCTTGTTAACTGGCAATAATCAATACACATACGCATGGAACCATCCTTCTTCTTCACAAATAAGACAGGAGCACCCCAATGTGATACACTGGGATGAATGAAACCCTTATCAAGTAATTCTTGCAACTGCTCCTTCAACTCCTTCAACTCAGGAGGAGCCATACGGTACAGAGGAATAGAAATGGGCTGAGTGCCCGACAACAAATCAATGCCAAAATCAATATCTCTATCGGGCGGCATGCCCGGAAGATCAGCTGGAAACACATCAGAGAAATCCAGTACTACTGGGACTGAATCAATAGAAGGGGTATCCATACTGACATCTCTCACATAAACTAGATATGCATCATACCCTTTCTCAACCATACGTTGAGCCTTAAGGAAAGAAATAACTCTAATGGGAGTGTGATCTAAAGCACCCCTCCACTCAACACGCGGTAAACCTGGCATAGCCAGCGTCACGGTTTTGGCGTGACAATAGAGAATAGCATAATGGGGCGACAACCAGTCCATGCCCAAGAGATTATCAAAATCAACCATGTTGAGTAACAATAAATCGGCTCTGGTCTCAAAACCACTAAGAGCAACCAAACACGACCGATAAACGCGGTCTACAACAAGAGAATCTCCCACAGGAGTAGAAACATAAACAGGGGAACTCAAAGAATCCCGAGATACACCCAAATGCCGAGCAAAATAAGAAGACACATAAGAATAAGTGGAGCCTGGATCGAATAGAACCAATGCATCTCTGTGACAGACCAAGATAGTACTTGTGATGATAGAATCGGAGGCGATAGCCTCAATACAAGCAGACAGAGCATAGTATTTGGCCTGGCCTCCCCCTCGAGGGCGACCTCTACCTTTCCGACCTTCACCTCTAGCTGGCTGGGCTGGTGGGGTAGCAACTGGTGCTGGGATCATAGCCTAAGAACTCTGCGGGGCATGCTGTGGCTGAGAAGTCTGTGGAGGTGCACCCCTCCTAAGTCTGGGGCAATCCCTCACCATATGGCGTGTGTCACCACACTCAAAACAAGCTCTGGGAGGACGTGACGGCTGTGACTGGCTCGGGCCAGGTCTGCTGGACTGACCACTGGAAACACCCCATGCAGGAGGCGCACTAGATACTAGAGGTGCATAATAAGGCTCCTGAGGCCTAGGCGGACCTGGAATACCACTGGCTGCTGGAAGAGCTGAATGAACGGGGCGACTCATATAACCCCTACCATAACGACCTGCAGCTGGGGCACGAGCACCAGAATAATGGCCCAACTCTCGAGACCTCTTGGCCTCCTTCTCCTCTCTATCCCTAACATGCATACCCTCAATCCTCCTAGCAATGCTCACCACCTGCTGATAAGAAATATCCATCTCTAACTTACGAGCCATGCTAGACCTGATGCTGGGAATATGCCCCTTAATAAACTGGCGAACCTTCTCGCGTACCGTAGAGACCAAAGCTGGTGTATGTCTAGCCAAGTCGGTGTAACGGACAACATACTCTGAGACAGTCATAGTACCCTGACGCAAATACTCGAACTCCGCGCGCACTCTAGGGGACATACTCCCTCGTGAACATATTTGAAAACAGAGCCCAAGTTAGGGAAGCTGCCTCATCCGGACTGTTTAACTCATAAGCACGCCACCATTGATAGGCGGCTCCTTGAAGCTGGAAGGTAGTGAAGGAAACCCCGCTCGATCCTGATATGCCCATAGTACGGAGGATACGGTAGCACTCCTCAAGAAATCCAAGGGCATCATTTGAGGCTAGCCTGCTAAATGTCGGAGGCTTATACTTCTTGAACCTCTCAAGCCTCTTTTAATCTTCCTCTGAAACTACTGCCCTCTCCTCGGGCTAAGTTGGGACTACCGGCCGTACAGGAATAATCTTTGGGGCCTGATCAACATGCACTCGTTGCTCAGGAGTGCGGGTGGCGGGAGTCTGTGCTCCTCCCTCGGCCTGGGATGTAGCTGCAGCAAGGGAAAGCAACCCTGCCTGAGCTAGAGTGGTGTACATAGTCATAAACTGCGCCATAGTCTCCTGGAGGGCTGTAGTAGTAGTAGCAGACGTATCAGGTGTCTGGACTCCGGCTGGTACTGCTGGTGGCACCTCGGTGGCAGCTCGCGCGGGGGCTCTGGCTGCACCACGAGTGCGTCCTCGGCCTCTACCTCGGCCCCGGCCTCTAACGGCTCCAGTAGGGGGCGTGGGTGCCTGATCATCTCGGGTAGCACGTGTCCTCACCATCTGTGAGAGAATAGAAGACAGAAGTTTAGAATTATGATATAAAAAATCTCGCACGACAAGGAAATCAAATGAAGTGGAACTTTCCTAACAGTTACATAGCCTCTCGTAGATAAGTACAGACGTCTCCGTACCGATCAGTGAGACTCTAATAAACCGGCTTGTGATTCATGACTCCTATGAACCTAGAGCTCTGATACCAACTTGTCACGACCCCGGTTCGCGCTCCATGAACCATCGTGATGGAACCTAGTCCCTACGACTAGGTAAGCCTAATAATGCGGAAAAATAAACCAATTTGCGAAAGAAAAATAGATAAAACCCGAAATATTGAATAAACAGTGTTTAATAGTGCCGCTCGGCATACACAATATCAACTCTCAACACTAATACTTTTCCCAAAATCCAGAATCTCATGATCACAAGCTAAGGATACTACATAGTGCTCTAACTCCAGAATGTCTAAAACAAAGTAACTACAGAAGGGCTGTAACTACAAGAGAGAATGGAGAGAGACTCCTCGGTCTGCGGACGCGGCAGATATACCTCGAAGTCTCCAAAAGATCGCCTCGCCTCAAGGATGGTAAGTCTGAGTAGAGGTACCTAGATATGCACATGAAAAACATGCGCAGGAAGGGCATGAGTACACCACAGCGGTACTCAGTAAGTGCCAAGCCTAACCTCGGTCGGGTAGTGACGAGGAAGGTCAGGGCCCTACTGAGATTAAATAAATATAAAGTTCGACAGTATAGAACAGAGCAGTATAAATGAGTACAACA
This sequence comes from Nicotiana attenuata, assembly GCF_001879085.1. NCBI lineage: Eukaryota > Viridiplantae > Streptophyta > Magnoliopsida > Solanales > Solanaceae > Nicotiana > Nicotiana attenuata. The sequence goes on from NC_031998.1 coordinate 37,909,356, forward strand.
GTAAGAGTAACACAGGATATAAAGGATAACGATAGCTGAAATAGAAACAAGTAATCACGGTAAACAAATACAGCTCAACGCAGAGGTAACAGCCAGGGGATCTCCCAGGATACCGTCTTGTAGTCCCCAAATATAAATATCCAGTGGATCTCCCGGGTGCAATCCCGTAGTCCAACTCATAAATGCGTGATGATCTACCGGAATACCACATCCGTAGTCCCAAATACAAATACTCAATACTAGGGGAATCTACCAGGTGCAATCCCGTAGTTCCAATGTAAAAGTGCAGGGGGATCTTCCGGAATACAATTCCGTAGTCCCAAAGTAAACATACAGGGGGATCTCCCGGGATACCGTCCCGTAGTCCCAAAGTAAATACACAACAGCAACAAGAAGAATACTCAATTCAATCAAATTTTACACCAAGGTAAAGCAGGTATTTCTAACCTAGCATGCTGCACATAATTCAAATAGGGCAGTAGAACAAATAAGTAGTTAAATCAATTAGGCATGCTTCCCTAAGCTAACAACAGACTTAGCTTGCAAGTAGTGTGAACAGGAAAGGAAAACACAATTTTAAGTACTTAATGGAAACCGGATTTTTCAACAATTAGCACAAGTACGCACTCATCACCTTACGTACAAGGCATTTCAAATAACAAATATACCAAATCCTAAGGGGAAGGTCCCCCCACAAGGTTAGGCAAGCCACTTACCTCGAACTAGCTCAAAATCAACCCGAAACCACGTTCTTGCCACGAGTATTCGACTCCAAATGACCCAAATCTATTCAATTCAATTGCATAATGTAAATAATACTTCAAGTAACTAATTCTACAAATAAATTCTAAGCTAATGCGCGAAATTAGGTGAAATAACCAAAACGCCCCTCGGGCCCACATCTCAGAATCGGGTAAAATTTATATTTTCAGAATCCTCATACTCTCACGAGTTCATGCATTCCAAAATTATCCAAATCCAAGGTTAAATTCCCCATCAAAATTCAAATTCTAGGTCTAAGATCCTTCTTCCCATTTTTCTCAATTTTCGTCTCCAAATTCGAATTTGAATGGCAAAACTAAGATAAGATTAATGGAATATAACTAGAAAGGAACAAGGAATCGTTACCCAATGATCTTCTCTTCAAAAACCTCACAAAATCGCCCTACCTAGAGCTCCAAATTTGATATTTTTCTAAGTTTTGAACAAAACCCTCGATTCTGCCCCTTTTCCGCCCAGCTAATCCGCTTCTGCGGCTCTGCGACCGCAACTGCGGTCCCGCTTTTGCGAAAACAACGTCACATCTGCGGTAATTCACTAAAGGCTCTGGGTCGCATCTGCGCTTCTACTACCGCACCTGCGGTCTTGTAGGTACGCCCATACCACCGCACCTGCAGAAATTGGCTTCCAAGCACTTCGCCGCATCTGTGTCTCCCCAAGCGCTTCTGCGATCACGCACTTGTGGTCCCCAATCCTCAGGTGCGGTTTTGATAGAAGTTCAGCAGCTGGAGCTGAACAAGCTAACTCCCAAATCTTCCGGCAACCTTCCGAAACCATCCCGATGCCCCCGGGACCTCAACCAAAAGCACAAACAAGTTTAATACCACTGCCCAAACTTATACCAATCCTTAAAACACCTAAAACAACATCGAAACACCGATTTAACATCGAATTCAAGCCTAAGAACTTCGAAAAGTCAAAATTTACGCTTTCGATCAAAAAGTCTATCAAACCTCGTCCGAATGACCTGAAATTTTGCACACACATCACATTCAACACTACAGAGCTACTCCAACTTCCAGAATTCCATTCCGAACCTCGGATCAAAATCTCACTATCGAACCGGAAACTTCAAAAATCCAACTTTCGGCATTTGAAGCCTAAATTAGCTACGGACCTCCAAAATGCAATTCGATCATGCCTCTAAGCCCGAAATCACCCAACGAAGCTAACGGAACCATCAGAATTCCATTATGAGGTCGTCTTCACACTATACCGACTACGATTAAATTTCCAACACTTAAGCTCTCATTTAGGGACTAAGTGTCCCAAAGCTCTGTGAAACTCAAAACCAAATATCTCGGCAATTTAAAATAGCATAAATGAAAACGGGGAAAGTAGTTAATAGGGGATCGAGGCATAAATTCTAAAAATGACCGGCCGGGTCGTTACAACAGCGATGATGGTCTTGGATTTCATGGGGAAAACAACAATGTAGGGGTCGGTGTACCACCGATTAACCCTGGGGAAGTTCCAAATATGGAACCAATCGATGTTAGTTCACACATTGGTTTGAATGCAGATTTAGGCGCAGACCCCGGAGGAAGTGTACGCAGGGAAGTCCGATCTGGTGGCCAAGGAATAAAGATATCGGAGATGGGGGAGTTAGCCTCCAAATAATATTCGAGATGCTACAAGCTCAACAGGTTGCTATCGCTTAGATTCAAAGTCATCACAAAACTCCAAGTGTGGTTGAACCAGAAATCACTCGCCTTACTGAGCCGGTGCCAGAAAGATCAAACGGTAATGGCTCGGGGACTGATCCCACTATTATGAGGATGCTCGAGGAGCTCACCAAAAGAATCGAGTTGGGGGAGAAAAAGATTGAGGATAATGACAAAAAAGTGGAGACGTATAACTCCCGTGTTGATCAAATACCGGGGGCACCCCCGTTCTTGAAAGGTTTGGATGCCATGAAATTCGTACAAAAGCCATTCCCTCTGAGTGCGGCTCCGAAGCCCATTCCTAAAAAGTTCTGTATGCACGATATACCTAAATACATCGGGGCGAACGATCCTAATGAACATATTACCTCGTACACTTGCGGGATTAAAGGAAACGACTTAAATGATGATGAGATCGAGTCGATTTTGTTGAAAAAATTTGGAGAAACTTTGTCAAAGGGAGCAATGATTTGGTATCACAACTTGCCGCCGAATTCTATCGATTCGTTTGCTATGTTAGCAGAAGCCTTCGTGAAGGCACACGCTGGGGCTATAAGGGTTGCGACAAGGAAATCGGATGTTTTTTTAAGATAAGACTGAGGAATGATGAGATGTTTAGGGAGTTTGTATCCCGATTTCAAATGAAGCGAATGGAATTACCACCGGTCTTAGATGATTGGGCCGTGCAAGCTTTTACACAGGGGTTGAATGAGCGGAGTTCGATCGCATCACGACAGTTGAAGCAAAATCTAATCGAGTATCCAGTTGTGACTTGGGCAGATGTACATAATCATTATCAATCGAAGATCAGGGTCGAGGACGACCAGCTGGGAGCCCCCTCAGGATCAATTCATCCAAATAGATTGGCGGTTAAGCCCCCGAGGGATATAGATGGAGAACCAAGATCAAATAGGGTACGATATCATCTATATGTCTCGGATCGAAGAAATAATGGTTCGAGGCACAATCCTCCCCGGAATAATCGGAGAAACGATCGAGGACAGAATTCTCGGGGACTTATTAGTAAGCATGGTTTTGATAAACATACCGATCCCGCAGAAGCACCTCAGTTGTCGGAGTATAATTTCAGTGTAGATGCATCGGGGATCGTATCGGCTATTGGTAGGATCAAAGACACCAGGTAGTCCAGGCCTATACAAACCGATCCTTCTCAAAGATATCCGAACTTGATGTGTAAATATCATGGCACATATGGCCATAGGACCGAAGAGTGCAGGCAGCTGAGGGAGGAGGTAGTTCGATTGTTCAACGAGAGTCATCTTCGAGAGTTTCTCAGTGATCGAGCTAAAAATCACTTCAGAGAAAGATATACAAACAGAAAAAATGAGCAGGAAGAACCACAACATGTAATTCATATGATCGTTGGCGGTATCGATGTTTCAAAAGGGCCTATATTCAAACGTACCAAGGTGTCAATTAATAGAGAAAAACGGACTCGGGGTTATGTCCCCGAGGGCATCCTATTGTTCGATGACGAAGAAGCGGAAGGCATTTCCCAGCCGCACAACGATGCCTTGGTAATTTCTATTTTGTTAAATAAAATTCAAGTTAAACGTGTTCTAGTGGATCCAGGTAGCTCAGCAAACATAATCAGATCAAGGGTCGTAGAGCAACTTGGCCTACAGGACCAAGTTGTACCTGCATCCCGAGTTCTAAATGGCTTCAACATGGTGAGCAAAACAACGAAGAGGGAGATAATCCTACTAGTGAACGTGGCCGAGACCATCCAAGATACAAAATTCCATGTCATCGAAGGCGACATGAGATATAATGCACTACTTGGGAGGCCTTGGATCCACAATATGAGGGCGGTACCTTCAACCCTTCATCAAATGATGAAATTAGCGACAGTGGATGGTGTGAAAACAATTTACGGAGAACAACACGGTGCAAAGGAAATATTTGCAGTCGATGAGGTGACACCGATACCGGCCCCTTCGACCTTAGAAAAATCGAGCACCAAAGATAAGCAGACGGCCAAATAGCAATCACTGTCCCCGGCCTCGACCGAATCGGAGAAACAGGTAATCGAAGAACAGGAAGAGGATTTCCTTACTCCTCGAACTTTCGTTTTTCCCGAAGAGTCAGATGCAACCAAGTCAACGATCAAAGAGCTGGAACAGGTCATGCTGATCGAGTATATGCCTGAGAAAAAGGTATACCTGGGAACGGGGTTAACCCCCAAACTCAGGAAAAAACTCATTCAATTTCTTATCGATAATTTGGATTGTTTTGCTTGGTCCCATATAGACATGACAGGGATCCCACCAGATATAACAACACACCGACTAAGCCTCGACCCTAGGTTCAAACCAATAAAGCAAAAAAGGAGGCCCCAGTCCGAGGTAAGCATGCGTTCATAAAGGATGAGGTAACTAAACTTCTTAAAATAGGGTCTATTCGGGAGGTAAAATACCCCGAATGGTTAGCCAACGTAGTTGTAGTCCCTAAAAAGGGGAACAAACTTAGGATGTGCGTAGATTATAAGGATTTAAACAAGGCATGCCCTAAAGATTCCTTTCCACTGCCTAACATCGATCGCATGATCGATGCCACGACCGGACTCGAGATTCTTACCTTTCTCTACGCCTACTCCGGCATACCCGAAGGACCAAGAAAAGACCTCGTTTGTCACTAAGCTTGGAACATAATGTTATAATGTAATGCCCTTCGGGCTAAAAAATGCTGGAGCTACATACCAACGCCTAGTTAACAAAATGTTTGAGGAACAGATAGGTAAATTAATGGAAGTTTACATTGACGATATGTTGGTTAAGTCCCTGCGCGCAGAGGACCATTTAACTCATTTGCTGGAAACATTCAAAATCTTAAGGAAGTACAACATGAAGCTTTACCCAGAAAAATGTGCCTTCGGGGTCAGCTCGGGCAAGTTCCTCGGCTTCATGGTATCAAATCGAGGAATCAAAGTCAACCCAGACAAGATCAAGGCCATCGAGGACATCACTATTGTGGATAGTGTGAAAGTCGTACAAAGGTTAATAGGACGTTTGCCGCCTTGGGCCGATTCATTTCGAGATCATCAGATCAAAGCCATAGGTTCTTTTCCTTACTAAAAAAGAAAAGGGATTTCGCATGGACCCCGAAATGCCAGCAAGCATTGGAGGAATTGAAATGATACTTATCAAGCCCACCTCTGCTTCACACTCCGAAGGTAGATGAAAAGTTTTACTTATATTTGACAGTGTCCGAGATAGCGGTAAGTGGGGTACTAGTTCGAGAAGAGCAAGGTACGCAGTTCCCTGTCTATTACGTAAGTCAAACTCTAGGAGATGCTCAAACTAGATATCCGCACTTAGAAAAATTAGCACTTGCATTAATAAGCGCATCAAGAAAGCTAAAGCCATATTTTCGGTGTCACCCGATATGTGTGCTAACCACTTATCCTCTCTGAAATGTTTCGCATAAGCCTGAGTTATCAGGCCGATTGGCCAAATGGGCCATCGAACTTGGCGAGTACGATATCGAATATCAACCCCGAACGACCATCAAGTCTCAAATCTTAGCAGACTTCGTGGCTGATTTTACACCGACCCTCGTACCCGAAGTGGAAAAAGAACTTCTACTAAAATCCGGTACATCATCAGGGGTATGGACCCTCTTCACGGATGGTGCCTCGAATGTAAACCGGTCTGGGCTTGGCATCGTTTGAAGCCACCTACAAGTAACACTATTAGACAATCTATTAAAACTTCTAGTGAGGCCGAGTATGAGGCCATGATTGCATGTCTTGAGCAAGCTAAAAGCTTGGGGGCAGAAGTCATTGAAGCCAAGTGCGATTCTCTATTGGTGGTAAACCAAGTAAATAAAAGCTTCGAAGTTCGAGAGGATAGGATGCAAAGATATTTGCACAAGCTACAGTTAACCTTGCACCGCTTCAAGGAGTGGACTCTAGATCATGTGCCTCGAGAACAAAATAGTGAGGCCGACACACTTCCTAACTTGGGGTCATCAGTTGAAGAAGATGATATCATCCAGGGGATTGTCGTCCAATTATCGAGATCTGTGGTCGAGGAAGGTCATGCCGAGATAAATTCTACAAGTTTGACTTGGGATAGGAGGAATAAGTATATCAAATATTTGGAAAATGGAAAACTCCCATCGGATCATAAAGATTCAAGGGCTCTACGAGCCAAGGCTGCTAGGTTCACATTGGGTGAAGATGGAACATTGTACAGGAGGACGTTCGATGGACCATTGGCGGTATGTTTAGGGTCGGGGGACACCGATTATGTTCTACGAGAAATCCACGAAGGCACTTGTGGGAATCACTCCGGCGCTGAGTCCTTGCTTCGCAAAATTATTAGAGTAGGGTATTACTGGAATAGCGTGGAAAAAGACACTAAGGAGTTTATTAAAAAGTGTGATAAATGTCAAAGGTTTGCGCTGATGATTCATCAGCCCGGAGAGCAACTTCACTCAGTCTTGTCTCCATGGCCTTTCATGAAATGGGGAATGGACATCGTCGGCCCTCTACCAACGGCCCTTGCTAAAGCTAAATTCATTTTGTTTATGACTGACTACTTTTCTAAATGGGTGGAAGCACAGGCCCTCATGAAGTCAGAAAAAAGAAGTTATTGACTTCATCTGGGACCACATTGTGTGTCGATTCGGGATACCTGCCAAAATCGTGTGCGACAACAGGAAGCAATTCGTTGGTAACAAGGTAACGGAGTTCCTCGAAGCACATAAAATAAAGAGGATCGTACCAACACCATACCGCCCGAGCAGGAACGGACAGGCCGAATCAACAAACAAAACTATCATTCAAAACTTAAAGAAAAGGTTGAACGATGCAAAAAGAAAATGGAGAGAAGTTCTACCTGAGGTTCTTTGGGCATATCGAATGACATCGAAATCCAGCACGGGGGCAACCCCGTTCTCTTTAGTATACGGCTCCGAGGCCTTGATTCCAGTTGAGGTCGGAGAACCTAGCGCCAGATTTCGACACGCATCGAAGGAATCAAATCACGAGGCTATGAATACTAGCCTCGAGCTATTAGATAAAAAATGAGAAGCTACCCTTGTTCAGATGGCCGCACAGAAACAATGAATCGAGAGATATTATAATAGAAGGACCAACCTTCCGCACTTCGGAATCGGGGACTTAGTTCTACGGAAAGTCACCCTCAATACTTGAGACCCGAATGAAGGGAAACTAGGACCGAATTGGGAAGGACCGTACCAAGTCATCAGAGTTATCGGTAAAGGATCTTACAAATTGGCACGATGGAAGGCGAACAATTGCCAAACAATTGGAACGTATCACTACTCAAACGATACTACTGCTAAGGTATGACCTTCTCCTTTTCTCCATTTGTATTTAAAACTAACTCATTGCAGGTGTTCGATCGAAGACGTTGAGGGCACCTTTCTATACGAAGACCCTAGGTTTTAAAGCACGCATTGCACTCTTTTTCCCTTAGATCCGGTTTTATCCCAAATGGGTTTTCCCGGCGAGGTTTTTAACGAGGCAACAAATACGTGCTACCTAAGGAGAATTCAACAGTGTCCAAGGCTTGTTTTCAATCAACCTCAAATACTGGGGGGCATCACCCTCGGAGGTTATATTTTCAAGGAAAGTACTTCACGTCAAAGAGGGCATCGATAGGAAAACTTTATAATGGGCCAAACGGTCAGATGAACGTGTCCTTATAGAATATTCGAGCCCCGATAGCAAAACATGTACACATGTATCAATTATTCAAAGAAGCATTCTTTCTATATCAAAACACTTTGTGTCTCAAAGAAATTTGCTACTATACGAACTCCATACTTGTGATTCTGTGACAAATGACTCCGGGGCCAAAACGCAAATACACCTCGAATACTCGGGGACTGTCATCGACAGTCAACACATTCAAATATCTAAACTCAAATTTATAAGACCTCAATGAGGCATCCCTCGATGTAAAGGCCAAGGCCATCATACTCGGGGACTAACCTTTCGGACAAGTTCGAGAGGTTATCAGGAAACAAGTCTAAGAGACACACCTGAAGGCTACGACCATATTAAAGACAACGGTCATATAAAAAGGCTACGGCCGAAATAATGCGGCTCGAAGACGTCCGACTTCCGACATAAGTTAAAGGCCTTCAAATACTTTGAATCAATGATTAAATAAGTCTACTCTCGGCAAAGCAAATAAAAAAGGGCTTCGATAAAAGCAGCCCTTGAATAATTTAAAGGCTTCGATAATATCAGCCTTCGAAAAAGCCTCAAGAGGTATTAAATTATCCTAACACAAATGGGTAAGAAAATATTGGGTTCTGATCAATTGAACCCTCGAAAAACCCAACGGGTACAAAAAACACATGCTAAGGCATAGAGAAATTTTTACTAAGTCTTTTAGCCGAAAAGAGGAAAAAATTATAACCGTTTTAGAGGTCGAATTGGCCCAACTAAAGAGCCTAAGGGCGGACCTAAAAGAGCTTAAGGGCCAATATAAAAGAGCCCAAGGGCCAATTTAATAAGCCTAAAAGGTTGATACACTTAGAGTTCGAGACCTTGTTCTCACTCAACTCGGACCTAAGGGTCCCACCATCCCGAGCTTGCATCAAATCGACTTAAGCACAGCTCGAGGAACCTTAAGAGGTATTCCATTATAAGTTCAAAGATCTCCCGTTGATTACTAAAAAACCTAAAGATTTGTTCTACTCTGAGTCCGAGCCGGTGCTCGCTCGATCATTGAAGTTATAACATCAAATTTTTAATAAAACGAAGACAAAGCAGAATTCAAAACAAAACAGGGATGGACCGAAAAGGAATTTCTTATATTAATAAAGGGTATTTGAAGTGCCCACAAGGGGCCTTACACAAAAATAAAAAACAAAATCCTACGAGCCTAATCTACTTTGGGAGCCGCATTCTCGGGAGCCACATCTTTGAGAGCCGCATCTTCGGAACCTCCTCCTTGGGGACTTCATCCTCATCTCCTCTGCTCTCAGAACCACTAGCAGAATCTTCATCATCAGAGAGTAAAGCGGCAACCTCGTCCTCTAAAGTTTTTGCCTTTTCAATATCAGTTGAGAGGTCAAAGCCACGAGCGTGCATCTCCTAGAGAGTTTCTCTCTGGGATTGTCGCCTGGCGTGATGGAGAGCACATGAAAAATTAACTTCAACATCAATGGAGATTTCTTGTGCCCGAATTTAGCAGCCTCAACGGCAGCTCGATAAGAGGTCACAAAGGCCTCTGCCTCAGATTTGGCCTTTGCAAGCTCAGCGTCTGATTTAGCTTCGAGCTCCTCAATCTTTCGACCCCGGGCCAAGCTTTCTCCCTTTACATTTTGAAGCTAGCGCTCGATCGAAGTCAGCTGGTTCTGAGTGTGTCTTTCTCCGAGGCGAGACGATCCATATGTTGCTTCCACCCCAGGGTCTGGGCCTCTTTCACCTTGAGCTCTTCTCGAAGCTGCTCCACCAGCTCGTCCTTCTGCTGAGCCTGCAAAGTCAAAGTGTTAGTCATTAAATCAAATGAACATATAACAATCCCCAAGGTTACATTACCAACTCAATGAGCCCAGTCTGCTCTTGATGAGCCTTCGCCAGTTCAGCTTGGAGATCCCTGATCTCCTCTACACAGAGGCGTTTAAGGTTGTCCCTATCTTCCACAAGCTTCTTGAGTTTGGCCTCGCATCGGGCAAGCTCGGCTCGAGATTTGGAGAATGCTTGTCGATGAAGCGCCACAGTCTTCACACAAAGAAAAGGAGTCAGACTCAGAAAAATGAGAATAAAACTCAAGCGTAATAATGGAGGTCGAAACTTACTTGTTTGAGAAGCCACTGAGACTCATCAAAGATAAACAAAGCGTTAGGGTAGGGACCATCTTCGACCCCTATAAAGCACTCCCGAAAAATATCATTCCCTTTGTGGGTCATTCCGAAATCGGGAGTTTTCATGGCCTGGATATCTCATAATTGCCCTTCGGAGAACACAAGGCCAGGCGACGATTCATCCACGTTAATTATCCCAAGTGATTCACTTGGGACAATATCTTCTCTTTAGAGGGCCTCAGAACTAGGCGCCTCGGGCTCACCCGCTAAATGACCTCCAAGACGAGGTGCTCTTTTGCTGCCCGATGGCTCGGGGCTCTGCTCAAACTCCCCTCCGAGATTTCTTCGGTTCAAGATTGAACCGCATCAGCCACCACCGGTTCAGTGACCTTCGAAACTTCGGTGCTCCCCCTCTTCCGAGCTACCAGTAAACAGTCATCGTCCTCTCCCTCTTCCTCATCATCTCGAAAGTGTTGGACCGTTTCCACAGATAAGGCTACATGATCGGCCCTGGGCTTTCGATCTTTGTTTTTCTTGGGCTTCGGGGAACGTGCTGGTGAAGCCCTTTGCCTTTTCTTCTCCTTGGTTGGCTTCGGCATTTCCTCTTCACCGGGCGGGGGCGGCCTCATAGCAACAGCATCTCCGAGGCCTGTGTAAGGGTAATGTAAGTATTTCACTGAGAAACACCAATATATAAACAAGGGAGCTCACCATGGTTTTTAGCTTCCCACCGACCCTTGGCTAAATCACGCCAACAACGTTCTGCATGTGAAGAAGTGGAAGCCAGTTGACGGACCCAACCTGCGAGGTCCGGAATCGCACCAGGAAACCAAAGGGCAGCTGCACCATCGAAAGAGAATTTGATCGAGGAAGAATAGGGAAAGAAGATCAGTAATCATCATCGATAGGTGTGTACTTATGTTTCATGTTCCACTCCTTGGGGAATGGCATCCTCTTAGCAGGAATCAAATCGGAAGTCTTGATTCGAACAAATCAGCTCATACATCCTCGGTTCTTGCCCTCATCGATGCTAAGAATAACGACTTCGAGGATCGACGTTGGAGCTTTATCAGACCGCCTTGATAAAGGCGAGGGCTGTACAATCTAATCAGGTGGTCGAGGGTAAAAGGCATCCCCTTGACCTTGCCCGAGAAATACCTGATCAAATTGACGATGCGACAAAAAGAAGGATAAATCTGGCCAAGCGTCACCTGATATTGTTGACAGAAATCAAGAATGACTGGGTCTACGGACCCAGTGCTAGATCTATAGGACCCAATGTGAAAGGTATACACGCTTAAGTACCCTACCAGATGGGTGGTGATGTTCTCTTCGGGGGAAGGAATCACGACATCCTTATGCTCCCAATTACAATCCTTTTTCACCTGCTCAAGTTCGTCTCTGTTATCAAGCAGATGTATCGAGACATGGGCTCACATCGACCTGGAACCGATGCAGGCTTATCGACCTTGAAATCAGAAGATAGCTTGAATGGCCCGAGAATGCACTCCTCGATACAAGGTGGCACCGCCGTTCTACCACCGGCTGGACGCGATGGTGAGGAGGCTTTTTCTTTCTGGGGAATGGTTTTAGATGTTTTGGCCATTACTATTAAGAAATTCAAAAGAAGAGAAGAAGTTGATGCTGTAGCAAGAAAAAGTTGAAAAAATGATGAACTCAGGAAAGATGAGGAAGCTAGTGAGGTTTTGAGAAAGATTTGAGAAGTAAAGATTGTAAAAGTTGTGAGATTGACCTATTTATAGTGGCAGCTTTAACGATTTGGAGAAGCCAATGGCCAACCATCATCCGCCTTCAATTAATGGCCTTGGGAACTATGCAGACGCGACCTTTCAATCACTTCAGTCGCTGATGTCACGAGATTGACATCATGATCGAGGCAATGGAGGATCGAGGATTAGATTGTTTCTTATCATCTTACTCTAAGAAATGCGGGGACTATCTTTATACGGTCGAAATCAGGTATGCCCGATTTCACGAGCTCGAAGAGTTTCCTCAAGCCCGAGTTCAGGATTGATCAAGGTCAATCCCAAAGGATCGAGCTTGAGCCCGATGACAGAGTATGAGGGTCGAGGATCGAAGTACGCGATGAGCACCAAAGCCGAGTATTACCGACCCCGAGATGATGTCGTTATTGGTTTGTTACAAAAAGAGTGAGATTCCCGCCACATCCCCAAGATCATGGCATAAATTCCGGAATCGATTTGTACGAGTTAGTACAAATCCGTACTAGGCGGTTAGACAGCTGTCCCAATAAGATTCCTTACTGTAAATAAAAATGTACCTTATTTAGGGTTCCCCTACTATATAAAGGGGACCCCAATCGTTTGTAACCACCATCAATCATTGGCAAAATAATATATTCTCTTACTTTCTTGCTCTTTACTCATTAGAATTGTCTCTTAACTTTATTGTCTTTACTTTACTGTTCTTGTTGACCAACCTCAATGTGATTACAGCTCGAGGTCAAGATTGGCTTAAACGCTGGTTTGATTCAACTTCTTTCATTTATATATTAGATTTATTGGTTATTAATTAGTATTGAACTAAATCACGTATCTTTAAAACCACAAACAAGTTTAATTGTTACTCGTATTTTTGAGGTAAACACTCATGGCTTTTAATTTCTCTATTGAGTACAAAAAGGGGGTGGAAAACAAGGTTGTTGGTGTCTTGTCAAGGAAACCAGATGCTAAGTTGTTATCTCTTTCCTTGTTGACTTCAAATGATTCCTTGTTCCTTAATTCAGATTACCTAGTCCACTAATCCAGCATTGCAATTGGTGATCACTAAGCTACAAAACAGCAGCCCTATAAATCCTATACTTGGTGTAACAATCAGCTAAGGTGGAAGGGCAGGCAAGTGGTTGGTGATAATGTGCAATTGAAAACAACTATCATTAAACTATGGCATGCCACTCCTCAAGGAGGTCACTCTGGTATGGATGCCACAATTAGGAGATTGCAATCCTTGTTCTTTTGGAAGACTCTCAGCCAGGATACCAGGCTGTACATCAGCAAATGTGATATATGTCAAAAGCACAAATATGATCTTGCTGCATCTCTTGGATTGTTGCAGCCTCTACCAATTCCTGAAGGAGTTTGGACTGATATTTGCCTGGACTTCATTGAAGGTCTACCTAAGTCCAATGGCAAAGAGGTGATCTTGGTTGTGGTAGATAGATTGAGTAAGTATGTGTAACGACCCGACCGGTTGTTTTGAGCTTTTGCACTTCGATCGCCAGTTCTCGGGCATGACTTGCCCCGTGTTATGTATTGTGACTAATGTAGATCGTTGGTTTTGATTTTCAGAAAAATCTGGAATGAATTTGAAAGAACAGTTTCAGTTGAAAGCTTTGACCAAGAGTTGACTCATTTGTATATGAGCTCGGATCGGAGTTTTTATGATTTGGTTAGCTTCTTTAGGTGATTTGTGACTTAGGAGCGTGATCGGAATTGGTTTTGGAGGTCCGGTGTAGAATTAGGCTTGAATTGGCGAAGTTAGTATTTTGGCCAATTCCGGTTGATAGGTGAGATTTTGATCCGAGGGTCGGAATGGAATTTCGGGAGTTGCTGTAGCTTCCTTATGTGATTTGGGATGTGTGTGTAAAATTTCAGGTCATTCGAAGGTGATTTGGTTGGGTTTTTGATCAAATGCGTGTTTCGGGAGTTTTAGAAGAACTTAGGCTTGAATTCGATGTAATTCGATGGTTTTAGTGTTGTTTGAGGTGTTTGATGATTGGAACAAGTTTGAATGATGTGTCAGGATGTTTTGGTGCTTTTGGTTGAGGTCCCGGGGGCCTCGGGGTGATTTCGGATGGCTATCGGGGAGTTTTGATCTATGAAGAAATTGCAGAATTTCAGCAGTTATTGCAGAGGAAATTTTGCCTTCGCGATCGCAGTCATAGGGTCGCGTTCGCATAGTATTGGAAGCGGAAGCTTCGCGTTCGCGTGGTATAGCCGGCGTTCGCATAAGAGGATCTGGGGGCCAGCATATTTTATTCTTCGCGTTCGCATCATATGAGCCGCGTTCGCGTAGGTTTGGAAAGTAAAGCATCGCGTTCGCGAAGCTCCTGTCGTGTTCGCGCAACACATTTTTGAAGCCTTAGGAATTTGCTCTTCGCGATCGCGAGCCTGGGGCTGCGATCGCATAGAAGGAAATTATAGCTGGGCAGAAGGGTTTTTAAAATATTTCATCCGCGAGCCTAGGTCATTTTTCCACCACTGTTGAGTATTTTGAGAGCTCTTTGGGAGAAATTGAAGAGGGATTCAAGGAGGATTGATTGGAGGTAAGTTCTATGAACTAAAAGCGTGAGTTAATTGTGAAATTGACCTTGAAATCCATGGAAATTTAGCAAAAAGGGGAAGAACTAGGGCTTGAGTTTTAATATTTCAAATTAGGATTTGAGGGGTCATTTGGACTCCGATTTTGGTGTTCTTTATATGTATAGACTCGTGGCGAGATAAGGAACCCGTAGATGTTAAATTTTCTGATTTTCGAGAAGTGGGCCCGGGGCTCGAGTTTTGCTAATTTCGAGATTCCTGTTATTTTTCGATTGTTTTCAATTGGGTATTGTTCCATTGGCATATTGTGACGTATTCGTTCTGGTTTTGAATAGATTCGATGCGCGTAGAGGCCGATTTGAGGGGCAAAGGTATCGCGAGCTAGAGATTTCGCTGGTTCAAGGTGAGTAATGATTGTAAATGATATTTTGAGGGTTTGAAACCCCGTATTTGCACATCGTAGTGCTATATTAAGGTGACTTGCACGTCGGGTAGCGAGCGTGGGGTAGAGCATCGTTGGGGATTGTGACTTGGTCCGTCCCGGTAGATGAATATACCGCGTATTTGACTAAAATTCACTTATTATCATTTTAATTGAGCTAATTGCTATATTTGGGCTTCGTGCCAATTGATTGAATCCTTCAGGGATTGTTATTACCGGCTTCTTACCATTTTTCCATATCATTGAACTCAGTCCTAGTATTTAATACTGTTTTGCAAACTCAGCCACTTTTTCTTAAACTTGAAACTTAATTAATATTTTAAATGAAGTTTGGGTTGAATATTTCTATATGATTGTGCCCGAGGGGCTTATGTGATTTTGGACTGAGTATTGGATCGGGCTGCACGCCGCAGCGGTATGATATTGATATTGATATGAGGCCGAGGGTCTAGTTGATGCCACGAGATGGCTTATTATATTGCGCTTGGGACGTAAGGGGCCCCTCCCGGAGTCTGCACACTCCTAGTGAGCGCCGTCGACGATAAATAAATGGAGCAGACTGCACGTC
This sequence comes from Nicotiana attenuata, assembly GCF_001879085.1. Classification (NCBI taxonomy): domain Eukaryota; kingdom Viridiplantae; phylum Streptophyta; class Magnoliopsida; order Solanales; family Solanaceae; genus Nicotiana; species Nicotiana attenuata. The sequence goes on from NC_031998.1 coordinate 37,924,920, forward strand.
GCAGCGGGTCCTGTAGAGTACCGGTCTATGTGTTGCATTGCATATTTGATTGTCATTTAATTATTTATCTGTTGTGGTATTTTTCATAATTGTTTTCACTAATTTACTAATTTTATACTACTGGGTTCAAGTTGCTATATTTATAGAATTACTTTGTGCCTATTCAGGATTTCTTATTCGCAGCCTTTATTTATGTTTATTACTCACTGGGTCGGAGTACTCACATTACTCCCTGCACCTTGCGTGCAGATCCAAGTACACCTGAGGCTGAGTGAGGACTTCTCTGCCTAGCATCATATTTGGGAGTTTCAAGGTAGCTGCATTTGACGTTCGCAGTCCTGATCTTCCTTCTATCTTATTTACTTTATTTACGCATTTCTAGAGAACGATATGTAGTAGGTTGATACTCATGTATTAGAGGCTCAGACTTGTGACACCGATTTCTTAGGGCTGTGTAGTTATTTTATATATTGGGATTTCCGCATGTTTAACTCTATTCCCGGATTTTAGTATTTTGACTTAGTAATTATCTGTTTTAATTAATTCATGAACGGGATAAAATGGTTAAGGTTATTTAATTGGTCGGGCTTGCCTAGCAGTGTGTTGGGCGCCATCACGACCGGGGTTGGGATCGTGACAGTATGGCCATTTCATGGCCTTGTCCCATCCATATACTGCTCAATCTGTAGCTCAATGCTTCTTGGACAACTTTTTTAAACTTCATGGCATGCCTGTTACATTAATAAGTGATAGAGATCTGGGGTTCCTTCGTAGCTTTTGTCAAGAGCTTTTCACACTACAAGGTGTCCAATTGTAGAGATCAATTGTTTACCATCCTCAAACTGATGATCAGACAGAGGTTTTGAATAGAACATTGGAGACTTACTTGAGGTGTTTCTGTTCTTATAAGTGCCATGGCTGATCCCCCTACTTGTCATTAGTAGAATGGTGGTATAACACCATTATCATACTGCCATCAGATGCACTCCTTATGAGATTTTCTATCGGCAGAAACCTCCCATTCCCCTTCCTTACCTGGCTGGTGAAGCTGCTATTGAGATGATTGACAGGTCATTTGTAAGCACGTAATTTTTTACCCGTCACGTTTTTGAGCTATTTTTAGTGTTTAAAATATTTATTTAACTTAACTTTAATTTTTATGGAGTTTTAGTCAATTTTTTATTTCAAATTACAATTAAAAAAAATATTTTCATTTTTATTGAGGTCATTAGTCCTTTTGTAGTGATATTATTCTAATTTTACTACCATTTTAATCAACTTTTTCCCTATTTTTATTTTCATATAATCTTTGAAAATATCAAAAATAGTTTCACTTATATAGTTTTACTTTAGTAGTCTTTTCTAGTTAACTAAGAGCGATTTTATATCGTTATAAGTACTTTAAATTACTTTTAGGAGGAGATTTGTTTTTCTAGTTAATGAATTTTCGAGATTTCTAAAAGTTGAATAACCCGAAATTGAGCTAATTGGGAGCTTATTTTCGGATTTTAGTGGCCCAGCAAGACAAAGACCCATTCTTCCCAATCTCTTTTAGCCCAAACCCTTTTCTCACCCATCAAACCCCTCCCTTAATCACAGCCACAGATCTACTTTCATCCAATGGCTAACGTTAAATCCCCTAACCATATAAAACCCACATCTTCCTTCAAAATCCTAACCCTAAGAGAAAGACAAGACAACAGCACCCTACCCTAATCTTTAAGCCTCTGCCGACGTGACTCCACTCCCGTCCTCACTTTTACACGAACACACAAGAAAAGGGAGCAGAAAACGGACACCATGGAACAACCAATCACACTCCCTCTTCTCAAACACCCCTGCCGCCGCCCTCATACCCCAGCAGCCGCACACCCCACCAAAATCGACACTCTTCCACCCCTTCACAAAATCTCTCGCCCTTGAAATTACAGTGACAAAAGCCACCTCCGATTCTATAACAAAGAAGTGACCAACGTTAATTTTCCGGCAATTCCAACTTTGACGGTTGCTTCCGATACTGTTGAAGATGACGCCCAGGCCAATTTCGCTGCCATTTCTGAAAACTCAGAAAAGGAAATGTACAAAAATTCTAGTTTCTTCTTTCAAATTTTGATTCTAAATTGGAGGTCATCCGAGGTCGCATTTGATTCGAGTTTTCAGGCGAGTTCGAGGTCGTCAAGGTCCGGTCTGTCGAGGTCGTCAACCGTAGCTTTGGCCTGGAGTTTTCTGTTCATTGTTTCAAAAATATATTGTAGCTATAAAGGTCCAATTCTAAACATTATTTGCTCTTCAATTTTAAGATCATTTTTCCTGATGCTGTGAATGGAATCTTGATTTGGTTGCCTATTACTTTTCGTTCTTCATTTAAATTGCTTCCGTTTGATTAGTTCATCATTTAATTTATGTATTCTTTTGTTAAAAGTATATTTTAAGTTGTTTAACTTGGTTAATATTTTAGGAAAGGATCATTAATCTTAATTTTGTTTAGGCAGTGAGTGTGGGGTGGAATCTTGTTAAAAGAAAATGATTGAATCATTATTTCATTAGTTAAGCTTGAATCAAAAAGCCCGTGGAATTGAAAAACTAAATATTGAAAGATAACAGAATTGCGTTTAACGCTTAGTATTTCTATTTAGTTATTATTAGCTCTTTATTTCCCCGCTAGTAGCATGCTTAGGCCATCATCACCTGGGTAGGCAAGCTCTAGGACCTTTATTTCAGTCGAGGTTAGAGGTTGTCCCTTAGTTTTATTATATTATCCGGGGAATGCCTAGAGTAACTTGTAAATATTTTTATTTCCGTAGTATTGTGTAATTGGAGACCAAAGACGGGACATCATCATGGAAGCGTAGTATAGAATTTTAGTAATTTTGTCCTATTTTTATTTTTATTTGGATTTTTCTTTTAGGCGGGGACAACCTCGAGCCTCTTGTATGATTATTTTTCTTTTGTGTGTTTTTGCCTCAGTTTGAGTATTCTTAAAAACAAACTTGATCATGTATGCAACCGTACTAGTTACGAGACTCGGGGAATGCCTAACACCTTCTCCCCGAGTCAAATAAACCCCCTTATTCGGAATCTCTGTTGCAGACTGTGTTTTAGAGTCTAAATGTGTTTTTCAAAAGGAAAAATCTTTTTTAAACGGTGACCTGGCACACCGAAACCAAATGTCAGGTGGTGACTGAAAAATCTTTTGAAACATAAATTTGTCACTTTCATAATTGAAACCCTTTTGAGCTTTACAAAACTTTATATATTTTAAAGGGGTTAGTGAGGTAAAATAAAGGGGTGTGATAGCTTTGGCGACTCTGCTGGAGAGTTGTATGTTCGAGCTGGTACTTGATCTTGTTGGCTATTTAGAATATTTGGTTGAGGTTTTTATGTTTTTTTATTTGTTTTATTTGATTTTTATTTTGTTTATGTCGCTTTTATTATTTGCTAGTTGTTTATTTGTTTACAGTTTTTTCTTTATGTGTTACTGCTTTATAACTGCCATCATTTGCATAATCCTAGGTTAATTCTTTCTGCAATAAGTCTCGTAGTATACGTTGCGTACACGAACTCTTTGTTGAGTCACCCTTATTTTGGGGGGAGGGGGGGAGGGGGAGAGGAGCGTCGGACGTTTGGAGTGGGTGGAAGGCTTGAGCAGACATCATCGACCATATGCTCCCCCGAATTGCCTTCTTAGTGAACCCCAAACGTAGGTCAGCCCTTAGGTCATTTTTATTTGCATCATCATTATGACCTAGCTGGACCCGGTCCTAGGTACTTTGTCCTTTGTAGGAAGCCTGTCCAAATTGTGTTAAATGGGCCCGCCGGCCAAAGGATATTCAATTGTCCTATGTGCTAAATGTTACATCTTTGAGGGTAGAAAGGTCATTTGGCGAACTAATGGTTGGGAAAGAAGTGTGGAAAATGAAGTAAGAGAGAATATTGAAGGTTTTATCACTTTTAGTTTCTTGCCCCGTTTTCTAAAAATAAAACAACAAAAAAGATTTACATTTTTTAACATCATTTTTCAAAAAAAAAAAAAACAAAAAATAGTTTTTCCAAATTAGTTGTATTTTTTTCAAAGCTTTCTCCCATATCCAATCCTGCCGAACTACACATACCTGTTTCTCGTTTTTTGGGCGGGATACGTAGGCAGCCCACAAAGGGTCTAGCCTTCCTAGTGAGTCTTAGGTTATTGGTCTTCGGAGGTCGTAACCAAATCTTGCATGACTAGCCACGTTTGGTCACATTAGTCATTTTGCAAAATAGGGCTATTTTATCAAAGTTGCTTGTTATCCCATTTCTTAGAGCCCTAAGTCCACCACAAGGTGTCCTATCACTTTTAAGGTCCATTCCTGTTAAATTTGCACATCTAGCCACTTTTGGCCACATCAACCACTCTTGCAAAATGGGGTCATTTTTGCGAAATTGATTCAGTAACCCGTGTCTTGGAATCTTGAGTCCACAATTAGGTGTCATATTGCTTCCAGGCCCGTCCTTTTTGAATTTGCATCTCTAGTCGCGTTTAGCCGTATGGGCCATTTTTGCAAAATGGGTCATTTTTGCGAAGTAAATTCTAGGGCCATGATTATTGGGAGTTTGAAGCCATATAAGCCTTACTGAGGTATTACCATTGTAGGCATATAGATTTTTATTGGAATTAAATCCGTAAAATAATTGGGACTATATTTTAAATTCAAGATATATTAGTTCAAAATAAATTTATTGGGCTAATATAATTGGATTAATTATAAGTTCAATATATATGAATTAAATAAATAAGTCTTAATCTATAAGGCTAGTCCATTTAGGTGGTCTACCAATGATGAGCCCACATCATTAGGCCCAATATGCCATCTTCCTAGGGGCCCAGTTTGGTGTCACGTGTCAAATTAATGACGTGACACGCCAAGTCAAACAGAAGAGCCAATGGGATCATGCCACGTGTCAAAATAACAAGGCATGCCAAGTGAAATTAAAAGGCCAATTAAATTGCGCCACATGTGCAAGTGACATGTTCTGGCCAATCAAGTGCGGCCTTGTCACTCTTCAATCTGATTGGTCGCAAAGAGTTTGTTCTTATTATAACTCTTTCCTCCCACAACTATAAATATGGGTCTTCATAACCCAGAAAAGGGATCAGAGGTTTTAACAAGAAGCAAGAAAGAGCTCGTGGATCAAACGCTGCAAATTCCTCCACAAGTTTCAAGCTTCAAGCAATCAAATTCAAGTTCAAGAAATCAAGTTCAAGCTCAAGAACGAAGAACAAATCAAGTTCAAGCTAGAACAAATCAAGGTTCAAGGAGTACGAGTTCAAATCAATGTTCGTGCTAATTTAATTCAAGATCATCGTTCGTGGCAACAAATATAGATTCAAGATCAAGATTAAAAGCCCTTGAATTTATTTACTATTGGAAAGAAGAATCAGAGGATTCATAGAGATTGTAAAATTCAAATATTTGAAATCAAATACTAAGATTGTTGCGATATATGTCAGTCTTGATTTTATTTTCTTGACGCAAATTTATTGTCTGCAAATTCTGGCACGCCCAGTGCGACAATCTCTACCTTTCATATCAACTTTTCAATCACCAAAGTCCAAGAACGTCGAAATGGCTTCAAAGAAAATCAACTCCATATCAACATCCACCAAGGCTGCTAATTCCAGGTTCGATGCTGATGTGGAAAGCATCCTCGATGTTACCTTTGGGAGCTTCGGAACAGTTACGTGGAGCAAAGCAAGCTCTTTAGACAACAAGAACTCCAAGTGTCATCCGCATAAACCCCTGTTTTCGGATCTTCATCCTCAAAAGGAGCAAGATCTTCCACAAACGCACCCGAAGGAAGCGATGTTGCTGAAAAGATCAAGAAAACTCTTGCTCTGCTTGACCTCTCCGGATCCAAGAACTCTGTTGTGAAGGAAGATGATGATGCTTCAAGTGATGGATCCTACCCACTTACACCACATAGTGTGAGCAATTCGAGAATCAATCTGTGTGACAATCCATGCTACACCCCATCATCTACAACAATCATGCAAGCTATGGTGACAAACACTTCATTTGTGGAAGAGCAGTTGGCAAACTTGACGGAAGCAATCGCTGGCTTGACCAAGTTCATGCAAAATCAAGATGCTAGAACTGACAAGCTAACAGACAGGGTGGAAATCTTTATGGAAGAAGAATCCACCCATGCACCCGGCAAGCTCCCAGAAGTTCCATAGATTGATTCTCCCCCAAGACAAGTGGCATCTGCTAAGGCTATCCCTGTCTCATATGAAGGGACGATTCCCATCTATCTACTAAAGGAGTTCATTGAAGGAACTATTAAGAATAAGTATGAAGTTACTGCTAAGTCCTCCCTTACATACGCAAAGCCGTACACTGCAAGGATCGATATGTTGAAGATGCCTGCTGGATATCAACCTCCAAAGTTTCAACAGTTTGATGGTAAGGCAATCCAAAGCAACATGTGGCGCACTTCGTTGAGACATGCAATAGTGCTTGGACTTATGAAAATTACCTCGTCAAACAGTTTGTTCACTCACTAAATGGAAATGCTTTTGATTGGTATATAGACTTTGAGGCGGGATATATTGATAGCTGGGATCAACTAGAGCAAGAGTTCCTCAATCGCTTTTATAGCACAAGGCGCACCGTGATCATGGTGGAACTCACAAATACTCGTCAATGGAAGGGTGAACCAGTTATCGACTTTATCAATCGTTGGAGGAATGCAAGACTCAACTGTAAAGACAGGCTTAATGAAGCTTCTGGATTAGAGATGTGCATCTAAGGCTTGCATTGGGGATTGCGCTAGATCTTGCAAGGTATCAAGCCTAGCATATTTGAAGAACTTGCAACTCGTGCCCCTGACATGGAATTGAGAATGGCCTCCGCTGAAAATGAAAGGCTGCCCATCTATGAACCTCACAAAGGGAACGACAAGCAAGAAGTCAGGAAGTGGGGCAAGTTTGTACCCAAGTCTGAAAGCAAAGAAGCTATGAATTTTAACATATCACCCGCGAAGATCACGACAAAGGTGAGCAAGAAGCAGAGTATGAAATCCACTTCTTTCTAAGATAAGCCAAGTGGAAAGTTGACTGCAAAGGAAACGCAAGAGAAAGAGTACCCATTTCTGGATTTTGATGTGCCAGCCATTTTCGAAGAACTCCTCGAGTTAAATCTCATTGAGCTTCCGGATATGAAATGGCCAAATGAAGCTTGAAAACTGATGACCCAAATTACTACAAATATCATCAACTTGTGAGCCACCCTCTGGAGAAGTGCTTTGTCTTCAAGGACAATGTTATGGACTTGGCTCATGAAATGAAGATCGTGCTTGAAGATGAGAAAGCAAGTGCAAACCAAGTCTCTATCACATTCTGCTCATTCAGTCTAGATGAATTATGTAGTTTTAAAGAAAGTAAAGATGAAGAATTACTAGAGAACAACAAAGTTGAAGACGATCAACCTGATGATGATGAAGGTTGGACGTTGGTGACTCGTCGTAGGCACCACAAAAAGAGCCTACGAAAAGGATCAATGAAATAACCAACAAGGAAAATAATGGTGAAAAGACCGAGGAGATGGAATGCGGTTAAGCATTTAAAGAAAGCAAAAGTGGAGGTGCACCACCCTCAAAAGCCACGACATCCAATGACCTTGGAGGAGTTTTTACCAATTTGGTTCCGCACGAAGATTTCCCATGGGGGTATTGATGCCTCTTCTTGCATTGCTGACAAAGGGGAAGAAAAGAGTGATGACCTACCATTGGCACCATCTTCGGAGAAGCTCATTGAGTTCACTACTCAAGAAGTTAATGCTTGTGAGGAAAAAGTTACGTTCATGAATGACGATCTTCTATTGGGTGACACTCTTCACAACCGCCCATTATACATGGTTGGCTATATGTGCGATGAAGGAGTAAATCGAATTTCGGCTGACGGAGGATCCTCAGTGAACATTTGGCCAGTTGGCACTGTGAAAGGACGTTCCCATGAACGAACTCTTGGAAAGTCGTATGATGATTCAAGGATTCAACCAAGGGGAGCAAAGAGCCATAGGCGCGATCAGGTTGTGAAACACCATTGAAGATATGCAATCAAGTGCATGGTTGCATGTGATCGTTGCAAAGACTTCATACAACGTCTTGCTTGGAAGGCCTTGGATACATGAGAATAAAGTAGTTCCATCTACCTACCATCAATGCTTAAAATACTACGAGGGTGAAGTCGAGAAAAAGATAGTTGCTGATGATGAGCCATTCACCGAGGCTGAGTCACACTTTGCCGATGCAAAGTTCTACTTGAAGAACCGCATTGTGAAGGAGCTAAAAAGTGATGATGTCATGAAAAGGAAGAACGATGAGCCCATAACTAAAATAACTGAGGTGACTGCTGGTAGAGCCAAGGCTATTACTGAGGAGGTACAACCTAATTCGAATAAAAGTTATAGAGGGGATATTGCGTCTTATGGCAAGAAAGTAACTCTGCGCTCCAATATGTCCCTAAAAGGAAGAAAGATGAAGGTGAATCATCTAATCGCCAAACTAGCATGCTAAATGAGTTAACTCTTCCGATAAAACGAATTGAGGCAATAAAGTTGTCCTCAAAGACACTTGCAGGGTTTACGACCCAAAATCGTTTGCAAAATGTGGAACTCCCTACAAAGCGAACAGATGAAGGTTTTGATCCTAACGCTTACAAGATATTTGCAAAAGCTGGATACAGTCCCGATGGGCCGTCAAAGTTAGGGAAGCTCCCATCAGAAGTTGCGACAAGGCAACCACGTGAAGGTTTGGGATAACCGTCACCAGTGCGCATCTCCATAAGAAGGGCGAGCATCAATTATATCACTGTATAAGATGAATCTACCGCTTCTAACAAGCCTTCTATCTTTGATCGACTTGGAAAATCAATTGTGAGGACTTCCGTGTTTGAGAGATTGGGTCCATTAAAGAAAGGGAATAAGTTTCAGAGAAATTATCGAAATACAAGAACACCCGCTTCGCCCGAAATTCAAAAGATCTCTAAGGATTTCCAAAGTTTGGTTCCTTCTAGAATGAGGCGACAAACAAAACTTGTGGTTTCATGTAAAGAAGTACTGAAGGTAAAGACATATACTGTGGTCTACACTTAGGAATGTGACGAAGATGAAGAAAGTGTGGGTTCTTCATATCATGTTACTGTACAAGGCGAGAATGGTGTTCCATCTTCAATGGAGGATAATGCAGAATTGGAGGATGTTTCACCGTGTTATCACATATCCTTCAACGATGGGGACTCTCAAGAAGATGAAGATGCGAAGATGCTCCACCTGAACTTGAAGAAGGAGTGAAGATGACAGTTGATGCCTTAAAAGAAGTTAACCTTGGCACCGATGAAGAACCAAGACCCACCTACCTAAGTGCTTTACTAGAAGTTGATGGCACTTATATTGAGTTACTCAAGGAGTTCATGGATGTCTTTTCTTGGAGTTACAAAGAGATGCCTGGCTTGGACTTGAAAGTAGCAGTCCATCACCTTGCAGTCAAAAATGGTGCTTGCCCTGTTAAACAAGCTCAAAGGCGCTTTAGGCCGACTTGGTTCCCTTGATTGAAGCCGAAGTTAACAAACTCATCAAAGGTAGATTTATTTGTGAAGTTAAATACTCAACATGGGTTTCAAGTATTGTCCCTGTAAGAAAGAAAAATGGCCAGATTCGAGTGTGCATTGACTTTAGGGATCTCAACAATGCGTGTCCGAAAGATAAATTCCTGCTTCCCATTCCAGAACTGATGATCGATGCTACTACTAGGTATGAGGCAATGTCATTTATGGACGGTTCATCAGGCTATAACCAAATTCACATGGCGCCAAAAGATGAAGAGCTTACTGCATTCCATACCCCCAAGGGTATTTATTGCTACAAGGTAATGCCTTTTGGCTTGAAGAACGCTGGTGCTACTTACCAAAGAGCTATGCAGAATATCTTTGATGACCTTCTCCACAAGAATGTCGAATGCTATGTTGACGACTTAGTGGTAATATCAAGAAAGAACATCAACCACTTGAAAGACTTGAGAATGGTGTTTGAGTTGCTCCGGAGATACCATCCATTGAAATGCGCCTTTGGAGTTACTTCCGGAAAGTTCCTTGGTTTCATGTCCGACATCGAGGGATTGAAATTGATCAAGCTAAAGTAGATGCAATCTTGAAAATGCCAGAGCCCCGAGATATTCACGAATTGAAAAGTCTGCAAGGAAAGTTAGCGTACCTTAGGAGATTCATTTCAAACCTAGCTGGGAGGTTCCAACCATTCAGTCGCCTTATGAAGAAAGGTGTCCCTTTCAAGTGGGACCAAGCATATAGCAATGCCTTTGAGAGCATTAGATCCTACTTGATGAAGCCTCCAGTTTTAGCAGCCCATATACTTGGAAAGCCATTAATACTATACATTGCAGAGCAAGAAAGATCTGTTGGAGCATTGTTGGCGCAAGAAAATAGTGAGGGGAAAGAAAACTTTCTTTACTACTTGAGCAGGATGATGACACCAGACGAGCTGAATTATTCGCCAATTAAAAAGTTGTGTTTGGCGCTTGTCTTTTCAATTCAAAAGTTGAAGCACTACTTTCAAGATCATGTTGTTCGTCTGGTTTCTAGAGCAAATCCCATCTAGTTCGTGATGTCAAAACCTGTCCTTAGTGATCGACTAGCAAGGTGGTACCTCCCGTTTCTACAATTTGAAATTGTGTACATCCCTTAACAGGCTATAAATGGATAAGCGTTAGCGGACTTCTTGGCAGATCACCCTATACCTAATGATTGGGAGCTAACTGACAAACTACCTGATGAAGACGCAATGGTCATTGAAGTTCGACCTCCATGCAAGATGTACTTTGATGGCGCTGCACATCACAGAGGAGCTGGTGCTGGCGTAGTATTTGTCACTTCCCAAGGTGAAGTCTTGCCCTACTCCTTCACCTTGACACAACTCTGTTCCAACAATGTTGCTGAGTATCAAGCACTAATACATGGGCTTGAAATGGTTGTCGAAATGAAGCGGTAGCAATTGCAAGTCTTTGGTGACACTCAGTTGGTGATCAACAAGCTTTTAGGTAGTTACGAGGTCAAGAAACATGAACTACGCCCATATCATGATTATGCTAAAAAATTGATGGGATAGGTCGATGACGTGACTATTCAACATATGCCAAGGAAAGAAAACAAGAAGGCTGATGCTTTAGCTGCCCTAGCTTCATCGTTCACCCTGCCTGATCAAGCGCAAGTTACCGTCTGCCAAAAATGGGTAGTACCGCCGCCAAATAGGGCTGAAGGTGAAGATAATGAACTCAAGCATCTTGTCGCTGCTTCTGAAGCTGAGAAAGAAGAATGGCGACAACCCATTATTAACTACTTAAGCTATGGGATACTTCTAGAAAATCCGAGGAGAAGGACTGAAATTCGTTATCGTACACCCCGCTTCCTTTACTACAAAGATACTCTATATAGAAGGTCATTCGAGGGAATACTCTTGCGATGCTTAGGGAAGAAGCACTCCAAGCTTTGCAAGAGGCACATTCTGGGGTATGTGGGTCACACCAGTCTGGACCAAAGCTCCACTTCTATATAAAAAGGATGGGATATTATTGGCCAATGATGGTAAAAGATTGCTTGGACTACGCTCGAAGATGCAAGGCTTGTCAATTCCATGCGAATTTTATTCATCAACCTCCTGTAAGCATTGCACCCGACTGTGGCATCCTGGCCGTTTGACGCTTGGGGATTGGATGTTGTTGGACCACTGCCAAAGTCCTCTAGTGGGCACCTATACATCTTGGCTGCAACTGACTACTTCTCAAAATGGGTTGAAGTTGTTGCTCTTAAAGAAGTAAAGAAAGAAAATGTTTCAAGTTTCATCCGAGTAAACATAATCTATCGCTTTGGCATTCCTCTACATAATAACGGATAATGGCAAGCCATTCGACAATAGGTTGATGAACAAGATTTGTGAACTCTTTGGCTTCAAGCAACGTAACTCTTCTATGTACAATGCTGTTGCCAATGGTCTAGTTGAGGCATTCAACAAGACTCTATGCAACTTGTTAAAGAAAGTCCTCTCAAAATCCAAATGAGATTGGCATGACCGCATGGAAAAAGCTCTGCAGGCATATAAGACAACTCACCGCACACCAACACAAGTGACCCCTTATTCACTCGTTTATGGCGTCGAAGTCGTCTTGACACTGGAGCATCAAATACCTTCATTACGATTAGCTATTCAAGAAGGGATCAATGATGAAGAGAATGCTCGACATCGATTAGCAGAGTAGGAGGCTCTTGATGAGAAGAGGTTGGAAGCTCAATAGAGTCTTGAATGTTATCAAGCTCGATCGTCTCGCGCCTTCAATAAAAGAGTTCGCCCGAGATCCTTTCAAGTAGGAGATTAAGTCCTTTCCATATGAAGACCCATTATTACTTCCCATAAACATGTAGGGAAGTTCACTTCAAAATGGGATGGGCCATATGTCGTATAAGAAGCTTACTCAAGTGGGGCTTACAAGCTGGTTGATGCAGATGGCATGAGAATCGACCCTATCAATGGCAACTTTTGAAGAAGTATTATCCATGAAGTTGAAATGGTCCTTGATGCAGAAGCCTAAACTGCATGTGTCCTACACTGTCCCGCATGAGTCTAAACTGTGTACGACAAAAAAAGGAGTCCGCTAGGTTGAAAATCTCGAAAGTAGCGGCCTAGGCAAAAGTTAAGACATTAAAAAAAATCACTCATTCTGATCTCGTTATGACTTGATCCTCTTCACCGAGGTATGTATGCAACTTAGAGTTTCATTCTGAGTTCAGTCGCATAAGTTCAAAAGATACATAACCCCCCAATCGTTGTCCTAATGAAGTACGATGGAATGTAATTCATTCAACCAGCACTTGAAAATCGAGCTAAGATACCATGCTTATGTTAAACTTTGGATCCCATTTGAATTAAAGGGGGCAAGCCTCCATGGTAAAACAGTGTCTTCAATGGGACGATTATAGTCTTTTCGGAGGCTACCAAGTATTTGCGCTGAAATCCGGGGCTTCACTATGTCTTCATGTTCGCCAAATCTTTAAGTCTGCCGGTCTTCAAGTTCTTCGTTCTTCAAGTTGAAATATTTAAGCCTCCAAGTCTTCAAGTTGAGGTCCTCAAACTCCTCGGTCTTCAGGTTAAAGTATTTGAGCCCTCAAAGTCTTCAGGTTGAAGCATCAGAGTCCTCCAGATCTTCAAGTCCATCAAATCTTCAAGTTTATCGGTCTTCAAGTTGAAGTCTGCAAAGTCTGCCAAATCTTCAAAGTTTTCCAAGTGTTCAAGTCGACGTCATCAAGTCCACGAAGTCTTCGAGTTGAAGCTTTATAATTTTCCAATCTTAAGGTGGACATTTAAGTCCCTTTGCACCTTAAGTTGGCCTCTTTGTGGGCTTGTCCTTAAAGGGAACTATAACTTTTCAATCTTAAGGTGGACATATTAGTGCCTTTGCACCTCAAGTTGGCCTCTTCGTGGGTTTGTCCTTAAAGGGAAATATAACTTTCCAATCTTAAGGTGGACATATGAGTCCCTTTGCACCTCAAGTTAGCCTCTTCGTGGCTTTGTCCTTAAAAGGAAACTATACTTTCCAATCTTAAGGTGGGCATGTAAGTCTCTTGAGAGTAATCCTTCCAATTGTCGAGCTACACTGAGAGTAATCTCTCCCATACTCGGGGCACATTGAGAGTAATCTCTCCGATATTCAGGGCACCTTGAGAGTAATCTCTCTGATAGTCGGGTCATTTTGAGAGTAATCTCTCCGATAGTCGAGCTGCATTGAGAGTAATCTCTCCGATATTCAAGCCACATTGAGAGTAATCTCTCCGATTGTCAGGGCATATTGAGATTAATATCTGCGATAGTTGGGGCACACTGAGAGTAATCTCTCTGATAGTCGGGGCACCTTGAGAGTAATCTCTCCGATAGTCGGGTCATTTTGAGAGTAATCTCTATGATAGTCGAGCTACATTGAGAGTAATGTCTCCGATAGTCGGGTCACCTTGAGAGTAATCTCTCCGATAATTGGGCCATGGGATTAATCTCTCCAATATTTGGGCGGGAATGAGTACCCATCCCCTCACACCCTAAGACTACCTGCTTCAAGCGTGAATCATCTTGTTAAACAAGAACATATCTTTGGTCTATTGACCTACCAAAAAAAAAAACAATAAAAAAAAAACAAGAAAAAAGACAGAAGAGGGAAAACGCAAAAGAAAATCACCTATTGAAGATGGACTCAAAACAAGCTTGAAACCGAGGAAAATTGCTACAAGGCAATTGGAAAACATGCTGCAATATATAGATATGGGAGCGGCTGATGAAATCCTTTTGAGTCGATGTGGGCTGCTTTTGATGCCTTTCGGTTGAATTGTTTGATTCCAACTAGAATTTGACTTAGTAGTGGCGGTGGAGTCTTTTTCTGAAGTAAAGATTTCACCTAAAGTTAAGGGAATATCAAACTACAAGGAAAAGAGATATTCAACGCGGCTCTTGTATATGAGCCTCTTCATAAATTAAATGTAGTAGGAAAATAAATTATTATTTTAATCATGCAAAAGTGGAATTTTACTTGGAATGTTAAAATTCAAATACCAAGTGATCAAATATCCATATTTGCAATCAAATGTGATCTCAAGCTATATTTTGACGTGGTATTTCAAGATTGACGTGATATTCAAAAGTGGGCGTCACATGATGCTTCAAGCCTAGTCCTGGTGATTTAATATCTTGACAAGTTTGAAGTAGGAGCATTTGTAGGCATATAAATTTTTATTGAAATTAAATAAATTTCAATTAATTGGGACTATATTTTAAATTCAAGATGTATTAGTTCAAATAAATTTATTGGGCTAATATAATTGAATTAATTATAAGTCCAATATATATGAATTAAATAAATAAGTCTTAATCTATTGGGCTAGTCCATTTAGTTGGGCTACCAATAATGAGCCCACATCATTAGGCCCAATATGCCATCTTCCTAGGGGCCCAGTTTGGTGCCACGTGTCAAATTAATAACGTGACACGCCAAGTCAAATAGAAGAGCCAATGGGATCATGCAACGTGTCAAAATGACAAGGCATGCCAAGTCAAATTAAAAGGCCAATGAAACTGCGCCACATGTGCAAGTGACATGTTTCTGCATGTTCTAGCCAATCAGATGCGGCCTTGTCACTCTTCAATCTGATTGGTCGCAAAGAGTTTGTTCTTATCATAACTCTTCCCTCCCACAACTATAAATAGGGGTCTTCGTAACCCAGAAAAGGGATCAGAGGTTATAACAAGAAGCAAGAAAGAGCTCGTGGATCAAACGCTGCAAATTGCTCCACAAGTTTCAAGCTTCAAGCAATCAAGTTCAAGCTCAAGAAATCAAGTTCAAGCTCAAGAACGAAGAACAAATCAAGTTCAAGCTAGAACAAATCAAGGTTCAAGGAGTACGAGTTCAAATCAAAGTTTGTGCTAGTTGAATTCAAGATCATCATTCGTGGCAACAAATATAAATTACCAGAGCTTGAGCATGACAGACTCCCCGGACCATTCTAGCCAGGACCATTGCATACAGGAGTTACTTGAGGAGACTTTTTATGATTTGAGTCTGTTATTCATGTCGTATTTTAGTTTCTAGTCTTGTCTAGTGGTATTGAGTCTTTTAGATGGTGTCAATGTCTATCATAGTGTTGAGTTTGTTGAGTTTTTTTATCGTACTTCGTATTTTGTATTTTTGAAGAAGAAAAAAAACCAAAAAGAATTATAAATGAAAAAATCCAAATTTTTTTTTACTTTTTAGTTTACTTTGTCCATTACTTTTCCAAAACTACGCTTGGTCTAATTCATGTGAAACATGATGTCGCTACCCAATTTTTGTCCTCAATTTTTAGAATAACTATATAAACTTTCATAATATCATTTTGCTTCATCGTTTAATTTGCAAGATTTATACAAATATTTTTATAATTTTCCATATTTTTAGAGCTTTACAATTAATTTTCTTGTATTTAAATTACTTGAATATTTACTAATTATCCCTTTAAATTATTCGTGATAACTTAATCATCCAAATTTTTTATTTACGCCCACATACATGTTTTAAAATATTTTACTTCATTTCACATAATTATATTTGTATTACTGAGCTATTTACATGATTTTGCAATAATGACCTATATTCTACTAATAATCGTGTTTATTATATTATATATGTCAAAGTAGCATTTTATATTTTTGTAATGTTGAGTTATTATTTTTAAAAAAGTTTTACAGCATAAATATTATTTTTTACCATTTATTAGACGTTTTAATAATTTATTTTAATTAATTTAAAGGGGTTTCAAGAGCTGGCCCAAAACAGGCTAATTTTGGGACCAAATTTGGCCCAAACCATTAGCCCAACACCCTAATAAATCCCCCAGCCCAATACCAGTGACCCACTACCCTATACCCGTCCACTAACCTGATCCGCCTCTCCTTAAATCCTGGCCGTTGATCTTGGGAGATCACCCACCCACATGCCATCTCCCTTTTTAATTAACCCAAGCCCTAACCCTAATCTTCATTCCCCACCTAACAACTGCCTCCGAAACCTCTCCATTCCACTCATCTTTGAGAAACCCTGGCCGCCATACCCTTAAATCCTCTTCGATTCTAACCTAAACATGGAGTCAATCCATGATTTACTTACCTATTTTGAGGTACTGTGATGGTGTATACGCGCTTGTGGTGTTACATAAAGTTCTTGCCTTATTTTGGCAAGAACGATCTTCTGAGATTTCTTGGTCGACTCTGATTCTGTGGGGATTTGGACGATGTCTCGTCTATATACATCATCGAAGGAAGGATCCTTGACTCTTGGTCTGCTTCTCATACGTTTGGACCCAACTAGGGTTTGAGAATTTCCTTTTTCTTTGCTGATTTTGATTGCACGTGATATATTCTTTCCTTTCTTGTGTTTGGCTAATAATTTTCCATGTTCGTCTGCTCAATTTGAACACTATATAAACCCCTTAATCAGTGCGATTCTCTCACTCTCACTCCTTCTATTCTATTCTGAAACTTGGGCGCTTGGCCGGCTAATAAGTGGGGATTTTAACCATTATTTGCTCTCCTTTTTCTTGCGTTTTCGGCTTAAAATGCGTGAAGGTATTCCCGAAAACTAACATAATATGCTTGCTTGTAGGAATTGTTCGTAATGAGTCAAAGTAGCCATGATCAACTCATAGAGGAGTCAATACTTGAACAAAGACCAAAACTGGGCCAAGAGCTGAGCAACGCGGACTGCGACAGAAAAGTGAGGCCGCGAAAGTGCCAACGCGGACGCAGTCATTAATTCGCGAACCGCGAAATGGATAATCAGAGTGGTGCTTTTGCGGCTGCCACTTTCTGACGCGGTCCGCGTCCATGTCTGTGCCCCAAAACCACCTCTCTGATTCTCCATTTCGCGGTCCGCGAATTAATGACTGCGTCCGCATTGGCACTTTCGCGGCCGCACTTTTCTGTCGCGGTCCGCGTTCCTCAGCTCTTGGCCCAGTTTTGGTATTTGTTCAAGTTTTGACTCCTCTATGAGTTGATCATGGCTACTTTGACTCATTGTGAACAATCTCTGCAAGCAAGCATATTATGTTAGTTTTCGGGAATACCTTCACGCATTTTAAGCCCAAAACGCAAGTAAAAAGAGAGCAAATAATGATTAAAATCCCCACTTATCAACTCCCCCAAACTTAAGCGTTTGCTTGTCCTCAAGTAAATAAGGTAATTCCCACCTCCACTTCAACAAAATAGAAGGATATTTCAGCTGCCCTAATGTGAATCTATCATGCATCAATTGGGACTAACAATTACCCTCAACACAAATGAGTTATCTACAACACAAAAACCTTTTTGAGTACCATAGTTCTAATGCGACACATGAGCATCAAGAGTTGACTTGAATCACCAAGGAAGCTCGCTCTACTACATAGGTCATTGTGGAACCCAAAATCTTCCTCCTCTACTCTCCATAAGCAAATCTCACTTTAGATTGTAGTACTCAAAACAGGGATTGTGGAGAAGTACGCTCATCTCTCTCAAGGGAATGTCATAAGTCCAGCTCTAAGTACCATAAGTTTGCCCCTTATGTAAATCACCACTAATGTAAACTCACTCAACTCGAAATCATATAGGGCTTTTGCGGGAATGTAATGAAGGCTTTTGGATCAAGGTAGGACTTATTGACATATGATGGTTTCATCTTTCCTTAAGCACTCCATTTACTCATTTCGGCTCGTATTTTCTTGACTCTTTGAGTCATTTTCTTCTTCCTTATGGGAACTAGGGAGACACACTATCACTCTTTCTTGCTCATGACGATCATTTTTCTCCTTTACTAGTCATTCCATGCCTTTCATCATTGCTTTCTTTGAATCCCTTCACTTTTCTATCTTATTCACTTTCTTTTTGACATATTTTTTTTGGCTTTTCTTTCTTTCTTTTTTTCCTTCCCTTTTCTTCATTTTGTACCTTTTATAACTTTTACATTCCTTGTCTCTCCCCCAAACTTATGCTTTTTCCAATTGTGAATGCTAAGGAAAGATTGGGTGTCAAGAGAAGGTCATTATAGAACGGTTAAGGCTTGTATCTTTGTTATTAAAAGAAAAAGGGTTCGGCTCAAAAGGGTTGACTAGGGATATCATATTGGTAGTCTACGGAAGCTTTCAAGTTTGAAATTTGATCAAGGAGATCCTATAATCATTTCTCAAGTCGAGCTACACTTAGAATTCCGCCTAGACAAACATTCAGGGCAAGTTCTAGATTTGTTTGCACGGAACTTAGACTTGCAATTCAATACCTCACCTCACAAGCTATTGGATTGTTAAAGAGAGTAGAGTCGAGGTCCCACAACAACCCTAGCTAAGATTGAGCATCACAAATGGCTCCAAGAAGCCACTCGATGATTGCTTAGTCAACACAAGAGTCTAAAGGTCACAACTAGAACTATTCTTTGCCAATCAACTTGTTTCTAACCATAAGGTCGAAGGTAAATGTGTTAGGCCCAAGTGAAGCTTAACTAAGACACTTTTATTCATTACTACTAGTTACACAAAAACATAAAGAAAATGGACTCAATCCTTTAAGAAGGTTGTCATGCCATCCATCACCGGGAAGAGCCACCCGATTCACACAACATCCACCTTTGGAAAGAACAGTGGCATTAAGAAAACCAAAGGCTTATTGTCAACGTAGAAACTCAAAAAGAAGCTAACAACATAAAAAGAAACTACTAAGGGAAATAAGAAGCTATGAATTAAAATTACGAAAGAAGTAATGAAGAAAACACGAGAATCAAGCTAAATATATACAAACTTGAAGTAAAGAGAATATTTACATAAATGAAAATGAATATATACATCAAATGGTAAAAATATGTACATACCAAATGTGAAAGTAACGAATATATACATACCAACGAAGTAAAGATAAAGAAAAATAGTCTCATAGTTATTACATACCAATGTTATCCAATTATCACCAAATCAAAATAGACCCCCCCCCAAATAAAAGATAGCATTATCCTCAATGCTAATATCAAAATAAGATTAGGGAAAGGGTTAGAAAGTAAAGAAAACTTCGTATGTGGTCTGCATTGGATCAGGCACATGAATGGAGTCCTCGGACTGCATAGGATCAACAGCTCCCTCCGGGTCCTCTAACTGGATCTCCAAATCTGACTGGGGTACGACGGGGTTGCAAAGCATCTGGATCATCTCCTCACCACTATGTGTAGTGGCAGCCGGCTCCTCAGACTGGCCAGCTGCTGGTACCTCATGCTCCACTGGCTGTGCTTCCTGTGCTTGCCCCTCCATGAGCAAGTCCAATGGAATGTCTCCAGCAGATGCAAACTTTTTCACCTCCTCTGTCAGTAGCTCCACGGACTTCTTTGATACCTGTGTCTTCTTCATCTTTTTCACTTGCTTACCCAGATCCTTGAGGACCTTCCCATGTATATCCAAAGTGTCTAAGATCTTCTTCTGGTTGTCCAAAACCTCCTTCAAGGAATCCTCCACTGATTAAGGAACTTGAGGATGTGCTGGGGCTGACTGTGCTGCTATTGCATTGGATAAGACAGATAACTTTGATGTAGTTGCCTGCATCCATTTGTTGATGCTGGATAATGTTTGAGAGACCCGCAGTGCAGTCTGAGGGTAAGTGGAAGAAAAGGGCACAAACAATGGCATGGTGGCGGATGGCCCGGATGAAGGAGGAGGTATGGCAGCTGAAGATCCCCCTACTGTGGAAGGCTCTGACCCAGCGGCTACTACCCTTGGCTCTTCAGACTGGCCAGTGGAGATAGCAGCTTTACCCTTTGCTTTAGGGTTGTCCGGTCCTTTGGTGCTATACCAGGAGAAAGGCTTTTTTGGCTTTGTCTTTGTGTCATAGAACTTCTTCTCAACTCCTTGGTCCTCGAAATATATGGTGAGGAAGTTGGGGTAGGGGTAGGATCTTTCTTCCTTTCCAACTGCCTTTGTGATGTGATAGTACATGAGGTTCCCCATATTGATAGGATACCCCGCCATGATGGAGGTTATCAAGACACACCGGGTGAGTGGGAGGACATTGTCATGCTGACATGGATCCAGCCGGCTGCACACAAAGGTGGACCACCCCTTGGCTTCAAAGCTAAGGGTATTTCTGGCTATTGGGACTCCAGCTGTGAGCCATGCCGGAGTCGTCCCTGGGGCTAATATCACTGCCAACCATGGACGGGCTGCTTCATCAAGTGCCAGCTTCTCCAAATATTGCACGGCTTCCACATCCTCGAAACCGGCATATTCATTCAACTTATGTCCATCAAACCGGATCTTCAAATTCTGGACCTTTGTCACAGTGGTGCCCTTTTGGACGTGGGCAACGTTTGCATAGAACTTCTTGACAAGGTATTCATTAGCATTCGGAACTTTGCTGGTGAAGAACTTCCACCTTTTTCTCTCCTCAAACTGCCTTTTGACATTTGGATTGTGGGGAAGGAGGTCTCTTTCTATGAACTCTTTCTCAAGGGTAAATGACCTTTGGGGCCACCATTCTTGGAACTTCTAATAGGCTATTTCACTCACAAATCTATCAACTCACACCTCAGCTTTTCTAGACCTGGAAAACCCTCCAACATTGGTGTCACCCCCTCTCCCATCATCCGGGACCTCATCATCATCACACACAGTAGTAGGGGTAGCGGTGAAGCTGAAGTTGTAGCAGGTGGGGAGGATGGTGCCGAAGCCTCACTACCTTCCTCTGAGCCATCAGTCAACTCAGAAGAGGAAGTAGGTACATATACTAATCGGAATTTCTCCGGGAAATTTGTGGGGACATGTGTTGGCACAGAGTCTCCTTCCGAAGCTTCCCGGGAAGGGACATACTCACTAGTGTCTGAATGGTCCGTGGCTTTATCAGCAACTTTGATGGCAGCTCTCATCTTGCCAATTGACTTTTGGACTGCTAGGGGTAGTTTGGTCTTTTCTTTACCCCTGCCTCGGAAGGGTTCTACCCTCCCTTTCGATGTATCACCTCTACCTCTAGAACGGACCATTGTCTGCAGCAAACAAGCTATGAAATACAGTCAAATTAAAGCTCTCAACATATGTTAAAACAGTGCAGATGAAATGCAGATTGATCCTCAGAATAAGGCACCGCGGTCAGCGTAAAAGTGAGCGCGGCCGCTAAAGCAAGAGTGCGGCCGCGGTCAGAATTACGCGGCCGCGAAACCTTCGCATGGGTATTTTTGTCCGGAAATTTCAGCTTAGTATAAATAGATCTTTTTCACATTTTAGGTTAAGTTTTGTTTTGCTGAGTACGTGAGACGGCCATATTTACTGTTTTGGGAAATTTTGTATTAGATTCAATTTATAACATTAGCTTTTCCATCTCTTAATCTAGTATCATGGATTTTATCTTTATTTCATCTTTGATTTCTGCTATTTCCATGAGTAGTTAAACCCATAGCTAGGGTTGTGACCCAAGCCTAGTGTGGATATTTGATGGGTCTTGAATGTGTATGGGTTAGTTGTATTTAGCCTAGTTCTTGCTAGAACTACGGAATTAGTGGTTGCAAACACTGATTCATGCCTTTATGACTTAGTCTCTACTTGAGAATGAGGGACTAAGTCTAGGAAAACTAGGCTAACAAGGAATTGGGGTGAACTCAAGAAATTGATAGCCCCAATTAATGGGTTAAACCTAGAGATAGTAATACTCAACTTGAACTAACATCACTTGTATTGCATGAATACCCATTTGGACTTGAGAAAGCCAAATTGGGCAAAATCACTCAAACTACCGAGAGGTATAGAGTGAGTACCCGGGTGTGATAGTTATACTATGACCTCAATTAATCACATGATTGCTCTAGATTCTTGCTACCTATTAGATATCCACCTAGGTGGAAGTCACTGCCCTATTCCTTTTAAACCCTTGAAAATCAACATAAAAAATATTGTACTTAGTTTTAACTATTGCATGCTATAGAATCGAAGTAAAAGTAGAAAACAAATCAACCATGTATGGAAGTGTAATTAAGAGCAAAACTCACATCTTGACTCGGATATAAATCTAAATCTAAACAAATTAACTCTCTGTGGATTCGGTCCCGACTCTGTTGGGTAAAACTGCATCGACCATCCTTGAGACTCAAAAAGTAGTGCAGGCTTGGACCCGATCACCGGCTGAAAGCCAAGGCCACAAGAATCCTCTCTATCCACCTCCCTAGATTGAGCACTGCTCGGGGCTCGTTCGAAGCTCCTATGAACTATGACGCACTAGGGTTTGGAGTTTTTGCTGTTGTTTTTGCTTTGCTACTGGAACTTGGTGATTTTCCTCTATTTGTTGTTAAATCTGCAAACTGGTAAGTGTTCAAACCATCGCAATGATATTTCCTCCCTGTTTATGTTCATGCTTCTGAACATCCGTGTTATGTGGATCTTTCTATGCTAATATGATACTGTGCCCAACCTTGTTTTGAACTTCTTCCGCAATCCTTCATCAGAACTTGTATAAGTATTGCATATGTTCATTCATGTTTAGTAAATTTGGAGGAATTATGGACTTTTATGCTTGTTTGATGCTGTCATGTTTATGTATGCTTAAATTCCTACATTGATCGTTTAGTATCAACACCTTTCTCATACCTCACTTTGAACATTCGTACTGAAACTCCTATGGAATTAATGCCTGCCTAGAAGTTGCCTTAATAAGTCTCTTTCTGCTAACTGTTTGTGAATAATCTACTGTTACCTTGCAAATTAATCCTTGACCATCTCCTGTTACAACACTGTCTTAATATCTAGACTAAATATGTTTCTCTGCTATTTGTAATTCTGATGATTGTAGTATTTAGCATTACCTAAGACTTCTAGGATAAATATTCTACTTCTTCTCTCATGTGTGATCAACTGACAGGAGTCCTGGTATCTGCTAGTCATGTTAGTGTATAGCTGATCTGTTCTTTTACCTACCATAAGTTTCTTTGGTTTGTGCTAAAATCAATTCTCATCATGTTAAGTTTCATGTTCAACCAAATGATATGTTGGCGAAACAATGCCACCAGTATGTTGTTATGTTGTTTGTAACCATATTCTCATTAGACTATCATGTTAAAACCTTCACATAAAATTTGTGCTATACTTGCTTCGTGCCTATGATTATGCTAGATTGCCATTTGAACTTCTTTAGGTTGGTTATGAATCATGTTCTATTTTGAAACTCTATGTGGAGTGGCCTGCTAGCTCATGTTGCTCGATACTGTCCCTTGAAGCATAATTTTTAGAAATACGAACATGAACCTGCCTCATATATGTCTTATGTGCCTTCCAATTTAATGTTGTCTTATCTATGTGCCTTTGGCTTATGACTGCTGATAGCTATAACCTTAAGAACTGAGTGTGTGGACATAGAGTTTTCTTAACTAATTCAGTAAGTAGTTGTTTGGTTAAGTTGTTCATCTATCACTACTGGGTGGGTAAATTCTCCACTTCTGCTTAGTATGGGTCTATATATGAGTTTGAAGTTTGTAATTGTCATACTCTAATACTCGAGTCGAGTTTGGGTATGGGTTTGCTGCTGGTGCGAAGAATAAGTTTGTTGAAGGCACAGGCAGTCCTGGGTTACCTCCTTTTAGGCCTGCTCTATTTATAGGGCCTGTAGTTGTTTCAATACTGTAATACCGGTGATTATTTTTATTTCTTCTTGAGCTTGTAATAATTTGTAAACAAAAAATTAGGGATTTAGTGAAATTGGGGTAAAAAGGGTATTCTAGTACTTGCATAAAAGGGTTGATAACATGTCTATAGGATCTATGTGCTCTATTTGTTGTTTTGTTTAGCATGCTTTATTTCTGTGCACTGATAGACATCATGCCTATAGGAGTCCCGCACACATTTCACTTAATTTGTCAAGACATGTTAGCTCCAGTATTTGCTACATGTTTCCATGTCTACTATTCAACACTCTTAGACAACATGTCTTAGGGCGCAACAATGCAATGTTTTCATTTATCTAGATATCTTGCCTAAAGCACTTCAAATAATCAACTTATCAATTACTTCAATTACTTTTAGTGTGCTGCTCATTTTGATATCATGGCTATAGGGTTCTAATATTCTAATCGACTGTCCCCATTGTTTTCTATTACACTATCGCCTGTTTAAAATACATGCCTATAAAACTAGCATTAGTAATTCAAAACTATGATTGTTCTGACTAACTTTTTACGCAAAACGATTAGATACCATGTCTATAGGACTTGCAATATTCAATTTTTTTCTATGCATTAATCTAGAAATTGCTGCACTGCCCATGTATTATTGGTATTCAGAATCATTTAGAAATCTAGCCTATAGAATTTCAATGCTTTAATTTGCCTGAACACTGCTTATATATAATACTAGAAATCAGAATCACTTAGAAACCATGTCCATAGGACTTATAACGATCTAATATGCCCGTATGTTAGCCTAGGAAATGCAACATCACCTGTTTGATACTAGAATCATATAGAGATCATGCCTATAAGACTAAAGGATTCTGAGTCTTAATGTTAAGATGTTCTTCTGCCTAATACTAGAAATTAGTCTGCGTGATTCCTTGTTTATGTGTGGAGGCTAACATGAGCCACTCTTTGCTATTATGTGCGGTCCTATTTGTTTTGAATGCGCGATTAGTTTTATCATTTTTGAGCAACCTAAGTAAGTCTAGAACCACCCAAATAGAGGTCCAAAGCCTTCTGGACCATAGGCATGGGACGGGTAGTGCACACATAGGATACAACTTAGAATTCAAGTAGAAAACTTTAGGTAAACAACTTCAACATAGTAATCGGGTAGCAGGAGATGATAGATTGTGCCCGCTGAATAATATGAGCAACTCCTATCTAAAAGGAGTTACGAAGTATTACATATGTTGCACGGGGTGATCCTTTAGGCTAAAAAACTTAGGACCCCCCTTCCTTTTTATATACTTGCTATTTACACTTAGTCATTTAACATAGAGCAATGTAGTTGTATCCTTGTAATCGTTAAGGATCTGTACCAATTCCCATGTGTTATAAAAAACTCTTCGACTTTTATATTTTCTTTTGTTTATTTTATCACCTAGCATAATTATATAATCTACATAGTTTAAAGTTTGGCCGGGACCCACAGTTGTGGACCTCGAAGAGTGCCTAACACCTTCTCTTTGAGGTAATTTGAGCCCTTACCCGATCTTTGGTGCCCTAACGCGCATTAAAAATCATTAGGTGGTGACTCTTCTCTTTTAATACCTCCTTTAAAAGAGTTGTCAAACGTCGAAACCCGCTTTCGCGAGAAAACAGGGCACGACAACATGGAGACTCTACTGGGGAATTACACTTAGGATCTTACCAAAATGAACTTGGCTTATGTGGGTTACTTTCTTTGTTACATGCACATCCCTTCCCTCCTTCACCTTTATTTGTTTAAACTACTGCGACATGCACATCTCTTCCCCTACTCACCTTTATTTGTTTAAATCTATTGTGACATACACATCCCTTACCCTACTCACCTTTATTTGTTTAAATTTGCTTTGACCTGCACATCCCTTCCCCTACTCACCTTTCTTTGTTTAAATCTGCTGTTACATGCACATCCCTTCCCTCCTTCACCTTTATTTGTTTAAACTTGCTATGGCATACACATCCTTTACCCTACTCACCTTTCTTTATTTAAATCTGCTATGACATGCATATCCCTTCCCCTATTCGCCTTTATTTGCTATGACCGCTCTTCATCTTGTCAAAACTACTATATCATGCCTATTTTCTTACCTGCTTTATTACATTCCTGCATATATTCTATATACTAAACTGACTTCTCCTTTTGTCTTTTTTCTCTATGTTTTCCATGTTTACTTTGCTATCGTATTTACTTCTTTTACGTATTTTATCATGCAAATACTTGGCAACGTGTTATTCTTTCTGCATAAAGCATGCTCCACATCATAATCCACTCGTTCGAATTATCAATATAGCGGCGCTTGATGATTGTCGGCGCTCTTCCAAAATTACCCCTTTTAAATCGGAAAGGCCTATTTGCGGTAGACTAGTCGATCATCAGCGCAATCAATGATCTCGTGCCTTTCCCTCTCAAGTTGTCCACTTGGGAGTACCAGTCTAGACCATTCTAGAAATCCCACTCCAACTTGAAATGTACATGCATCGTGCTAAACCTAGTACAAGTTAGAGCGTTATTAATATAAAAACCCGCTAAGATAAACCTTGTCCAAAGTTCGACGGGATTTCCACAATCCCAATGGAGACTATCATATTACATGCATTACTCGAAGAAAATGTGCCAACATGTTGATCATTATTGCATAAATAGTTGAATATGGAGGGGGAAAGGGCTAACCTTTATTTGTTTGCATAAAATGAAGCACGAAGTCCCTAGGTTCGGTATGGTCCAAAACATCCCACCTTTGCTACTTGAATGGTGGAAAGACCTTGCACCTTGCGACAAGAATCATGTGAGAAGAGTACTTGGTAACCTGCCATCCTTGCTTAACATTCAACCAAATAGGGCATTGATTGAGGCCTCTATCATGTTCTGGGACGAGAAAAGAGCTGTCTTTAGATTTAGCGATATAGAAGTGACTCCTCTCCTAGAAGAAATAGGAGGCTTCGCTAAGTTGCCATGGGATAGTCCGGGATTACTGGTACCAGAGAATCGTACTTCTCGCGGTTTTCTGAAGATGTTGGGTTTTAAGAAAAATGATGAGCTGCTCTATTTAAAGAAATCATACATCCCTTTTGAATTCCTTTACGAGCGTTATGGACATAGCAAGTCGTATCGTCTCCACCATGATGAACTTGCCATTACTTCCTTGGGTTGGAGGTATCACCGGGCCTATGTGTTAATCGTATGCTTCTTGGGTTTGTTGATATTTCCAATGAAAGGAGGAATGATTCATACTCGCTTAGTCGCCGGGACCTTAATGGAAGTCATCGAGGGACAAACTTATACCATCATCCCTATGATCTTAGATGAGATGTACCGTGCTCTAGATCGGTGCAAGTAGGGATTTGGACACTTTGAAGGTTGTAATGTATTACTACAAGTCTGGCTGCTGGAACACATTCAGAGGGGAGAGTATCATCAAGAGCTTCTGCGACGGCCGTTGAATGACTACATAGCTTACCATCACCCAAAGAAAATGGCGTTTATCCCAAACAGGTTTGCACAACCTAGAAACACTGTAAGTTGGGTGTGTTTCTTCAGCAATCTGACAGACGAGCAGGTACATTGGATGTTTGAGTGGTTTCCTAGAAGTGATTTCATCATCGGTCAAGAGGGACTACTCATCTGGTACTGATCGGGTTGCGAGGCATCTATCCTTATGCTCCTACAAGGGTAATGAGACAAGCAAGAAGAAAATAGGTCATACCTCGGGTTTCCAACATGGTCCAATACAAGGCAGATTTCAAAGGAGACGTCATTCCATTCAAGTTCGAGGCGCAACATATGTAGAACCAAAAGATCATTGTGGAAAGAGAAACCATTGAGCGAGACAGGTATCATGCCGGTCATGTGTACTTCTATCTATCATGGTTGGAGGACAATGTAGCGGGAGACGTCAGGCCCGGAGTCACTGAAGGACAGGATCGTAGATAACGCTGCTGAGGCACAACTTAAGTATAGAAGGCTATGCAAAAGGGTTTTCAAGTCTGAAGTTAAACATCTGGAACAATACAAAGTGAACATAGAAGCAATAAAAGAATGGAAGGATATTGCCACTAAGTCAACAGAGAGATTGGAATACTTGGAACAAGGATTGATGTAGCTCGAGGGAAAGATGAGAAAGAGACTTTCAGATTGTCAAGGCACGGATGGTAGTGAAAGAGGGAATCTAGAAAAAGCTTACTTAATGTTGGATATGCGCGATCTGGGAACCTGATTGGCGGGGTCAAAAGAGCCAAGCACAGAGAAGGTCCTTCAGGGACCAAGTAGACTAGGAAATGATGTTCTTTACTGCTTTCTAGCCTCGCTTTAATTTCGATTGTAATAAGTCTATATGCCATTAGTAACTCTATTATTATTGACGCAATTATTGGCATCGATTTTCTCCAAATCTATGTGTCACTTAGGCCTACCTCGGGCACAACGTGGTCCCTAAATGAGGACACGAATCATTGCATGACATTGTGTGATATGTTTAATTATTTCAAACACTCTTTTAATACTCCTTACTAATTTGGTTACCTTTTTCTTTTTCTTTCTTTTGATTATTCCCATTCCCAAGGTAGGTTTGTGCATACTGGCATCGTCAGCATATCACACTAGATCTAGAGGTCCTCCATCTCCTCCTCCACCAAGCGATCCTAAAAGCAAAAGCAAAGGAAAAGGGAAAAAGGATGATTTGAGTGGTATCAGAAAAGACAATGCTACCATGGCAGAAAATGTTGAAACTTCAGATGGTCGAAGTACTCCAGCGCAGAATGAGTTGGTCTTACGTCTGGAACAGAAAATCCTGAAACTACAAGGCGAGCTTGAGCAGGTCCGAAATTTGACAAACCTTTCCCTCACTCTCAATGTCCCCGACGTTAACCAGCAAAATCCAACTACCCAGAACCAAACACCACCACAAAACACACAAAACCAAAACCTATCACAAAATCCTCCTGCACCACACAGATATCCCGCACCTCCTCAGAACCTTAACCCGCTCTCAGTACCAACCTCTGAACAACACCACCATCATCCAACTCAATACCCGCCACTACTTATCACACTCCCCAGAATGCACCACAACCTACTCCCGATCCCCAAAACTCAACCAATGACCACCCTTATACCCAAATTATTGGATTCCATCAAAGCAATCCGATATATGTGGAAACTTTACCCCACACCCCGCAACAAACCCTATACATAACCGAATCGACTGAAAAGGATCTCCTCATTAAAAACATGGTGGAGGAACTCAAGAAGCTCACTGGTAGAGTTCAGTGTTGAAAGTGGTAAAGGTGTTGAAGGTCTAAACTATGAGGACCTGTGTATTCAACTGGATGTGGAACTACCGGAGGGACACAAACCTCCCAAGTTCGAAATATTCGATGGAACCAGTGATCCAAAAAAGCATCTGAGAACATATTGTGACAAGCTTATAGGAGTGGGCAAAAATGAAAAAATCCGCATGAAACTATTCATGCGAAGCCTCACAGGAGACGATTTGTCTTGGTATATCAGTCAAAACCCAAAGAAGTAGGTTAGTTGGGTAAGCATGGCGTCAGACTTCATGGATAAATTCAGGTTCAACACGGAAAATGCGCCAGATGTTTTCTACATTCAAAACCTCAAGAAGAATCCAACATAAACCTTCCACGAGTATGCAACTCGTTAGAGATCAGAAGCCGCAAAAGTAAGGCCAGCACTTGAAAAAGAACAAATGAGCAAGTTCTTCGTCAGAGCTCAAGACTGCAGTATTATGAAAGGCTAATGGTTATTGAAAATCACAAATTATCCAACATTATCAAGCTAGGAGAAAGAATAAAAGAAGGAATTTAAGAATGGGATGGTGACCAATTTCGAGGCATTGTAGGCCACGAATAAAGCTTTGAAATCGGGAGGCATTTTGAAGAAGAAAGAAGTAGGTGCCGTGATGGTATCCCAGGGTCCTAAGTCTCCTCTCACATAACAAACACCTCCACCCACATACCAACCTTCACCCCCAGATACCTACAGCATGTACCACCTACCATGCCTATAATACCCAACCCGCATATTACCATTCACCACCACCTGCCCGCCAAAACTACCAGAAACCACGACTAAATTTCAACCGCAGACCGCCTAGACAATACACCCCTATTACTGAGCCCATAGACCAATTATATGAGAGACTAAAGGCTGCTGGTTATATTACTCCCATTCCTGCCATTGTTATGGAGAATTCCTCTTAGTGTATCAACCCCAACAAAACATGTGCCTATCATTCAGGCATGAAGGTCTATACCGTTGGTGAGTGCTGCACATTGAAAGACAAGATTCAGAAGTTGATCGACACCAAGGTCATATAGGCAAAAGAAGCTACATCAAATATTCGTAACAATCCTCTCTCGGATCACAGAGGTGAGGGAGTAAATGTGATAGAGACTGACAAAGAATGGGATCAGTAGGGCTCCATCGGATTCATTCGAGAGGGGGATGTTCCTAAAACATCTCTAGTCACCCTCACACCAGTTATGGTACAGACCCAGGTGCCGTTTGGAGTCGAGGTAACTACACCCTTCACTGTAATGGTAGCTCCCACACCATCCTACAAGGCTCATGCCATTCCATGGGACTATGTTATGGAAGCAAGAAGAAAAAGAAAAGCAAAAATGGAGGAAACATATGCGGCACAAGGCATGACTAGAACTAGCATAATCTATACACCTGAGAACCTGGGAAGAACAAGCAAGGAAGCTGCATCTAAGCTGCCTGTTGTCGAAACCAGCACTGATGATCTTTGGAGAAAGGTAAAAGTGAGAGAGTACTCTGTTGTTGACCACTTGAACAAAATCCCTCTCAGATATCCATCTTATCATTGCTGCAAAACTCAGACACACATAGGAATGCTTTGATGAAGGTGTTGAGCGAAGCTTATATAGCCACCAACATCACTAGTGGGGAGATGGCTAACATGGTCAGACGGGTATTGGAGAGCCACAAAATCACCTTTCATGAAGATGAATGACCACTAGAAGAACAGAGTCACAATAGGGCACTACACATCACGGTGCAATTTGAGGATAAGTTCATCGCTAGGGTCTTTGATAGATGGAGGATCAAGTCTCAACATATGCCCACAGACTACTCTGAAGAGATTGGGTAAAGGTATGCACTAGATACGGATGGGAAGCATGAATGTGAAGGCGTTTGATGGATCTCGGATAGCCACCATTGAGAAATCAACCACAGTCTACAGATGGGCCTGACTTGGTTTGATGTCGAGTTCCAAGTGCTAGATATATCTACTACTTACAACGTACTATTTGGACGACCGTGGATACATGTTGCCGGAATAGTGGCTTCAACCCTGCATCAGGCTGTGAAGTTTGAGTGGGATCATCAGGAGGTGATCATTCATGGAGATCGAAGTAACCCCATCTACACCAATCAGACTGTTCCGGTCATCGAAAACAAAAAGAATCTGGGTGGAGAAACATACCATCGCATTGAATGAGTCAACGCAATTGAAAAGGACCGATAGTGGATCAGCAAGATAGAAAGCATACTACTATGTACGGGGTATGAACTCGGCAAGGTTCTCGTCAAAAATCTTCAAGGGATCACCAAACCCGTACAACCACAACGTCATGGCACGACTTTTGGACTCTGATATGAATAGACGTGGCAGGAATACCAGAATTGGTCACCACCATGGCATGGTCCTTATTATCCACTGGAACAACCAGTACCACCTCTGCACCAGACATTCCATCAAGCTGATATTATGTGGGGATCTGAGGAAGATGAAGTCTTAGCTGGCATGCAGAAGCTGTTTCTAGATGAAGAAGGTATGGACTGCAATGCAATAGTTGAGGAGGAGGAGGAGGAGGAGGAGGAGGAAGACCTTACCATTCAGACCGTGGAGAAAGGAGTTGTTCTCAAGAACTGGACAGCTGCACCATCCCGAGCCCGTCGAGTTCCTGGGTAGCCTGGCAAATTAGCATGAATTACTTTGAAAAATAGTTTTGAGTATTTGAGACATTTTTCAGTATTTTGTTTTGAAATAATTGCTCGAGCCTTCGAGCGGCACTTGTTGACGTTTTTATGATTTTATCAATGCATTACCGCTCTTCGTATTTATTATTATTCTTACATTTTTTAGCATTATTATTACCTATCCCGATGAACCTACGACTGTGACATGTAATGAGACAACGCAACATAAGGATAGTGACTCGGAGGATCTGGAAGATGATATAATACCTGAGGAAATCGTCAGAGAAGTAGAAAACTTTGAAAATAAACCAAAGTCTAATTTTGAGGAAACTGAGGCCGTTAACTTAGGTTATTCCGAAACGGTCAAGGAAACACAAATAAATCTTCATTTCTCCCCATGATTAGAAACTGGGGCAAGATCTCGAGTTTGTCCATTTTCATCGCAGTTGGAACAGCCAAGGAATGTGTTGTCAGAAGTATGCACTTAAACTGGGGCATAATTTTTAGGAGGACCCTCAAAATTCTAAAAGCAAGGAGGTTGCAGTGTCTATAAATGCGTCACAGTCACTAGTTCATCTGAATTATTTGATCTCGCACATTATCATATATTTCAAACAACTACATTTCTATAAATAATTTGTCAAATGCATGCATGCTTTTCGAAAACTTCGTTTCTATGGCAGCCATATGTTACCCAGGGTGGCTCGAGCAGGGCCCCAAGACAGGGGTAAACGTGAAGCAAGGAATCAAGAGAACGAACCAACCTCCCCCCCCTCCCCCGAAAACTCACCAATTTTCTTTGAATGCAGGCACAATGAACATAATAGTAATATTCGCGAATACATACATGCAGCAAAATTGCTATCTTAATTACGACAAAGTTGCCAAACGCAAACACATCAAGCTAAGAAATACTTTACTTTCTCGCAGCTATACATTGCTTTCTTGCATAGGGCTAAGCACTGCCCAGATCATCGCACAAGGCTAAACACTGCCTTTATTTGCATGAGACTAAGCACTGTCTCGACTCTTTGTATAGGGCTAAACACTTCCCTCACCTTGCATAAGGCTAAGCAATGCCTTCTTTCCTAGAGACTAAGCACTGTCTCCATTCCTTGCATGAGGCTAAACGTTGCCTCCATTATTGTATAAGGCTAAGCATTGCCTTTCCTTTCTAGAGACTAAGCATTGTCTCCATTCCTTGCATGAGGCTAAACGTTGCCTCCATTATTGTATAAGGTTAAGCATTGCCTATCCTTGACAGAGACTAAGCATTGTCTCCTTTCCTTGCATGAGACTAAGCACTGTCTCCACTCTTCGCATAGGGCTAAACACTGCCCTCACCATTGCATAAGCTAAACATTGCCTCTCCTTGCATGAGACTAAGCATTGTCTCCACTCCTTGCGTAGGGCTAGACACTGCCCTCACCTTGCATAAGGCTAAAACACAACCTTCCTTTGAGAGTAAGCACTGTCTCCATTACTGCATAAGGCTAAACATTGCCTCTCTTTGCATGAGACTAAACACTATCTCCGCTACACTGCATAAGGCTAAGCATTATCCCCTTTCTTCGCATAAGGGCTAAGCATTGCCCTTATATCATACAAGACTAAGCCTTTTCTTGACTCGTCCTTGCATATGACTAAGCATCACCTATTTCCTCCATCAAATGATCGATATCGCCATATCTTTGCACTTCATGGGCTGAAACATCGCCATATCGTCCAAAGGCATCATAGTCCAAAGGCACCATCCTCATAGCCTGAAGACACCATGCCATGGCCTGAGGATCTCTCAAAACTACACATCATTATTCAAAGGCATCATAGTCCAAAGGCACAATCCTCATGGCCCAAGGACACCATTTCATGGCCTGCAAATCCCTTATCATACGCTTCATGGCCCAAGACGTCATGGTCTGAGGACATCATCCTCATCGTCCAAAGACAACCTTCATGATCCAAAGAAAATTTGCATCATGTTTAAAATTTTGCAATAACCCATATATATTTGCATGCACTACGTTTTAAGTTTTGTAGGTAATTCGGGAGGTAACCGCTCTACAAATGGGAGAAATCTTCGCTCCAGTTTCTGTTCACAACGTTAACATCCTTTGACTACTTCAAACATAACTGAAGATCCGTAATTGATTACTTTTTCTATGACCGTTCGAATATCTGCCTCATACACCCGTAACGTCCAAATTCGCATTCATGACTTCGCCTAAAATTAGCCGTTACTTACGATAATATCCTACCCAAAAAAGAACCTTTTCAAAACATACGACCACTCTTATAATAACTCCATCGATTTTGTTCGTCGTTGGATCCAGATCTACAAGCGGCCTGATTCCCGTAACGCCAGGGATATGTAGACAACCCGGGAACCAAGGTTCGGCCCCCATTTTTCAAATCACATCAGTCCCCACTCAATTCAGCCAAAATTGGTCTTCATTTTCTGTACCCGACAATTCTTTCATCATTCCCGGGTAAAGAGGGGCAACTATTGATATCCAATTTTGCCCTCATATATTTAAAATACGTATATATACTTTCAAAATATCATTTTGCATAATCATTTAATTTACAAGATTTCTACAAGTATTTTTATAATTTTTCATAATTTTTTTAGAGCTTTAAAATTAATTTTCTTGCATTTAAATTACTTGAATATTTATTAATTATCTCTTTAAATTATTCGTGATAACTAAATCATCCAAATTTTTTATTTACACCCACATACATATTTTAGAACATTTTACTTTATTTCACATAATTATATTTGTATTTCTAAGCTATTTACACGATTTTGCAGTAATGGCCTATATTCTACAAACAATTCCGTTTATTATATTATTTATGTCAAAGTAGCATTTTATATTTTTGTAATATTGAGTTACTATTCCTAAAATAGTTTTACAGCATAAATATTACTTTTTTTATCATTTATTTGATGTTTTAATATTTATTTTAATAAATTTTAACGGGGTTTCAAGAGCTGGCCCAAAAAAGGCTAATTTTCGGACCAAATTTGGCCCAAACCATTAGCCCAACACCCAATAACCCCCCAGCCCAATACCAACGACCCACTACCCTATACCCGTCCAGTAACTCGATCCGCCTCTCCTTAAATCCTGGACGTTGATCTTGGGAGATCAACGGTCCACATGCCATCTCCCTTTTTAATCAATCCAACCCCAAACCCTAATCTTCATTCTCCAGCTAACAGCCACCTCTGAAACCTCTCCATTCCACTCCTCTTTGAGAAACCCTAGCCGCCATACCCTTAAATCCTCTCCGATTCCAACCTAAACATGGAGTCAATCCATGATTTACTTACCTATTTTGAGGTACTACGATGGTGTATACACGTTTGTGGTGTACTTAAAGTTCTTGCCTTATTTTTGGCAAGAATGATCTTCTGAGATTTTCCTTGGTCAACTCTGATTCTGTGGGGATTTGGACTATGTCTTGTCTATATACATCATACAAGGATGGATCCTTGACTCTTGGTATGCTTCTCATATGTCTGGACCCAACTAGGGTTTGAGAATTTCCTTTTCATTGCTGATTTTCATTGCATGTGATATATTCTTTCCTTTCTTGTGTTTGACTGATAATTTTCCACGTTCGTCTGCTTAATTTGAACACTATGTAAACCCCTTAATCATTGTGATTCTCTCACTCTCACTCTTTCTATACTATTCTGAAACTTGGGCACTTGGCCGTCTGAATGCCAAGGCCACCAGAATCCTCTCTATCCACCTCTCTAGTGTGAGCACTGCTCGGGGCTCGTTCAAAGCTCCTGTGAACTCTGACGCACTAGGGTTTGAAGTTTTTGCCGTTGTTCTTGCTTTTCTAATGGAACTTGGTGATTTTCCTCTATTTGTTGTTAAATCTACAAACTGGTAAGTGTTCAAACCATCGCAATGATATTTCCTCCCTGTTTGTGTTCATGCTTCTGAACATCTATGTTATGTGGATCTTTCTAAGCTAATATGATATTGTGCCAACCTTGTTTTGAACTTCTTCTGCAATCCTTCATCAGAACTTGTAAAAGTATTGCATATGTTCATTCATGTTTAGTAAATTGGAGGAATTACGGACTTTTATGCTTGTTTGATGTTGTCATGTTTATGTATGCTTAATTTCCTACATTGATCGTTTAGGATTGACCCCTTTCTCATACCTCACTATGAACATTCGTACTGAAACTCCTATGGAATTGATGCCTGCCTAGAATTTGCCTTAATAAGTCTCTTTCTGCTGAAGTGTTGATGAATAATCTACTGTTACCTTGAAAATTAATCCTTGACCATCTCCTGTTACAACACTGTCTTAATATCTAGACTAAATATGTTTCTCTGCTATTTGTAATCCTGATGATTGTAGTCTTTAGCATTACCTAAGTCTTCTAGGATAAATATTCTACTTCTTCTTTATGTGTGATCGACTGACAAGAGTCCTGATGTCTGCTTGTCATGTTAGTGTATAGGTGATCTGTTCTTTTACCTACCATAAGCTTCTTTGGAATCTTTGTGCTATGATAAATTCTCATCATGTTAAGTTTCATGTTCAACCAAATTATATGTTGGCCAAACTGTGCCACTAGTATGTTGTTATGATGTTTGTAACTATATTCTCATTAGACTATCATGTTAAAACCTTTCGTGTATAATTTGTGCTCTACTTACTTCGTGCCTATGATTATGCTAGATTGCCATTTGAAGTTCTTTAGGTTGGTTATGAATCATGTTCTATTTTGAAACTCTATGTGGAGTGACCTCCTAGTTCATGTTGCTCGATACTGTCCCTTGAAGCATAATTTTTGGAAATACGAACATGAACCTGCCTCATATATGTCTCATGTGCCTTCCAATTTAATGTTGTCTTATCTATGTGCCTTTGGCTTATGACTGCTGATAGCTATAACCTTAAGAACTGAGTGTGTGGACTTAGAGTTTTCTTAACGAATTCAGTAAGTAGTTGTTTGGTTAAGTTGTTCATCTTCCACTATTGGGTGGGTAAATTCTCCACTTCTGCTTGGTATGGGTCTATATATGAGTTTGAAGTTTGAAATTGGCATACTCTAATACTCGAGTCGAGTTTGGGTCTGGGTTTGCTGCTGGTGCGAAGAATAAGCTTGTTGAAGGCCCAGGCAGTTCTATGTTACCTCCTCTTGAGCCTGCTCTATTTATCGGGCCTGTAGTTATTTCAATACTGTAATACCGGGGCTTATTTGCATTTCTTCTTGAGCTTGTAATAATTTGTAAACAAACAATTGGGAATTTAGTGAAATTGGGGTAAAAAGGGTATTCTAGTACTTGCATGAAAGGGTAGAGAACATGTCTTTAGGATCTATCTGCTCTATTTGTTGTTTTATTTAGCATGCTTTATTTTTGTGCACTGATAGATCATGCAATATTTTCATTTATCTAGATATCTTGCCTATAACACTTCAAATAATCAACTTATTAATTACTTCAATTACTTTTGGTGTGCTGCTCATTTAGATATCATGGCTATACAGTTCTAATATTCTAATCGACTGTCCCCATTGTTTTCTATTACATTATTGCCTGTTTAAAATGCATGCATATAAAACCAGCATTAGTAATTCAGAACTATGATTGTTCTCACTAACGTTTTATGCAAAATGATTAGATACCATGTCTACAGGACTTGCAACATTCAATTTTTTTTCTATGTGTTAATCTAGAAATTGCTGCACCGCCCATGTATTATTGGAATCTAGAATCACTTAAAAATCATGCCTATAGGATTTTGATGCTTTAATTCGCCTGAACACTGCTTATATATAATATTGGGAATCAGAATCACTTAGAAACCATGTCTATAGGACTTATAACGATCTAATCTGCTCGTACGTTAGCCTAGGAAATGTAGTATTACCTGTTTGATACTGGAATCATATAGAGATCATGCATATAAGACTAACGGATTCTCAGTCTTAATTTTGAGATGTTCTACTGCCTAATACCAGAAATCAATCTGTGTGCTTCCTTGTTTATGTGTGGAGGCTAACATTAGCCACTCTTTGCTATTATGTGCGATCCTATTTGTTTTGAATGCACGATTAGTTTCATCATTTTTGAGCAACCTAAGTAAGTCTAGAACCACCCAAATAGAGGTCCAAAGCCTCCTGGACCATAGGCATGGGACGGGTAGTGCATGCATAGGATACGACTTAGAATAGAATTAGAACGCTTTAGGTAAACAACTTCAACATAGTAATCGGGTAGCAAGAGATGATAGTCTATGCCCGCTGAATAATATGAGCAACTCCTATCAAAAGGGAGTTGCGAAGAATTACTTATATTGCACGGGGTGATCCTTTAGGCTAAAAAACTTAGGACCCCCTCCCCTTCCTTTTTATATACTTGATATTTACACTTAGTCATTTAACATAGACCAATGTAGCTGTACCCTTGTAATTGTTAAGGATCTGTACCGATTCCCATGTGTTATAATAACTTAGACTCTTATATTTTCTTTTATTTATTTGATAACCTAGCCTAATTACATAATCCACATAGTTTAAAGTTCGGCCGGGACCCACAGTTGTGGACTTCGAAGTGTGCCTAACACCTTCTCTTTGAGGTAATTTGAGCCCTTACCCGATCTTTGGTGATGTTGACTAGTCAAACAGAGTTATTTGCAAATAGGTGCCCTAACACACCTTACAATCGATAGGTGACGACTCTTCCCTTTTAATACCTCGTTTAAAAGAGTTGCCACACCTTGAAACCCGCTTTTGCGAGAAAATGGGGCGCGACACATGATTCATAGGCAACCTACATCGAGTTTGATCGAATCATTTTTTGAAATTAAAAGAAGAGAAAAGAAAAGAATGAAGTTGTGGGATGTGAGAAATGAGAGGAAAGAAAAGAGTGATAACGAGAAAGAAAAAGAAAGGAAAGGAAACGAACAAACAAGGAGCACAAGGGAGGAAATGAAGAATAAAAGGGAAAGAGAAGTAAAATTGGGATGATGCCAAGTTGACCTTCGTATCCTCGAAGTCATTTAAGAACCGATAATTGTGACTAGGTGCATTTTATAAAATGTGAGATTATCATATGTTAAATGCCCTTACGTTGATGTGATGACTTCATTTTGTTCCTCTTTGTTATCTTCCTTATAGCAGAAGGGTGGTTGGTTTGTGTTTATTAAACAGGTAACTCTTCCCTACAACATAAAGTCGAAAGGCAATGGCAGACGACAACGGAATTGAGTTAGTTGATATTGGAGCCCAAAGCAATTGGTTGAACAAGACACTGGGTTAGTTGAAGAGGTAAGGATGTTAAGACAACACATGGCGGACATGTATCATGCTTGGTTGACTGGGAAGGCACCACTTCCCCCACCACCTAGCTTCCTAGATGCTACCCCCACCCAAGCCCCAGACATAGTGTCAGATGATCCACCATATTCTCCAGATTTTCCCGCTTATCATAGCTTTCCTAGCCTCCCTAGTAGCTCCATTGTTCGTCCTCCAACTACACTTCCTGAAAATAGCCTTCCTGCCATATCCACTATCCCCACTATCACAACTTTTCAATAACCTTTCTTTCATGGATCCAATAGTGAACACCAGTTCAAACCTCTTGATACCCAATACTACCCCCATAGTTGGCCCACCAGGTCCCGGACTCGTATAATCATAGCCCTCAGAATGAGCCTCATACTGAAAATGAAAAGTTCACAGGAAAAGAAGAGCGAGATGAGATATCCAGAAAGCTGAAAGGTATAGAACAATCCTTAAAGAACATGCAAGGGATGGGAAATAAGATTAATATGTCTTACAACGACTTGTGTATGTTCCCTGATGTTCATCTGCCCCCGGGGTTTAAAATGCCAAAGTTTAACCTGTATGATGGGCGTGGAGATCCAGTAGCCCATCTGAGGGGTTATTGTAGTGAAATGAGAAGTGTTGGCGGGAAAGATGATTTGTTGATGGCGTATTTCAGTGAGAGTTTGAGTGGGGCAGCCTTGGAATGGTATACACGTCAAGATGTCAGTAAGTGGTATGCATGGGATGACATGGCTCAAGATTTTGTTCGACACTTTCAGTACAATATAGACATTATCCCAGACCGCTCCTCCCTATCTAAGATAGAAAGTAAACCCGAGGAAAGTTTTAAGGAGTTTGGGCACAGAGAGAGGGAACAAGCTGCTCGGGTCAGCCCACCGATTGATGAAGAAGAAATGGTTGAGCTTTTTCTACAAGCCCAGGGACCCACCCACTTCAGTTATTTGATCCCAGCTTTAGGTAAGCCATTCAATGATGTGGTAAAAATAGGGGAGATGGTAGAAGAAGGAATCAAGTCAAGAAAAATCATGAGCTATTCTGCATTGAAAGGTACTACAGAAGACATTCAAAACATCTCAGTAAGTTTGGGTGGAAGAAAGAGAAATAGAAAAGATGTAGTTGAGCCCCGCCGACGACAAGATCCAGTGGGCTTTCTTGCTCAACGCTTTCAGCCTCAACATCGATCCCATGAATATCCTCGTACTCCAGATAATCCTCCCCAATGCTACTTCTCTCCACAAAATCCCCAAAGTCATACCTCACCTTCCTAGTACTCTATCTACAATGCACCGCCATATGCTCCACATTCACAAGAACCACAATGGCTTGCACCGCCCGCACAAATGTCTTACTCACCTCTAAAAGCACATCAACCACCTACCCGCAAGAGGTTCCAACCAAGGCTGGAGTATAAAATGAAAAGGCATCAACAAAAGGAAAAGTCTTTCACTCCTATTAGATAATCGTATGCCAGTTTGTTCCAAAAGTTTAGGCAATTGGACATGTTGAAGTCGATTCAGATAAAAATGCCGAACCCCCTTCCAATGAATTTTGATTATTCTCAAAGGTGCGCATATTGCTTGTCACGACCCTAAATCCCAACCCGGTCGTGATGTCGCCTCTCATGAAGACAGGCCAGCCAACTAAACCCAATTTACTTTTTTAAGCAGTTAACAACATAAAATAGTCTAAAACATGATTTAATAGTATTAAGCAGCGGATAATATCAATAAACTGCGGAAATATAACCCAACACAGCCCTAACTGGGGTGTCACAAGTCATGAGCATCTAAAAGTCATAATACGAGTCTGCTAAGTCTATAACTAGTACATCTATCTGAAACATGATAGAAATGATAAAAGAGGAGAACACGAAAACTGCGGACCAGGCAGCTACCTCGTGTACTACGAATGTCCGCCAGAAGCTGGAAATATCAGCACTCGGGAGCGAAACTAGCTACGCCTGAATCTGCACACAGGGTGCAGGGAGTAAAGTGAGTACTCCAACTCAGTGAGTAACAAATGTA
This sequence comes from Nicotiana attenuata, assembly GCF_001879085.1. NCBI lineage: Eukaryota > Viridiplantae > Streptophyta > Magnoliopsida > Solanales > Solanaceae > Nicotiana > Nicotiana attenuata. The sequence goes on from NC_031998.1 coordinate 37,966,504, forward strand.
AATAATGATTGAAAGTAAGAAAACACGTAAGGCACTAGGCATTCTATAATGAAGCAGTAAAACCAGTTAAAAACAGTAAACCAGTGAAAAGTCAAGTAAAATCCTTTTTCCAACAATGAACAGAAATTGACAGACAATTAAGGTATAGTAAATAAATAGAAGCTCGCCCTCGGGCACAGTATCCACAAATCCGCCCCTCGGGCAACATCTCAGAACAATACCAGCCCCTCGGGCTCAATCTCACATCACAATGGGTACCCGCGCTCACCGGGGGTGTGCAGACTCCTGGAGGGGCCCCTTACGGCCCAAGCACGATAACAAGCCATCTCGTGGCATCAAATCTAGGCCCTCGGCCTCATATCAATCAAGCCACCTCGTGGCATACATATCTCAGGCCCTCGGCCTCAAATCAGTATCAGTGTGTCCTCACAACATAGGCCCTCGGCCTTACTCAGCCAAAAATCCTCACAAGCCCCTCGGGCAATAGTAAAACAGTGTTTCTCAGCCCAAAACATCATTTAAAATATCATTTAAGTCTCAAAACTGAATAAAAATGGCTGAGTAGTAAAACAGTTGAAAATAACATGACTGAGTTCAAGTAGTAAGTCTAAACAGTGAGGAAATATCAACAAAAGCCCCGAAGGGTTCAAATAGTTGGCACGAAGCCCAAATACGGCATTCAGCCCAAATCGTAATGATAGCAAATAAGTTTCAGTCAAATACGCGGTACAATCATCAACTGGGATGGACCAAGTCACAATCCCCAATAGTGTACGACCCCACGCTCGTCAACAAGCGCGTGACTCACCTCAACATAGCACTACGATGTGTAATCCGGGGTTTCAAACCCTTAGGACATCATTTACAATCATTACTCACCTCGAACCGGCTAAAATCTAGCTCGCGACGCCTCTGCCCCTCGAATCAGCCTCCACGCACATCGAATCTCCAAAATCAGAACGAGGACGTCAAAATATGCCAAGGGAACAAAGCCCAAGCGAGAACAATCAATAAATGGCCCAAATCCCGAAATTACCAAAACCCGACCCCGGGCCCACGTCTCGAAATTCAGAAATTTTTACATCAATAGATTCCTTATCTCCCCACGAGTTCATACATATAAAGAATACTAAAATCGGAGTCCAAATGACCCCTCATATTCTCATTTAAAGGCTTCTTAAACTCAAGCCCTAATCCCCCCATTTTTAGCCCTTTAATTCCTTTAATTACAGCCTTAATCCATGAATTACTACCATAGAAATGTGTTTTAGGTCCAAAATCCTTACCTCAATGAAGTTCCCTTGAAATCCCTCTCCCAAATCGTCCAAAAAGCTCCAAGGCCGAAGTAAAAAATGGTGAAATAACCCAAATTCATGAAATGAAATAACTTATATGTTTTGCCCAAACTTTTCCGCATCTGCGGTTCAAAGCCCGCTTCTGTGGCACCGCATTTGCGGCCAAACCACCGCTTCTGCGGTTTTTCACTTAAAACCCGAAATCGCATCTGTGATTGGACTTCCGCATCTGCGGCTTCGCAGATGCGGCCATCTTGACCGCTTCTACAGTATCTACTCGCCAGCTCCATTTCGCATCTGCGGTCTTCTCCCTCGCATCGGCGGCATCGCACCTACGGTCCCCAATCCGCAGGTGCGGAAATACCAGAAGCTGAAAATCTGCAGCTGCAACAAACATCCAACTTCTCCGTCAACCATCCGAAATCACCCCGAGGCCCCTGGGACCTCAACCAAAAGCACAAACATATCCCAATACCTTATTCAAACTTGTTCCAATCATCAAAACACTTCAAACAACATCAAATCAACCAAAACACCTCGGATTCAAGCCTAAGTTTCTAAAAACTTCCAAATTCCACTTTTGATCAAAAACCCAACCAAACCTCGTCCGAATTACCTGAAATTTTGCACACATATCCCAAATGACACAACGAAGCTACTGCAGCTCTCGGAGTTCCATTCCTACCCCTATATCAAAATCTCGCCTACCAACCGAAAATCGCCAAAATATCAACTTCGCCAATTCAAGCCTAAATCTTCTCCAAGCCTCCAAAACCCATTCCGATCACACTCATAAGTCCCAAATCATCTCCCGAAGCTAACCGAACCATCGAAACTCGCATCCGAGCCCTCTAACACATAAGTCAACATCCGATTGACTTTCTAACTTAAACCTTCTTTATAGAGACTAAGTGTCTCAAACTTCACCAAAACCAATCGGAATTCAATCCGATCAACCCGATACCTCAAAACACAGATAAACAAAACAATAAAAAGCAGAAATGGGAGAAACAGAGCGGTAACTCATGAGACGACTGGCCGGGTCGTCACATCCTCCCCAACTTAAACAAACGTTCGTCCTCGAACGAGACAAGAAACATACCTGAAGCCTCAAACAGGTGAGGATATCTGCTCCGCATCTCCCTCTCGGTCTCCCAGGTAGCCTCCTCCACGGGCCGACCTCTCCACTGCACTTTCACTGAAGCTACATCTTTTGATCTCAACTTCCGAACCTGACGCTCCAGAATAGCTGCTGGCTCTACATCATAAGTCAAATCACCCTCCAACTGAACCGTGCTGAAATCCAAAACATGAGATGGATCTCCAATATACTTCCAGAGCATAGAAACATGGAACACCGGATGCACACTCGACAAGCTGGGTGGCAAGGCAAGCTCATAAGCCACCTCCCCAATCCTCCGAAGTACCTCAAAAGGCCCAAGGAACCGCAGACTCAACTTCCCTTTCTTTTTAAATCTCATAACACCCTTCGTGGGCGAGACCTTCAACAAAACCTTCTCACCAACCATGTAGGACACATCTCGAACCTTCCTGTCAGCATAACTCTTTTGCCTCGACTGCACTGTAAGAAGTCTCTCCTGTATCACCTTCACCTTATCTAAAGCATCCTGAACCAAATCTGTCCCTAATAGCCTAGCCTCACTGGGCTCGAACCAACCAACTGGAGATCTACACCGCCTCCCGTACAAAGCCTTATATGGAGCCATCTGAATACTCGACTGGTAGCTGTTGTTATAAGCAAACTCTGCAAGTAGTAGAAACTGATCCCATGACCCTCTGAATTCAATAACGCAAGCGCATAGCATATCCTCCAATATCTGAATATTGCGCTCGGATTGCCCGTCCGTCTAAGGGTGAAAAGTTGTGCTCAACTCCACCTGAGTACCCAACTCCTACTGGACAGACTTCCAAAACTGGGAAGTAAACTGAGTGCCCCGATCTGAAATGATGGAAACTAGGACACCATGCAACCGAACAATCTCCTGGATGTATATCTCTACTAACCGCTCGGAAGAATAAGTAGTACAGATAGGAATGAAGTGCGCGGACTTGGTCAGCCTATCCACAATCACCCAAATAGCATCAAACTTCCTCAAAGTCTGTGGAAGCCCAACTATAAAGTCCATAGTGATCCACTCCCACTTCCACTCGGGAATATCCATCCGTTGGAGCAAGCCACCTAGTCTCTGATGCTCATATTTCACCTGCTGACAATTGAGACACCGAGCTACAAATCCCATAATATCTTTCTTCATTCTCCTCCACCAGTAATGCTGTCTCAGATCCTGATACATCTTCGCGCCTCCTGGATAGATAGAATACCGCGAGCTATGGGCCTCCTCCAGAATCAACTCCCGAAGCCCATCTACATTGGGCATGCAAATCCTGCCCTGCATCCTCAACACCCCATCATATCTAATAGTCACATCTCTGGCATCATCATGCTGAACTATGTCCCTAAGGTACCGGCGCTCTCTGATGCGCTCATATAGGGAAGACCGAGAAATCACACAAGCCAATACCCGACTGGGCTCCGAAATATCCAACCTCACGAACCGATTGGCCAAAGCCTGAACATCAACCGCAAGAGGTCTCTCCCCAACTAGAATATATGCCAAACTCCCCATACTCACTGCCTTTCGGCTCAAAGCATCGGCTACAACATTGGCCTTTCCCAGATGGTACAATATAGTGATGTCATAATCCTTATGCAACTCTAACCATCTCCGCTGTCTCAAATTAAGATCCTTTTGCTTGAACAAATGCTGAAGACTGCGATGATCATAGACATGGACGGGGTAGTTCTTCTCATGGGGCTTCAACTGACGAGAAGCATAAGCAATAACTCTACCCTCCTGCATCAACACACAACCAATCCCTATTCTCGAAGCATCACAATACACGGTATATGAACCTGAAGCTGATGGCAAAACCAACACTAGAGCTGTGGTCAGAGCTGTCTTGAGCTTCTGAAAGCTCTCCTCACACTCGTCCGACCATACGAATGAAACACCCTTCTAAGTCAACTTGGTCAAAGGCGATGCGATAGATGATAATCCCTGAAAAAACCGGCGATAATAGCCTGCCAAACCAAGAAAGCTACAAATCTCTGTGGCTGAGAACGGTCTGGGCCAACTCTGAACCGCCTCTATTTTCTTTGGATCAACCTGAATACCCTCACTGGACACCACGTGTCCCAAGAATGCCACTGAACTGAGCCAAAACTCACACTTGGAGAACTTTGCATAAAGCTTCTCCTCCCTCAATCTCTACAACACAACCCTCAAATGCTCCGCATGCTCCTTTTGACTGCGCGAATATACCAGAATATCATCAATTAAAACTATGACAAATAAGTCAAGATAAGGCCGGAACACGCTGTTCATTAAATGCATGAACGCTGCTGGGGCATTGGTCAGCCCAAAAGACATAACCAGGAACTCATAATGACCATATCTGGTCCTGAAGGCCGTCCTAAGAATATCCGAATCCTTGATCTTCAACTGGTGATAACCCGAACGGAGATCAATCTTGGAGAATACCCTCGCTCCCTGAAGCTGGTCGAATAAATCATCAATGCGAGGCAAAGGATATTTGTTCTTAATTGTTACCTTGTTCAATTGCCTATAATCAATGCACATCCTCATAGTGCCATCCTTTTTCTTCACAAACAGAATCGGCGCACCCCAAGGTGACACACTAGGCCGACTGAACCCCTTATCAAGGAGTTCCTGAAGCTGCTCCTTTAACTCCTTCAACTCTGCTAGTGCCATGCGATATGGCGGGATAGAAATGGTTTGAGTGCCCGGCACCAGGTCAAATACCAAAATCAATATCCCTGTCCGGTGGCATGCCCGACAGGTCTGCAGAAAATACATCAAGGAAATCCCTCACAATTGGAACAAAATCAATACTGGGAGTCTCAGCTCCAACATCCCTCACAAAGGCAAGATACGAAAGACAACCCTTCCCAACCATACGCTGGGCCTTCAAGAAAGAGATCACTCTACTAGGAACATAATTAGTCACACCTCGCCACTCAATCCGTGGCACACCCAGTATAGCCAATGTGACTGTCTTAGCATGACAATCTAGAATAGCACGACACGGAGATAGCCAATCCATGCCCAGAATGACATCGAAATCCACCATACTCAACAATAAAAGATCCACTCGGGCTCTAGACCCCTAATAGTCACCACACACGACCAGTACACACGGTCTACAATAACAGTATCACCCACCGGGGTAGATACATGAACAGGTAAAGCAAGAAACTCACGGGCCATACCCAAATAACGAGCAAAGTATGATGACACATAAGAATAGGTAGAACCGGGATCAAATAATACAGAGGCATCTCTGTGGCAGACTGAAACAATACCTATAATAGCAGCATCTGAAGTGATAGCATCGGGTCTGCCTAGAAGAGCATAAAAACGGGCCTGACCGCCCCCTGATCGACCTCCTCCTCTGGGGCGACCCCTGGCTGACTGGCCCCCACCCCTAGCTCACTGGGCGGGTGGTGGTGGAGCAACTAGCGCTGAAGCTGATGACTGGCCCCTCTACTAGGATGAACTAGCAACACGACGAGGACACTGCCTCCACATGTAACCCATCTCTCCACACTCATAACAACTCCCAGGTGCTGGAGAAGGGGACTGATGGGAACCCCTCGCACCGGAGTGACTAGCAGATGCACTCGGCATAGAAGAACCCTGAACAGATGGAGCACGGGATGAGCTCCGAGCTGGAAAGGAACTAAGTGAAGAATGGCCCAGGTGAACTGTGAGGACCATGACCCGATGACGCCCCTCGATAACCTGAGCGATCAGACTGAACATGTCGGAACTGTCGGCCTCTGCCGTGCTGAAACTGGCCCCTCGATGGAGCACCACTGTAGCTACCAGATCCTCGAGGCCTCTTGGCCTCCCTCTCCTCTCGCTCCTGGCAACGAACAAACTCAATCTCTCGGGAAATATCCACAACCTCCTCGAATGTAGCACCAGTCACCCTCTCCCTAGTCGTGAGAATACGGAGCTGATAAGTAAGACCATCGACAAATCTCCTGATCCTCTCCCTATCTGTCGGGACCAACCAGATGGCATGACGAGCCAACTCAGAGAACCTCAACTCATACTATGACACGGTAATCTCCCCCTGATGCAACCACTCAAACTGTCTACACAGCTCCTCTCTGCGAGACTGCGGCACATACTTCTCCAAAAAGAGAACGGAGAACTACTGCCAGGAAACGGGTGCTGCACCAACAGGCCTGCGGCTCTCAAAATCCTCCCACCAAGTAAAAGCAGGTCCGGAAAACCGATAGGTAGTGAAAGCGACCCCGCTGATCTCCAGAATACCGGCTGTACGAAGCATCCTCTAACATTTGTCTAAAAAGCCCTGGGCATCCTCGCCCTCTGCTCCACTGAAGGTCAGAGGCTGATGTCTACCAAATCTCTCCACCCTACGCTGCTCATCCTCTAGCATGACAGGAACTACATAGTCCTGAGCAGCGGCAACCGGCTGAGCTGGGTGTGCCCCCGGCGTCTGAAGTCCCTGCACGACCTGCTTTGGTGTGCGGGCGGCGGGAGTCTGACTGCCTCTCCCGGCCTAAGAAGTAGCTGCGGCTGTAGTGGCTGAAACCGACTGAGCTAGGCCAGTGCAAACTGATAATATCAAAGCCAAGGCCTCCTGAAGACCCAGAATAACAATAAGCACAGCTGGTGCCTGAGCTGGTGCTGCTGGAGGGTCCACAGCTGGGACCTGGTCCTGAATTGGGGCAGCTGGTGGATCTGCAGGTGCTGCCCTCGCTGCTCTGCCTCTACCACGGCCATAACCGCGTCCTTGGCCTCTAGTGGCCCTGACTGGTGGTACTTGTGGTCGTCCACCCTGTCCGGTAGCACGCGTCCTCACCATCTGTGAGAGAATAGAACAACAGAAGTTTAGTACTCGGATCAACAAATTCACACGACAAGAAGTTCAAGAATGTGAAGTTTTCTTAAAGGTTCTGCAGCCTCTCGAGGATAAATACAGACGTCTCTGTACTGTTCCACGAGACTCTACTAAACCTGCTCATGACTCGTGAGACCTATGTAACCTACACTTTGATACCAACTTGTCACGACCCTAAATACTAACCCGATCGTGATGGCACCTCTCGTGAAGACAAGGCCATCCAACTAAACCCAATTTACCTTTTTAAGCAGTTAAACAACATAAAGCAGTCCAAAACATGATTTAATAGTATTAAGTAGTGGATAATATCAATAAAGTGCGGAAATATAACCCAACACAGCCCTAACCGGGGTATCACAAGTCATGAGCATCTAAAAGTCATAATACGAGTCTGCTAAGTCTATAACTAGTACATCTTTCTGAAACATGATAGAAATGATAAAAGATGAGAAACACAAAAACTACGGACGCCAGGCAGCTACCTCGTGTACTCCGAATGTCCGCCTGAAGCTGGAAAGATCAGCACTCGGGAGCGGAACCAGCTACGCCTGAATCTGCACACAGGGTGCAGGGAGTAAAGTGAGTACTTCAACTCAGTGAGTAACAAATGTAAATAATGACTGAAAGTAAGAAAACACGTAAGGCACTAGGCATTCTATAATGAAGCAGTAAATCAGTTAAAAATAGTAAATCAGTGAAAATTCAAGAAAATCCTTTTTCCAATAATGAACAGAAATTGACAGACAATTAAGGTATAGTAAATAAATAGAAGCTCCCCCCTCGGGCACAGTATCCACAAATCCGCCCCTCGGGCAACATCTCAGAACAATACCAGCCCCTCGGGCTCAATTCACATCACAATGGGTACCCGCGCTCACTCGGGGTGTGCAGACTCCTGGAGGGGCCCCTTACAGCCCTAGCGCAATAACAAGCTATCTCGTGGCATCAAATCTAGGCCCTCGGCCTCATATCAATCAAGCCACCTCGTGGCGTACATATCTCAGGCCCTCGGCCTCAAATCAGTATCAGTGTGTCCTCACAACATAGGCCCTCGGCCTTAATCAGTCAAAAATCCTCACAAGCTCCTGGGCAATAGTAAAACTATTTTTTACAGCCTAAAACATCATTTAAGTCTCAAAATTGAATAAAAATGGCTGAGTAGTAAAATAGTGGAAAATAACATGACTGAGTTCAAGTAGTAAGTCAAAACAGTGAGGAAATATCAACAAAAGCCCCGAAGGATTCAAATAGTTGGCACGAAGCCCAAATATGGCATTCCTCCCAAATCGTAATGATAGCAAATAAGTTTCACTCAAATCATCAACCGGGACAGACCAAATCACAATCCCTAATAGTGTACGACCCCACGCTCGTCAACAAGCGTGTGTCTCACCTTAACATAGCACTACGATGTGTAATCCGGGGTTTCAAACCCTCAGGACATCATTTGCAATCATTACTCACCTCAAACCGGCTAAATCTCTAGCTCGCGACGCCTCTGCCCCTCGAATCGGCCTCCACGCGCGTCTAATCTATCCAAAATCAAAATGATGACGTCAAAATATGCCAAGGGAACAAAGTCCGAGCGAAACAATCAACAAAGGGCACAAATCCCGAAATTACCAAAACTCGACCCCCGGGCCCACGTCTCGAAATTCAGAAATTTTTACATCAACGGATTCCTTATCTCCCCACGAGTTCATACATATCAAGAATACTAAAATCGGAGTCCAAATGACCCCTCAAATTCTCATTTAAAGGCTTCTTAAACTCAAGCCCTAATCCCCCATTTTTAGCCCTTTAATTCCTTTAATTAAAGCCTTAATCCATGAACTACTACCATAGACATGTGTTTTAGGTCCAAAATCCTTACCTCAATGAAGTTCCCTTGAAATCCCTCTCTCAAATCGTCCAAAAAGCTCCAAGGCCGAAGTCAAAAATGGTGAAATAACCCAAATTCGCGAAATGAAATAACTTATATGTTCTGCCCAGACTTTTCCGCATCTGGCGTTCAATGCCCGCTTCTGTGGTACCGCATTTGCGGCCAAACCACCGCTTCTGCGGTTTTTCACTTAAAACCCAAAATCGCATATGCGATTGGACTTCCGCATCTGCGGCTTCGCAGATGCGACCATCTTGACCGCTTCTGCGGTATCTGCTCGCCAGCCCCATTTCGCATCTGCGGTCGTCTCCCTCGCACCTGCGGCATCGCACCTGCGGTCCCCAATCCGCAGGTGCAGAAATACCAGAAGCAGAAAATCTGCAGCTACAACAAACATCCAACTTCTCTGTCAACCATCCGAAATCACCCTGAGGCCCCCGAGACCTTAACCAAAAGCGCATACATATCCCAATACCTTATTCAAACTTGTTCCAATCATCAAAACACTTCAAACAACATCAAATCAACCAAAACACCTCGGATTCAAGCCTAAGTTTCTAAAAACTTTCGAATTCCGCTTTTTATCAAAAACCCAACCAAACCTCGTCCGAATTACCTGAAATTTTGCACACACATCCCAAATGACACAACGAAGCTAGTGCAACTCTCGGAGTTCTATTCCTACCCCTATATCAAAATCTCGCCTACCAACCGAAAATCGCCAAAATATTAACTTCGCCAATTCAAGCCTAAATCTTCTCCAAGCCTCCAAAACCCATTCCGATCACACTCATAAGTCCCAAATCACCTCCCGAAGCTAACCGAACCATCGAAACTCGCATCCGAGCCCTCTAACACATAAGTCAACATCCAGTTGACTTTTCCAACTTAAACCTTCTTAAAAGAGACTAAGTGTCTCAAACTTCATCAAAACCAATCTGAATTCAATCCGATCAACCCGATACCTCAAAACACGGATAAAAAAACAATAAAAAGAAGAAATGGGGGAAATGGAGCGGTAACTCATGAGACGACTGGCCGGGTCGTCACATTGCTCTAATGACCCGAGGCACAACATAGAAAAGTGTTGGAATTGAAAAGAGCAGTCCAGAAGCTTATTGATGCAGGTCACATTATCGTGCAAAATCCAGATCCAGAGGATACTAGCCGAAGTCCATTGCCTGTTAATAATGAGACACAAATAGTCGCCATGATTTGTGTTGAAAAGGAATATGAGAACTCTTCTGAGTTCCTTGGAGGGCCAATTGCCGCAAAGTTTTTAGCGATATCAGTCTCGATTTTAGAAGTTGATCTTAAGTACGAGTTGGCAAAAGGGGCCCAAAAGCTATTTGCTATGGTCAACGTGATGGAGACTTGTGAAGGTCCTAGTAATGTATATGTGCGACTCAGTAGCTAAGATGTCGAGCTTGGTAATTGAAAAGATACTCCTTTCTTGGCTAGCCAGGGAGGAGTTTTGGTGGTTTATTTTGTTGGCATTTATGTTGCCCGGGTTATTTCAGGGTTGTAATCCGGATATTGTCTTGTGACTCAAACCCTTCTATCCTTTTACTTTTCCTAGCTCGATTAGTCTTGTTACCTCATTTAGTGTTATCTAGGATTGTCCCAGGGTTTTAACCCAAGTTTATTTTGCTTGTTTTTATTGTTCAAACCCTTTCACCGTCTGTCTAATGCAATCTCCTATTTTCTGTTATTTCTAGTTAGTTTTTGTTTAGTTCTCTTTTCCTTTTATAGTTCTTTTCATGGTGACTCTAGTGACATGACATGCACTTGGAATTCTCAGCTTGGTCTTGAAAGTTAGTCTAATCATGAAGCACTAAAACAAGTTTTGAAGGTGACACGAACATTTGAGGGAAATAAGTAAAGATTTGGACATTTTGAGATCATTTAAAGTTAATAGGACGACAAGAATTTGTTACAAGAGAGTGAGTCCCATGCAATTTGAAGCGAGCAATTTTGAGTTCAAGTGCTTCATAGTTTACTAGATAGAGCCAAGGGAATTTGCTCCAAATTGACGGAGAACATGCACTGTGAAGATGAAATCACATAACGAGAGTTCTGCACTCAACAAGGCACTAAATAAAAGTGGGAGGCATATCAGTAAAATCAATGCCGAAGCTGCAAAAGAAATGTTGTGCATGATCTTCATTTTTCATCCTCAAGTTGCATGTGTTATACTTGGCATTTTCAGAGATTAGGAGGCCTTCTTTCAGCTACCCAAGCACTTTATACCGTTCGGTACCCCTTTTGAGCCTATGTTAATTTCTTTGACCTCCCCTCTTTTGGAATCAAGTTAGAGTCATTTAAAAAAAACCATGTTCCCATAAGGTTTCTTTTAGAAAGTTTATCCCAAAATAAAATAGAGAAAAGAAAAAGAAGAAAAGGAAAAGAGATAAAGAAAGAAAAGAAGTCAAAAAGGAAAAAAAAGAGAAAAGAAAAAAGAAAAATAGCAACAACAAAAAGTATTCCTTTGAACTACGTTCGACCTGATTCTTGTGTTAACAAGATAGTAGGCAGCCTTACTTTAAGGTTCGGTCACACCAAGTCAAAAGTTCTAAACTTCCTCACTTCAAAAGAAACTGGGGCAGAAGTTTGGTTTTCTATAAAAAAACAGTTCCAAAAGTTGTAAAGTTATACCCCACTTTGTCTTTGTTTGAAATTGAGCCTTCATGCCTTTCTTTCTTTCTAACCTTGTCCAAAAGCCACATTACAGACCGGAAAAAGACCATCCAGATAATCTTTAAGAATGCCGAGTTAAACATGCCAAAAGCATATGATATTTTTACCATCGTTAATGCCTCGTCATCTGCAGAATCAGAGGAAATAAGAGGAAAAGAACAAAATGAGAGAGTCTTATTGGTGAAAACCCTCATGGGCACCATAAGGCGACTGTGAGTTAAGAGAAAGAACAAAATGGGAGAGTCTTGATGGCAAAAACCTTTGGGGGACCACAAGTTGAATAAGGATTGTGAATCTTATAGAATAATTGGATCATTGGAGCCCAGATCCAAAGGTAGAAGGTACTACAAGAATTGAAAATTAGACTTACTGGATTAGGCCTCTTAATCCAAAATACATGTCATGATCATTAGAGTTGGTATCCACATCAGATAAGTTTCTACTTTGTTTCATTCCCTAGATGTAAATTTATTATTAGATATCATCTCTTTCCATTAACCCCCTAGCTCTGTTCCTCTTGCTTTGTTTAAGTCCTCTTTTTGAGTCTGATTTGTCAGAACAAGTGAGAAATGACTTTAAAATTTGCTACCAGCTTTCCAATTGCATAAAGCGGAGTCTGGCCAGCACATCAAAGTAGCATAAGTTAGGAAACAGTGGTATGTGCACTGAATTGGTGGCAATTGATGTGCTTTTGGGATTCACGTGAAATGAAAAGGTTCGTTAAATGTCAATTCATGAGCACAATGCAACAAATAGAGGGTATTGGGCTTGAACGGATCAGAGGTATTTTCTGTGATAAGGGTGATAGAGAAAGTGGTTAGCCAATAACAAGCAAGGTCTTCCAAGTTGAAATCAAAGTTATCATGGCAAGTGTAGGAGCAATCGCCCTCAAGATCAAGGCCACTAACCAACCACCATGTTTTAAACTCACAAGTTTTCTTTGTTGCAGACAGGGACGATGACTATGTCCAAATCAAAACTTGGAAGCTTGAATTTTTCAGGTGTCGTGCCCAAATTTTGTCAGCACAAAGGCTGTTTGAGAAGGTTTATACCTGCTAGCTAGACATTCCTCTAGTTGAGAAGATCATTACCTCCCAATAATTTTCCCTATTTGAGAATATCATTACCTCCTAGGCATTTTTCCTAGTCGAGAAGAACAATACCTCCTGGGCATTCCCCTAGACGAAAGAGTCTTCTGCTTTCTTTAAGTTCAGGGGTCTCGCCTGGAGAATAGGGTTAGTTTTATAGCCCGTTTGGCCAAGCTGCAAAAATCAGCTTATTTTGAGAAGTGCTTTTTTTCAAAAGTGCTTTTCTCAAAAGTACTTTTGGTGAGAATCAGTTTGTGTTTGGCTAATTAGTTTGAAAAGCACTTCTGAGCAGCAATTAGTATTTGGCCAAGCTTTAAAAAACTGCTTCTAAGTGTATTTTTCTCAAAAGTGCTTCTCAAAAAAGTGCTTTTGGAGAGAAGCTACTCTTTTCTGCTTCTCCAAAACTGCTTCTGCTTCTCCTCAAAAGCACTTTTTTTCCTTCCAAAAGCTTGGCGAAACACCTCAATTTTTGAAAAAGCACTTTTGGCCAAAAAGAAGCTTGGCCAAACAGGCTATTAGTTTCCTTAAGTTGTTAGTCTTTAGTTTTACTTTAGTTCAGGGGTGCCACCTGTAGAATAGGGTCAATTTTAGTTTTCCTAAGTTGTTAATCTTTAGTTTTCCTTAAGTTTAAGGGTCCCGCTTAGAGAATAGGGTCAGCTTTTAGTTTTCTTAAGTTGTTAATCTTTAACATTCCTTTAGTTCAGGGGTACCTCCTGGAGAATAGGGTCGGTTTTTAGTTTCTTTAAGTTGTTAGTCTTTAGTTTTACTTGAGTTCAGGGGTCCCACCTGTTGAATAAGGTCAATTTTAGTTTTCTTAAGTTGTTAATCTTTAGTTTTCCTTAAGTTCAGAGGTCCCGCCTGGAGAATAGGGTCAGCTTTTAGTTTTCTTAAGTTGTTAATCTTTAGCATTCCTTTAGTTCAGGGGTCCCGCTTGGAGAATAGTGTCAGTTTTTAGTTTCCTCAAGTTGTTAGTCTTTAGTTTTACTTGAGTTCAGGGGTCCCACCTGCAGAATATGGTCAATTTTAGTTTTCTTAAGTTGTGAATCTTTAGTTTTCCTTAAGTTCAGGGTCCTGCCTTGAGAATAGGTTTAGCTTTTAGTTTTCTCAAGTTGTTAATCTTTAGTTTTACTTGAGTTCATGGGTCCTGCCTGTAGAATAGGGTCAATTTTAGTTTTCTTAAGTTTTTAATCTTTAGCTTTCCTTAAGTTCAGGGGTCGCTCCTGGAGAATAGGGTCAGCTTTTAGTTTTCTTAGGTTGTTAATCTTTAGCTTTTCTTAAGTTCAGATCCCTCCTGGAGAATAAGGGCACTTTTTAATTTCCTTAAGTTGTTAATCTTTAGTTTTCCTTAAGTTCAGGGGTCCCGCCTGGAGAATAGGGTCAGCTTTTAGTTTTCTTAAGTTGCTAATCTTTAGCTTTTCTTAAGTTCAGGGGTCTCGCCTGGAGAATAGGGTTAGCTTTTAGTTTTCTTAAGTTGTTAGTTTTTAGTTTTCTTAAAGTTCAGGGGTCCCCGCCTGTAGAATACGGTCAGTTTTAGTTTTCTTAAGTTGTTAATCTTTAGCTTTTCTTAAGTTCAAGGGTCCCGCCTAGAGAACAAGGTCAGTTTTTAGTTTCCTTAAGTTATTAATCTTTCGCTTTCCTTGAGTTCAAGGGTCCCGCCTGGAGAATAGGGTCAATTGTTAGTCAAGCTCAGTTTATAGTTTTCCTTAAGCTCAAACTCACATGAGGCGCACATTCTAGTCGAGTCTTTAATTTTACTGTCATCATTGCATCCTTCATCATAGCATAGGTGATTTATAGTTTTGCTAACAACTCACAAATCTTCCTAGTGCAAACTGGGGCAGAAAATTTTATTTGTTTTGTTTGTTTCGATTGCAGGAACCCACCTGGAGAACGAGGGTCGATATTTCAGAAATTGGTTTCAAGGTTCAAGTAAGAGAAGCACTAGGAGCCCGCCTGAAGAATAGGGTCAACTATCCATCTTCGGTTCAATTCAGAAGTACCAGGAGTTCACCAGAAGAATATGGTCAGCTTTCAATTTCCAGTTCAAGTTAGAGAAGCATCAGTAGCCCGCCTGAAAAACAGGGTCAACTTTCAGTTTCACGTTTAAGTCAGAAGCAGCAGGAACCCGCCTGAAGAATAGGGTCAACCTCCAGTTTCTTTAGTTCAAATCAGAAGTAGCACGAGCCTGCCTGAAGAACAAGGGTTGCAAGCTCAAGTCTACTCCAAGTTCAAGTTTACTTCAAGTGCAAGCAGGAGAATGCCCGCCTGAAGAATAGGGTCAACTTTTAGTTTTCTTCAAATTCAAGTCAGCATGAGCCCACCTGAAGAATAGGGTTGATTTTCAGTTTCGAGTTGAAGATTCAAGGAAGATCGAGACAAGAAGTAGATAGGATCTTGTATTTTTCTTTTATTTTTGTTTTAATGGTTCCTTTTACTTTTGATGTAACAACAAGAACCGCGGACCGGAACCTCGACGGCACTTCACTTGACTCTCCACCTCGGTATCCTTCTCTACTTTTCCTACTTCTAAACTACACGTGGCATGATTCCTTTATAGCCAAGGATATGTAGGCAGCTCACATACCAGGGTTCGAATCACAATCTTTTGTCTGTCTTTGTTTGTGTCAGGACAGAAATCAATTACGTCGTTTACTTTATTCTTTGCTCAAAAACACTTCGTGTTTCCAAGCAAAGAGGGGCAGCTGTAAGCACGTAATTTTTGACCCGTCACGTTTTTTGAGCTATTTTTAGTGTTTAAAATATTTATTTAACTTAACTTTAATCTTTATGGAGTTTTAGTCAATTTTTTTACTTCAAATTACAATTTAAAAACAAAGAAAATATTTTCATTTTTATTGAGGTCATTAATCCTTTTGTAATGATATTATTCTAATTTTACTACCATTTTAATCAACTTTTATTTTCATATTATCTTTGAAAATACCTAAAATAGTTTCACTTTTAATATTTAGTTTTACTTTAGTAGTCTTTTCTAGTTAACTAAGAGTGACTTTATATCTTTATAAGTACTTTAAATTATTTTTAGGATGAGATTTGTTTTTTTAGTTAATGAATTTTCAAGATTTCTAAGAGTTGAATAACCCGAAATTGGGCCAATTGGGAGCTCATCTTCGGATTTTAGCGGCCCAGCAAAACAAAGGCCCATTCTTCCCAATCTCTTTTAACCCAAACCCTTACCTCACCCATCAAACCCCTCCCTTAATCATAGTCATCCAATGGCTAACATTATATCCCCTAACCATATAAAACCCACATCTTCCTTCAAACCCTAACCCTAATAGAAAGAGAAGACACCAACACCCCACGCTAATCTCTAAGCCTCTGCCGCCATGACTCCACTCCCGTCCTTACTTTCACACGCACACACAAGAAAAGGGAGCAGAAAACGGACACCATAGAACATCCACTCACACTCCATCTTCTCAAACACCACAGCCGCCACCCTCATACCCCAACAGCCGCACACCCACCAAAATCCACACTCTGTCACCCTTTCACAAAAACTTTCATGCTTGACATTACAGTGACAAAAGCCATCTCCAATTCTGTAACAAAGAAGTGATTGACACTAATTTTCTGCAATTCCAACTTTTACGGCTGCTTCAGATACTAATGAAGACGATGCCCAGGCCAATTTCGCTGCCATTTTGAAAATTTGGAAAAGTAAATGTAAATATTACGATTTCTTCTTTCGAATATTGGTTCTAAAATGGAGGTCATCCGAGGTCGCATTTGATTCTAGTTTTTCGACGAGTTTCTAGGTCGTCAAGGTCTAGTCTGTCGAGGTTGTCAACCGTAGCTTTGGCCTGGAGTTTTTCTGTTCATTGTTTCAAAAACATATTGCAGCTATAAAGGTCCAATTCTAAACTTTATTTGCTCTTCAATTTTAAGATCTGCTTTCCTGATGCTATGAATAGAATCTTGATTTGGTTGCCTATTACTTTTCGTTCTTGATTAAAACTGCTTTTGTTTGATTAGTTTATTGTCACGATCCCGGTTCGCCCTCCATGAACCATCGTGACGGTACCTAGTCTCTACGACTAGGTAAGCCTAAAATGCAGAAAATAAACCAATTTGCGGAAGAAACAAGTTAAAATAGAGATAGAGTAGTAAAACAACGTTTAAAAGTGCCGCTCGGCATACACAACGTTAACTCTCAAAAACTAATACATATTCCCAAAACCCGGAAACCCATGAATCACAAGCTAAGAAGTACTACATAGCTCTAACTCCAGAATGTCTAACAAGAACTGAAATACAGAAGGGCTAATACTAAACAGCAAGAATAGAAAGAGACTCCTCGGTCTGCAGACGCGACAGATATACCTCGAAGTCGCTATAGCAGTCGCCTCGCCTTAGGGGTGGTAGGACTGAGTCGAAGTACCTGGATCTGCACATTAAAAACATGCGCAAGAAGGGCATGAGTATACCACAGCGGTACTCAGTAAGTGCCAAGCCTAACCTTGGTTGGGCAGTGACGAGGAAGGTCAGGGCCCTACTGAGGTTAAATAAGATATAAGGTTTAACAATGTGAGATAAACAGTGTAAATAAGTAACACAAGATATGAAGGACAACAACAACTATTACAGAGGCAAGTAAAACCAAGTAAGAGACTACAGCTCAGCTCCAAGATAACAACCGGGGATCTCCCAGGATACCGTCCTGTAGTCCCCAAATATAAATATCATATCCAGTGGATCTCCAGGGTGCAGTCCCGTAGTCCAACTCATAAATGCGCGGGAATCTACCGGGTGCAATCCCGTAGTTCCTGTAAAAGTGCAGGGGATCTCCCGGAATGCAATTCCGTAGTCCCAAAGTAAACATACAGGGGAGCTCTCGGGATACAGTCCCGTAGTCACAAAGTAAACATGCAGGGGAGCTCCCGGGATACCATCCGGTAGTCCCAAAGTAAAAGTGCAGGGGGATCTCCCGGAATGCAATTCCGTAGTCCCAAAGTAAACATACAGGGGAGCTCCCGGGATACCGTCCCGTAGTCCCAAAGTAAACACACAGCAGCAACACGAAGAATACTCAATTCAATTCAAATTTCCATACCAAAGTAAAATAGGTACTTCTAACCTAGCATGCTGCACGTAATCCAAATAAGGCAAATTGAGCAAGTAAGGCAATTAAGTCAATTAGACATGCTTCCCTAAGCTAACAACATGCTTAAATTGCAAGTAGTATAAATAGGAAAAGAAACACAAATTCTAAGTACTTAATGAAAACCGAATTTTTCAACAATTAGCACAAGTACGCACTCGTCACCTCACGTACAAGGCATTTCAAACATCAATACTACCAAATCCTAGGGGAGTTTCCCCCACACAAGGTTAGACAAGCCACTTACCTCGAACCGGCTAAAAATCAACCCGAAACCACGCTTTTTCCACGAGTACCCGACTCCAAATGGCCCAAATCTATTCAACTCAATTGCATATCGTAAATAACACCTCAAGTAACTGATTACACAACTAAATTCTAAGCTAATACGCAAAATTAGGTAAAATGACCAAAATGCCCCCTCACCCCGGGCCCACATCTCGGAATCAGGTAAAATTTATATTTTCAGAAGCCTCGCACTCTCACGAGTCTAACCATACCAAAATTATCCAAATCCCATAACATTTCGACCCTCAAATTCTCAAATCTATCCAAGAGGGTTTTTGAAACTCTTCCAATTAAATTCACATATTTAATGCCAAAACTAGTAATAGATTCGAATAATCTAACCAAAATTAAGTTAAGAACACTTACCCCGTTGTTTTTCTCAAAAATCTCCCGAAAATCGCCTCTCCCCGAGCTCCAAATTGGTAAAAATGGAAAATGGGACGAAGTCCCCTTTTCAGAACTTAAAACATTCTGTCCAGCAAGTTTCGCATCTGCGACCAGATGAGCCGTACCTGCGGTCCCGCAGGTGCGAGAAGGGATCTCGCTTCTGCGGCTGTTTTCGCATCTGCGGACAAAGAGTCCGCTTCTGCGGACGCGCTTCTGTGATGGAGCGTCCGCTTATGCGGCCTATGCTGGCCCTCCCTTTTTCCTCTTCTACGATGTAATAGCCGCTTCTGCGGCTCCGCACCTGCGGAACCCAAACTGCAGGTGCGGTTATGACAGATACCAGCAATAAAAATCTTCCCAAGTCCACATTCAACTTCCGTTAGGCACCCGAAACTCACCCGAGGCCCCCGGGACCTCAACCAAAAGCACAAACATATCCTAATACCTTATTCAAACTTGTTCCAATCATCAAAACACTTCAAACAACATCAAATCAACCAAAACACCTCAGATTAAAGCCTAAGTTTCTAAAATCTTCCGAATTCCGCTTTTGATCAAAAAGTCTATCAAACCTCGTCCAAACGATCTAAAATTTTGCACACATGTCACATTCAACACTATGGAGCAACTCCAACTTCCGGAATTCCATTCCGACCCTCGGATCAAAATCTCACTATCGAACCGGAAACTTCAAAATTCGACCTTTCGGCATTTCAAGCCTAAATTAGCTACGGACCTCCAAAGCACTCTTTGGACACGCCCCTAAGCCCGAAATCACCAATCGGAGCTAACGAAACCATCGGATTTTCATTCCGAGGCCGTCTTCACACTGTTCCAACAATAGTCAAATTTCCAAGACTTAAGCTCTCATTTGGGAACTAAGTGTCCCAAAACTGTCCGAAACTCAAAACTGAATGTTCCGGAATCTAAATAGCAGAAATAAACCTAGGGAAAACAGTTAATAGGGGATCGGGGCGTTAATTCTTAAGACGACCAGCCGGGTCGTCACATTCATCATTTAGTTTATGTATTCTTTTGTCAAAAGTAGATTTTAAGTTGTTTAACTTGGTTAATATTTAGGAAAGGATCATTAATCTTAATTTGGTTTGGGCAGTGTAGTGTGGGGTGGAATCTTGTCAAAAGAAAATGATTGGATCATTATTTCATTAGTTAAAGCTTGAACCAAAAAGGTCGTGGAATTGAAAAATTGGAAATTGAAAGAAAACATAACTGCGTTTAACGCTTAGTATTTCTATTTAGTTATTATTAGCTCTTTATATCTTCCGCTAGTAGCATGCTTAGGCCGCCATCACCTGGGTAGGCAAGCTCTAGGACCTTTATTTCGGTCGAGGTTAGAGTTTGTCCCTTAGTTTTATTATATTATCCAAGGAATGCCTCGGTAACTTGTAAATATTTTTATTCCGTAGTACTGTGTAATTGGAGGCCAAAGACGGGACATCATCATGGAAGCGTAGTATAGAATTTTAGTACTTTTGTCCTATTTTTATTTTTATTTGGATTTTTCTTCTAGGTGGAGATAACCTCGAGCCTCTTGTATGTTTATTCTTCTTTCACGTGTTTTTGCCTCATTTTGAGTATTTTTAAAAGCCAACTTGATCATGTATGCAACCGTACTACTTACGGGACTCGGAGAATGCCTAACACCTTCTCCCCGAGTCAAATGAAGCCCCTTATTCGGAATCTCTGGTGCATACTATGCTTTAGAGTCTAAATGTATTTTTCAAAAGGAAAAATCATTTTTAAACGGTGACTTGGTACACCAAAACCAAATGTCAGGTGGCGACTCTGAAAAATCTTTTGAAACACAAATTTTTGTCACTTTTATAACTGAAACTCTTTTGAGCTTTACAAAACTTTATATATTTTAAAAGGGTTAGTGAGGTAAAAAAAAAGGTGTGACACATTAGAAGCTAGAGAGGCAGTGATTCAATTGCTGAAATTCCATATCACACGAGCTCAACAGAGGATGAAGGAAACTGCTAATAAACACAAGACTGACGGGTCTTTTAATGTGAGTGATTGGGTCTACCTGAAGCTCCAGCCTTACAGACAAGTATCAGTTGCTATTCGACCTTTCAACAAGTTGGCAGCTAAGTATTTTGGCCCCTATCTTATTGTTGAGAGGATTGGTGTTGTTGCGTATAGGCTGTTACTTCCTGCTGATGTGCTAATTCATCCTAACTTCCATGTTTCACAACTTAAGAAGTGTATTGAGGTCCCTACTGGCATTAACCATCCTCCAGTTTTCCATGACCTCTTCCTAAATCCATTTTAGAGAGGCGAATGGTTAAGAAAGGCAATAAAGTTGTATGTCAAGTCTTAGTTAAATGGGCAGTTATTGATGCTACACAAGCTACTTGAGAATATTTGTCTGAAGTACAGCATCGCTTTCTAGCATTCCATCCTTGAGGATAAGGATCATCTTTAAGCGAGGGGTATTGATGCAAGTATAAGATTGTTAGCGATTGGAGAAATGAGCATTGCAGCCGGTATCGTGTCAGTTGGCATCGCGTTAGTTACAGTTGTTAGAGGAGTTAGCTATAGTTGGTTCCGAATTAGTTGAAAGTTAGTTAATATAGTTAGGGGAAAGGGGCACTCTAGAAAAACTGAAATTACCGACAGAAATTACCATAATAGCTCATATAAATACATTGCTACATTGTAATTGAATTCATTCATGGAATAAGATCACTCTATTCTCTTCTCTTCTTTTCTCATTTCTCTTCTAGATAATATTCTCGGTTATACCCTAATCTAGCTGCCATCTTCTTCGAGCTTAGCTCCTAGATTAACAATTCCCATTGCGATCTTCACTGATTGCATCAATTTGCTTGCACAGCTTTAAACATGCTTTTTTCTTGAATCTTTCTTGAAACTTTTCACCAAATAATCTAATTTTGTTGACAATTGCCTTTGATTTTATTATAGATCTCTACATTTATTTGTCTCCCAAGATCGTAAAAGCTTTGATGCCAATATGATGAAAAAATATTTTATTATAAAATCTCTATACTTCTCTACGTATAAAATAAGCTATCAATACCCCTATTTACAGCAGTACGAAACCTATTTCAACTAGAAATATGAAAATATATTCCTATATATAATTCTGCCTATAAATCATATTTAGACATGAATTAAATTAATCAAATCCTAAATAACTAAGGTTTCCCACTACAACTTTGAATTAGTTTTTCAATAAATTACAAATAAATTCAAATCAGCATTTTAATCTACCACTTCAATAATATGGTACAATCTTTTTTACTTATTAGACAAAAATTTGAAAGGGAGAGGGAGGAAAAGCTACAACTAATCATTAATGTTGTTTATATCAAATCACTAGTAAAGGCGCATGGGCCCAATAATACTATGTCTAAGTTGTGCTAATTAGTATGTGTAAATTTTCTTCTTAATGTATATGCACGGGTAATATGAAATTTTACTTAAAGTATCAAGTTATTGAAATAGTTATGGATAGTTTCTTAGAAGATGCTACCTTTTGTTTAAAATAAGTGCTTCTAAGTTTTTGTCATACCCATTAAGAGAATCATTTAATAGCATTAATATAAGTGTTATACAGTCAAACCTCTCTATAACAGTCTCGTTTGTTCCGAATATTTTTGGATGTTATTCCGAAGTGCTATTATATAGAACATATATTATAACATAAAATAAAAATTGATTCCGAAAAAGCTTGACTTTTATAATGAAGTGTTGTTATACATGGATGTTGTTATAAAAAAGTCTGACTGTATAACTAAGTTATCCTTTATATCTTCTTAAATTACTCTTTGTTTATATTCATATTTTGTAGATTATTTATTGGTTCAAGGATAGTTTGGGAAAATATTAATTAATGCCTTCTTGATTTTTTAAAGTCATAATTATTTTTGCCAAATTAAATTAGCCAAAATAAAATGTATTTACAATCATAGGAAAGTCCATGAAAGCTACTAAATATACTGGTAAGACACCATGTAATGCCTCAAAAGCCTATATATATACCTTTTAAAGTTGTTTAAAAATTAATTAGGAAAATAACTTTGCAGGCAAGGTCATTACTTATTTTTCTTTTTGATGTTATGTTGGACTCTATTTTGTTCTACTATTTTTGTTTTTATAAGATTTTAGAGATGAGTATTGATAAAGTTAGATTAATATTAATTTACAATGATCGAAATGAAAGATCAATTTTAATTTAAAACCATGAGCTTCCGTTGTTTACCAAAAAAAAGGACTCTAATTTTATTTTAATAGATTTTAAAAACAAATATGTTGAAATTAGGTATATTTTTCTTTATTATGAAGGAAAACCTTTGAAAAAAATATAAAAACATATTTTTTTTATATACTATGAAGTTCACGTTTATGAAGAAAAAATTGAGACTACATGTGCCCAAAATATAAGCTATACGTGATTACTTAAAAATTTGTGAGAAGGCCAAAGTTAAATTTTATGTAATTCCAACTTCAAATAATTCTTTTTCCACATTTTGTGATGATGGTCTACATGGAATTCACATTAATTAATCATTCTCCTTATACAAATGTAAATGAATAAAAGCTACTTGTCACGACCCAAAATTCACCAAGGGTCGTGATGGCGCCGGACACCACTGTCAGGCAAGCCAACCAAAATACTTAATTAAATTCTCGTTTTAGTACTCTTGAAATCTATGATTTTCCTTCAAATTTACCGATTAAAAAGATAATCGTCTCAGATCAAATTTAAATGATAAGCAGTTAATACAAAAATACTTTATAGCCATCCCAGAACCCGGTGTCACAATTGCATGAGCAATTTCTAAGAAATCGAATAAAGTACAACAACTGTCCGGAACACAAATTGGACAGAAAGTAAATAAAATTCTGAGAGAGACTATACTAGCTGCGGGTCGCCTCGAGGAAATACAGCTTACCTAGTCTCCGTGTCACCCATACTGCAACGCCCAGTAGGCCACTAGAAGTACCTACACCTGTGCAACAAAATACACAGCAAGTCTAGCATGAGTACGAAAACAACGTGTACTCAGTAAGTATCCCGCCTAATCTCGAAGAAGTAGAGATGAGATGGCAACTTCGACACTTACTAATGGTCCTATAATAATATTATTAATGCTATAAATCACGAATTTATTAAGAATGACAGTAAATTCGAATGAGTCACAAACAGGTAAAGGTTCCTTTTTATTGAAAGCCTCCGGATTCATAATCCACTAATTAACAATTTTCTCAAGTCGGGGAGAGCAGATATCAGTATCAATAAATATCAAGGCAAGCAATACAAGCATGCGCAACTCATGCCGAGGTCGTACGGCCCGATCCAACATAAATGTAAAATGTGCACTGCCTAGGGTCGAACGACGCGAACCATAGATGCATCTATTACCCCGCTCGCGAACCATACATGCGACGCGGTTAAATTTAAATAAATAATCACCCTGCTCGCGAACCTTACATGCGACGCAGGTACACATAGAAATACATGCTCAAACAGCAAATTAAGAATTTATCGGGGAACATTTATCCAAATAAAAGCCAATTCTCTTTTATTGATTTAAGAAAATGAAGTTTAATACTCTTAGAAATTCATTTACCAATTCGATAGAATTTAAGAAATTCAACTATCAATAAGATCACAGATATTCCAAGTATAGCATGCTTTTGGGTCCTAGACTACCTGGACTTACACATATTAGTAGCTACGCACGGACTCTCGTCACCTCGTGCGTACGTAGCCCCCACAAATAGGAGCCCATAATCAATTATTTCACCTATGGGGACAATTCCCTCTTACAAGGTTAGAAAGGAGACTCACCTCGCTCCAAAGCGTACTTCCAATACCAAGAACGAGCTCAAACTCTCAATTTGGAGCCGAACGATCCAAGACTAGATAAACGAGGTAAGAACTAGTCAATACAAGCTCACAAGATTGCATTCTAACTATTTACGCAATTTCCCAACCTTAAACACAAGTTTCCTAAAATCCGACCCCTGGCACACGTGCCTGGATTCCGAAATTTTTCGAAGAAAGTTGTTCTTTATAACCTAAGGATCACGAATGTATGATTTCTACTTCATTCCATAACAAATTTCGCGGTTGAATCTTGTTTTTAGCAAAACCCTAGGTTTTTCTCTAATCCCATAATTTTCACAAATTTTTATGCGTTAATCTACCCAAAACTCAAGTATTAAACTGACATTAATTAGAAATAACTTACCTCATAATACTAGGAGGAATCACCCCTCCAAGAGCTCCAAAATCTCCCAAGAAATGAGTGAAAATAAGCAAAAATGGCCTAGAGCCCGAATAAATGAAGGTCATTGCCTTCTGCGATTTCCGCATGTGCGGTCCTGTGCCGCACCTGCGACCACCGCTTTTGCGGAAAGAAGACCGCTTCTGCGGTCTGGGCCGTTTCTACGGACAGGCCCACCGCTTCTGCGGATTTTGGGCTGCCTGGCCTTGGGCCGCTTCTGCGATAGATGGACCGCTTCTACGGTCTCGCACCTGCGGTTTAGGAACCGCAGGTGTGGTTATGATAGCAACCAGCAGCTTTAGCCTTCCCAAAAATTCCATTTTCGATCCGTTAACCACCCGGAATCCACCCGAGGCCCCCGGGACCCCAACCAATCATATCAACCGGTCCCAAAACTCAGTACGGACTTGCTCGAGGCCTCAAATCATATCAAACAATGCTAAAACCACGAATCGACCCCCAATCCAAGCTTTATGAACTTTTGAATTTGAAACTTCTACTTTCGATGTGTAAACCTATCAAATCACGTCCGATTGACTTCAAATTTTGCACACAAGTCATATTCGACATTACAGACCTACTCCAACTTTCGGAATCAGATTCCAACCCCGATATCAAAAAGTCCACTTCTGGTCAAACTTCTCAAAAACCTTCAAATTTCTATCTTTAGCCAAATGACTTTGAAATGACCCACGAACCTCCGAATTCACTTCCGATCGCGCTCCCAATACCAGAATCACCTTACGGAGCTACTCCCAGACTCGGAATCCCAAAGAGACATCGATAACACTGAAATGCGCTTCAACCCAAACTTATGAAATTTCTTCTAAAATGCTAACTTCCACAATAGGCACCAAAATGCTCCCGGGTCATCCAAAACCCGGTCCGGGCATATGCCCAAGTCCGAAATCATCATACGAACCTGCTGGAGCCTTCGAATCCCAATTCCGAGGTCGTTTACTCAAAAATCCAATCCCAGTTGATTCTTTCAACTTAAAGCTTCCGAAATGAGAATTCTCCTTCTGAATCAACCCCGAACTTCCCGAAATTCAATTCCGACCACGCGTACAAGTCGTAATACTTAGAGATGAAACTGCTCATGGCCTCAAACTGCTGAACGACGCGGTAGAGCTAAAAACGACCAGTCGGGTCGTTACATCCTCTCCCACTTAAACATACGTTCGTCCTTGAACGTGCTAAGAACTATGCTGGAGTTATCTGAAATCACTGTTTAACACCTCGAGCACCTACCCGTGCTACCACAACTCAGCTGTGCGCCCTAGCTCGGTCAATCTGAAGATATCCTTTTTCACTTAAGCAAATAAGCCTTAGAGCCCAATTCCATCATCCAGAATTCTCTACTAGGCCTGTTCCAACATGCGCTCACCGTATCAATAACTACACGCAGCACCAAAACATGACTGCATATCTTAGCTGAATTCACACCTTGCACCACTTTACTCACATGACCACAATAGCATTCTCTGATCGAATAAATCGAAATTCCACGAATCTGATGCTCCCATTGCACCTCATGACCTACATAGGTCTTGCTCTAACTCTTACAATACCGCCAAGACGGAAGAGGTGTGTAGAAATTCATGACCAACTGCCGAACCAACAATTCATCAGGCCTATACTCCTGACAAGAACCATCACCTATTCTGAACCAAATAATGGTATTTGCTCTTTAATATACTTCATGTAGTCAGATTGCACTGATCCTAAATCCAATGATCTCGTCTTACCCAGTACGAACCGCTCAGGCAATAAGCCACCCCGGACATGCTCAAAAGTCTCATATGATGCCACAATGTGCCAATAGGCTATGAACTCGAACGTGGCAAAAGGAAAACGAACTCTAAAAAGGAAATCCAATTACCCCGCTCACGAATCATACATGCGACGTGGTCAACATAATTAAATAGATACCCCGCTCGCGAATCATACTGTTGCGGCGCGCAACCCGATCCAAACAACATACCTATGGCGGTGTGCCACCCGGTCCACACATAAAATCCACATGGGAAGTTACACCGAGCTAGATTGCTCATTACAACCAAATACTGAATATCGGTCACAAGCACGCTAAGTGCATAATACCATCCCTGGGGAGACATATAGCGCTATAAGCTACAAACTCAAGCACAACTGAGGTGCGATATACGATCTGAATCTCAAGAGCCATTTTGCCCATAACATTATCTCTACGCGGAACCTCAACACATAAGCAGTTCACCAAGCCGTCTCACAACTCACACGGCGCAATATATCATTACATGAAATAACTTACGACAAAATAACACCCTGAGTACTCTTCCATAAGGAGCGTATTATTGAAATGAACACATCTGGCCTGATATAGAGCCCATATTCACATTTGAATCCATCCACATACCTCAAGCTGATTCTGATCGCACTGAACTAGGCTAATAACCTTTCAAAGGTCTATAATAACTCCCCTTTTCTCATAACACATAAGAGCAACCATCATAACCGGAGTAATAATCCACAGTCCACAACCCAATAAATCGAGTGCCCTCCAGGCATCAATTCTCAGATTAACGATATCACCACAATCTTCCTACTTGGTTTAACTCTTCAACCAATCAAGTGACTACATGCCACACATATACAACCTTCCCGTGACAGATAACAGGTCCGTACATCCACACCACCGACCGCACTAACGCTAAAAAGCGACCAAGAATCCTTAACCAGGATGCAAAGCCTTTTTCACAAAACACCGATCTCAGGTGACGCTGAAGACAATACCAACTTACTTTAAACATCGAAACTACTTTCCTGCTCATCCGAGCTCGTGACATCCTTGTTAACACCGAACTGCAACCTTGATCCTTACTTCAATTTTCGTACCCATCACTGCACCAACATGCCAATACTCGATAGAACACGATTTTCATCATAACTCCGGAACCACCAATAGCTTAACGCTTCATCGTATGAAAACCTTTCACTTAACTCACTTCAGGAGAACCATAGCAACACATAGGTAAATTCTCATAACCTTAGAATATGCAAATCTCTAAGTAGTGGTCTAAGACACCATAGCCCTTCCGGGTCCGCCTACACATAATAGGCCATAATAGTAGAATACTCCTGAATAACATCAATTACGACGGCCAACAGGCCTCGCACGTACCGCCACAAATCACTTGCATAATTTGCTGAAGGAACTGATTACTACCACCAATATGCCAATTCAACTATGGCTAACCAGTCTATCTTCTTCCAACTTATTCTTGATTGCCTTAGAAATATAACTCCATTCAACACATAACACACTCCATCAACACTCATCCCGAGTGACCGTGAATCACGAGACCGTGCTGTCTCAAATCCCACGAATCATTTAATACCTCCCAATTGCTATACTACAGGTCAAAACATCATAGAACATTCTGGACACCTTCTCATAAGCTGCTACAATGCTTGATTCTTAACTATACCTATAGGCTCGAAATCATTAGGCACCACACTTTACCCCTTTGAATCTACTAGGACCGTTGTTGAGAGCCACCCGCTCTGACTTGGCCCCGAATGTAATCAACTCCACGATTCTTCTAGCTCATGCATACCCCCTCAATGAAGCACCCGACAGAATCACTTCCCCTAAAGCCTGCGCTTATACAAGGCATAAATCCTGAATCCTTCCCCAAGTCTGAGCATAAGCCAATAAGGCCAACCATAGCACACCTTTAAAAATTCCTTTGCTCAAATTATCACTTATGTTCTTCTCCTGTAGCTGAAATAACCCATCAATGTGCTAATAACCAGAAACCTCGTGAGTAGTTAAAAATGCAACCCAATCATAGGCGGTGGGACTCTCCCACTTAGCTTGAAGCCACTGATACACAATCTCTGGAATTCACCAGTATTCTTTATCTCATATTGACATAACCTTCCACCATCAAGCGCCAACATTCTCGGAATCTTTCTGTTAAACCCCTTTTTATACTCTAAATCATCAACCACATTCGCACTACCGATCTCTTTGCTGTATAACCAACAGAATTTTTTGCAGAAGCATCGCCAACCATGCGACCGCTGATCTGCTCACTGGAGATAACCCACCTGTGGAATTTACGTGCCGACGTCTTCCAACGCTGCTGCACGGGGTACAATCACCACGACATCAATGACCCATCCTGAGTCCGAGCTCACTCTCTAGCTGCACAAGTCCATTCACCCCTCATGGACATCAATTAAATGTGCGGCAACATCCTTCCAATTCAAAGTTGGGTTGTATCCTTCTTCATTTCAAGCAGCTTCTTTCCGTTATATCAAATCTCCGGCCGCATAATAATCCATACTTCAAATTAATCCGTAGACCCCAATTACCAATCACGAAGATCCTAAAATCTTCTCAAACTCTCCTTAAGGTGCGTGGTCATCCTACCACAAGCCCATATGCAACTCCACCACTCTCCTACTTTGGCGAAACTTACCCCTTTAGTTGACTACTCGACCTTTGCTTTTTATACTTGGCTTTCTAGAAATTTTAACCACCGCTTGACACTCCCCACATGTTCTTCCTCATCCTTTGCTGCTCAGGTGTTGCCTTATAAAATCTATATTCGCAGCACTTGAACCCGCAAATTGCTACTAACCTTAAACCTTTCCGGGGATCACCCTTCTCGAGCCGTCGACATTAGAAACACCGATTCAACCCTGAACCACCGCACCCCGCGATCTCTGACCGTCGCTTCTTCAATACTGTCTCGTAATATCCTGCTCCAAGGGCGAATTGTAGAAGATCATAACAGCGGCAAACTTAGTACATTCAATTAGGACAACGACACCTCATCATAGAAGGAAAACTCCACCACACTCGCAAATACCAAGTCTCGTTACTCCATCAACCCAAATCTGAACATCCTTAGTCCGATTGCCTTTCCCCTGCCGGGGATAAAATACTGAATCTCTAGATCATGCACTGAGTAAACCTCCCTTCAAGTCATTCACTGCCCCGACGCGTAGGCAAACATCCCACCATCATATCAATACTGCGGAACAATTGTTCATAGCATCACTTGTGCCTAGCCTCAGAGCTCTCAGAAGTACCGATACTGAGCTGAAACGACAGAATATCCTTCCACAAGGCGACGATAATAGCTCAGACAACTATGCAGGGAGAAACATCCCGCACCACCTCGGTAGTACCATTACAATTCTTCACTTCTCGATTTATAACAAACGGTTCGCGTCGCGTAGGATTGAGTAGGAAGGGAACAAGGGCATAAGCCTCTAGAAATCAAATCGCACGATGTGGAATCAAGAAGGGAAGTACTCCTAACAGTCCTACAGCCTCCCGAAGATAAGTACAGACGTCTCCGTACCGATCTGCGAGACTCTACTAGACCTGCTTATGACTCGTGAGACCTACGGGAACCCAGTGCTCTGATACCATGTGTCACGACCCAAAATCACCAAGGGTCGTGATGGCTCCGGACACCACTATCAGGCAAGCCAACCAAAATACTTAATTAAATTCTCGTTTTAATACTCTTGAAATCTATGATTTTCCTTCAAATTTACCAATTAAAAAGATAATCGTCTCAAATCAAATTTAAATGATAAGCAGTTAATACAAAATACTTTATAAACATCCCAGAACCTGGTGTCACAAATGCATGAACAATTTCTAAGAAATCGAATAAAGTACAACAGCTGTCCGAAACAAAAATGGACAGAAAGTAAATAAAATTCTGAGAGAGACTATACTAGTTGCTGGTCGCCTCGAGGAAATACAGCTCATCTAGTCTCCATGTCACCCATACTACAACGCCCAGTAGACCACTAGAAGTACCTGCACCTGTGCAACAAAATGCACAGCAAGTGTAGCATGAGTACGAAAACGTGTACTCAGTAAGAATCCCGCCTAATCTCGAAGAAGTAGAGACGAGATGGAAACTTCGACACTTACTAATGGTCCAATAATAATATTATTAATGCGATAAATCACGGATTTATTAAGAACGACAGTAAATTCGAATGAGTCACAAACAGGTAAAGGTTCCTTTTTATTAAAGTCTCCGGATTCATAATCCACTAATTAACAATTTTCTCAAGTCGGGGAGAGCAGATATCAGTATCAATAAATATCAAGGCAAGCAATACAAGCATGCGCAACTCATGCCGAGGTCGTACAGCCCGATCCAACATAAATGTAAAATGTGCACTGCCGAGGGTCGAATGGTGCGAACCATAGATGCATCTATTACCCCGCTCGCGAACCATGCATGCGACGCGGTCAAATTTAAATAAACAATCACCCTGCTCGCGAACCTTACATGCGAAGCAGGTACACATAGAAATACATGCCCAAACAGCAAATTAAGAATTTATCGGGGAACATTTATCCAAATAAAAGCCAATTCTCTTTAATTGATTTAAGAAAATGAAGTTTAATCCTCTTAGAAATTCATTTACCAATTTGATAGAATTTAAGAAATTCAACTATCAATAAGATCACAGATATTCCAAGTATAGCATGCTTTTGGGTCCTAGACTGCCCGGACTTACACATATTAGTAGCTACGCACGGACTCTCGTCACCTCGTGCGTACATAGCCCCCACAAATAGGAGCCCATAATCAATTATTTCACCTATGGGGATAATTCCCTCTTACAAGGTTAGAAAGGAGACTCACCTAGCTCCAAAGCGTACTTCCAATACCAAGAACGAGCTTAAACTCTCAATTTTGAGCCGAACGATCCAAGACTAGATAAACGAGGTAAGAACTAGTCAATACAAGTTCACAAGATCGCATTCTAACTATTTACGCAATTTCCCAACCTTAAACACAAGTTTCCTAAAATTCGACCCCGGGCCCACGTGCCTGGATTCCGAAATTTTTCGAAGAAAGTTGTTCTTTATAACCTAAGGATCACGAATATATGATTTCTACTTTATTCCATAACAAAGTTCGCAGTTGAATCTTGTTTTTAGCAAAACCCTGGGTTTTACTCTAATCCCATGATTTTCACAAAATTTTATGTGTTAATCTACCCAAAACTCAAGTATTAAACTCACATTAATTAGAAATAACTTACCTCATAATGCTAGGCGGAATCACCCCTCCAAGAGCTCCAAAATCGCCCAAGAAATGAGTGAAAATGAGCAAAAATGGCCTAGAGCCCGAATAAATGAAGGCCACTGCCTTCTGCGATTTCCGCATGTGCAGTCCTGGGCCGCACCTGCGACCACCGCTTCTGCGGAAAGAAGACCGCTTCTGCGGTCTGGGCCGCTTCTGCGGACAGGCCCACCGCTTCTGCTGTTTCGCTTCTGTGGATTTAGGGCCGCATCTGCGGTCTTGGGCTGCCTGGCCTTGGGCCGCTTCTGCGATAGATGGACCGCTTCTGCGGTCTC